>NC_041392.1:239189845-239349757 GCF_002162155.2 Triticum dicoccoides | reverse complement strand
ATGGGGGAGGTCGAGGGGTCTAGGAAAAGGAAGACCCCTCCACCGGACTATGCCCCCAACGCCGAAGAGGGCAAAGAGGAGTGGCCAAACAGGGCCAAGCGTCCGGCGAAATCGTAACTTCGGATATTAGAATAACTCATGATGTTCCTTTGTTGCACAACTTTCCCTAATGTCGAACATAATTATGCAGCCCGCCCCGGGCCGAACTCAACGAGTCGTCGAGCGGCTCCCTGGATTCATCGGACGTGAACTCAGTTCCGCCCGCTGTCTCCCCCCCGCACTGCGGACGACGCCGAAGTGGCGTCGCAACGAGCTCCGGGGCAGGAGGAGGTGGTCCTGGAGGAGCCGCAAGGCGACCTCCCGGACCCCAGGAGTAAAGGGGACAAGACCCCCCAGGGCTCCAAGTCCGGCTTTGTGCCGGACACCGCGTCGGAATCTTCAACAGTTTCGGACCGCGGTAGGCGAACTCCTTCCAAGAGGAGCAAGCCTTCTGAGCCGGCGGCCTCCGTCCAACCGGAGGTGCCGGACAATCTGCTCGAGGTGCTTGACGGCGCCTCCATCGACGAGGAGCACCGTACTATTATGAGTACGGTGATCCAGAAGGTTCAGTCCGCCAAGAGCGGACTGACTAAAGCTTGCGCTAGCCTTCTAACAGGCTTCGAGGTAAGTAAAAATGTATAAAAATAGTACCGCATAGAAAGTAGCCCCTGATGCTCTGTTTGGCGTTTGGAAAGAAAAGCCGAATAGAGGATCTAGTAAATTTCGCAGGAGTCTAACAACAAAGAGTCAATATGCATGTGCAGGCTTCGCTGCTATCCACCGCCGCACTGACTGCGGAGGTGGGTGTCCTGAAACAGGACCTCAAGCGGACCGAGCAAGAGCTCGGCCTTGCCAAGCAGCAGCTCGAGGAAAAATAAGGTAGGAAATACCTTACAGAAAAAGTGCCTATAGAGAGGCGTGATTGCAAAAATAACAGGATTGCATTGCTTATTATAGGGGCCACGACTGAGGTGGCGACCCTCAAGCAGGCGTTGTCCGAGGCCGAAAAGAAAACGGCCGCGGAGCGCACCGAGCGAGAGAAACTTGGGGCTCAGGTCGGCGAGGTGCAACAAGAGCTTCAGGCTCTCATGAAAAAACATGAGAGTTTGGAGCTTGAGTCAAAGACCCAAGCGTCCGAGCTCGCGACGTCCCTTGAGACTGCCAAGTCTGCCAAGGCCGAAGCCCAAAAGGCCCTCCAAGAGTTGGAGGAGATGAAGAAGATAGCAGCGGGTAAGGCATTCTTTATGCAAAGCAGAAATATAAAAGTAAACTACTTGTTACTTACCCGAATCCGGAGTTCTCCAGGGGCATTCGCAGATCTTCCCCGCAGCGTATCCGCCGCCGCCGCAGTCTACCGAGCTGAAGAGGGCAGCTCGACGTAGAAGGTGTTCTGGTCTCAGTATGCTGAGGCTGGACACCCCGTGCCCTTGAGCGACCAGCTGAAACAGCTGGTCGAGCTCCACAAGGCGGCCGAACAGGCCATGAAGGGCTTCATAGTTCGGCTGTGGCTCGGAGAGGCCCTGCCTGGGAGCTACTTCGGGCTGGTGCGGCGGCTGGTGGAGGCCTGTCCAAGGCTCGAGGTCATCAAGCGCTCGGTCTACATCGAAGGTGCCCGTCGGGCCCTTGCCCGTGCAAAGGTGCACTGGGGTAAGCTGGACGGTAAGAAGCTTGTGAAGGACGGGCCGCCGCCGGGGAAGGAGCATCGCAAGCCCAAGAACTATTACAAGGACGTTCTTGCGGGTGCCCGCCTTGTGGCGGATGAATGTACCAAGGATGTAATTTTTGAATAAACTCGCTCGTTTTTATCCTGTGCGCTGAAAACTTGTTCATAGGCGCTTAAGCAATGCTTGTTGAATTTAAAATATTATTTTCTGTGCGGCCGTTTATCAAAAAATTGAGAGATGGCCAGTCGTCGGCTTCTGCCCCCATGCCACTAGTGCTGGGGTGTTCGGGATAAACCTGAGCGCTCTTTTTCCCATAGTTGGGTCCTTCGAGGGAGGCGCTCAGCACAACGAACCAGGCAATCGGACTATAATGCTTGAACACTCTCACTTAGCCATAGAACTTTATAATTTTAAATTTCGGCGAAGCCCCTAGTTCGGAAGACCGAGTTCGGGGCACTATCCACGCCTTGGCCGGACAATTCCGGCTCCTCGCTCGAAGTGGCATAAGTCTTTAGGGACTCGAAAAACCTCTCGAACAGCGACCGATCTCTCGCCTCATCATGACAGTCAGTTTTAGCTTTCTCCACTGAGGTGCTTAACCCAGCTCAACCGGGGCACAATCGCAGTGGTTCTCCTAGTGCTACCTTAGCCGATATAGCGGAACGTAAGGCACCAAAACATAGGAGCCGGGCAAACCCAACTATTGACCCAAATCATGATTCGGAGCCGATGCATATAGTGTTATAAGTTCGGGGTGCCGCACTTGTGAAAGTGTACGGACTTCTCACACCATATTAAAGGGTACTGAAGCCCTTGGCGTACTTGCCGTACCACAGTGTACGGGTGCAACATGTCATTAATGAACATATATAAAAGAGAGTAATCCAGAAAATAGACAAAAGCTATGCATTGTTTATATAAAGGCTGCTGTCAGAGCAGAACGATACAAGTGGTATTATAAGGTAAAGATATTGGACTATTTAACATGTCCTAGCCAGGGGCAGGCCGCGGAATTGTACTCAAAATAGGTATACTGTTCGTAATAGAGACCACCTGGGGGTTCCATAATGTGGCATGGCTTGTCTGCCTCCCTGGATCTTGCATCGTTTGTGCGGAAGTCGAATTGCCGAACAGGTCGTCCGAAGTATGGAGTCCTGAAAGTAAGAAAAAATTAAAAAAAGAATCCGACAGCCCCTAGTACGTTTTAAGCCGTATTTTGGGCGTGCCGTTATTGTGCCCCTTCCCCTGCACCCATGGTATTTCAAGGGCGTAGTTATGTACGCGAGGTACTGGTTTCGCTATGTTGCGAAAGCTGGGGTTGGGGCCGCATTGCTACGCTTTCTCAGAGTGTGCCAGGCGGTCCTGCTGTGGGTTACTCCGGGCGCGCTTGGCAGTGTCTGGCTTTTTAATGGCCGGACTGGAGAATTGCCTGAGAAGGCTACTTTGTACCTCCGCTGCGAGAGCCGCCGTATGCTCCTCCGTACGGAGGGAGCGTTTGGTGTTTTCGTTGACCGTAATTACTCCTCGAGGGCCTGGCATCTTGAGCTTGAGATATGCGTAGTGTGGCACCGCATTGAACTTTGCGAATGCGGTTCGTCCGAGTAGGGCGTAATAGCCACTGCGAAACGGGACTATATCGAAGATTAACTCTTCGCTTCGGAAATTGTCCGGGGATCCGAAGACCATGTCAAGTGTTACTGAGCCTATACAGTTGGCTTCTACACCTGGTATAACGCCTTTAAAGGTCGTTCTTGTGGGCTTAATCCTTGAGGGATCTATGCCCATTTTCCGCACTGTATCCTGATAAAGCAGGTTCAGGCTACTGCCGCCGTCCATGAGGACTCTTGTGAGATGAAATCCGTCGATGATTGGGTCGAGAACCAATGTGGCGAAGCCGCCATGACGGATGCTAGTGGGATGGTCCCTTCGATCAAAAGTGATCGGGCAGGAGGACCATGGGTTGAACTTTGGGGCGACTGGCTCCATCGCGTATACGTCCCGTAGCGCACGCTTCCGCTCCCGCTTGGGAATGTGGGTTGCGTATATCATGTTCACCGTTCGCACTTGTGGGGGAAAGCCCTTCTGTCCATTGTTCTTCGACGGCTTGGGCTCCTCGTCGTCGCTGTGCAGCCCCTTGTCTCTGTTTTCGGCCCTTAACTTGCCTGCCTGCTTGAACACCCAACAATCCCTGTTAGTGTGATTGGCTGGCCTTTCGGGGGTGCCATGTATCTGGCACAAGCGATCGAGTATTCGGTCCAAACTGGACGGGCCCTGAGTATTCTTTTTGAATGGCTTTTTCCGCTGACCGGATTTATAGCCTTTGAATCCGGCATTGACTGCCGTGTCTTCATTGCTGTCGCTGTTAACGCGGCGTTTTTGCTTATTCCGACGTGTCCTGCCACTTTTGTCCTTGGTATTCGAATTACTAGGGTTCTTTGATAGGTTGTTACTGCGAGCTAGCCAGCTGTCTTCTCCCATGCAAAAGCGGGTCATGAGTGTCGTGAGGGCTGCCATGGATTTCGGCTTTTCCTGTCCCAGGTGCTGGGCAAGCCACTCGTCGCGGATGTTATGCTTGAAGGCTGCTAGGGCCTCTGCGTCCGGACAGTCGACTATCTGGTTTTTCTTTGTTAGGAACCGTGTCCAGAATTGTCTGGCCGATTCCTCTGGCTGCTGAATTATGTGGCTTAAGTCGTCGGCATCCGGTGGTCGCACATAAGTGCCCTGGAAGTTGTCGAGGAATGCGGCTTCCAGGTCCTCCCAAGAACCGATTGAGTCTGCTGGCAAGCTGTTAAGCCAATGCCGGGCCGATCCTTTAAGTTTGAGCGGGAGGTATTTGATGGCATGTAGATCATCGCTGTGTGCCATGTGGATGTGAAGGACATAATCCTCGGTCCATACCGCCGGATCTGTTGTGCCATCGTATGATTCGATGTTTACGGGTTTGAAACCCTCTGGGGTTTTATGATCCATTACTTCATTTGTGAAGCATAGCGGGTGTGCGGCGCCTCTGTACTGGGCTATATCACGACGCAGCTCGGAAGAGCTATGTCTGTTGTGTTCGGCCCGGCCGGATTTATTGTATCCGGAGTGAACATCATGGTCACATGCCGTAGGGCGCCTGCGCGATCCGTAGATCGATCTTGTTTGTCTTGCCTTATCCTCCAGTATGTCTTGCAGGTCGGGCGCATTTTCCCGTGCCTTAGTTGAGCGGCGTCGGGGCATGGCTTGGGTGGAGGGCCGAGAGGCCTCTCTGTCGCGGCCGCGAGGTGGCCGGTCTGCCATGTCATGCGCTGGTAATGTAGGTGCTTCCTCCTCTGATCGGGGTAGCGGCCTGCGCTTCGGGTAACTCTTGGAGGGGCGTTCGAGTTCATAGTCTTCGGCCGCAAGGACTTCAGTCCATCTGTCTGCTAGCAAATCTTGGGCAGCTCTAAGTTGTTGCTGCTTTTTCTTGAGGCTGCTTGCCGTGGCTAAAAGCCTGCGTTTAAAATGCTCTTGTTCGACGGGGTCTGGTGGTATGACGAATTCGTCGTCATCGAGGCTTGCCTCGTCTTTGGAGGGAGGCGTATAGTTATCATCCTCGACCTCTCGGTCTGCCACTCTCTCATGAGGGCTGGCTTCTCCATCTTCCTGTGCCGAATCTTGCTGAGGTGGGTGTTCTTCGACGCTATCCGGGGTAGTATTATCTCCCGTGCCGGAATCACCGTTTTTGCTTTGGCGGGATTTAGAGCGGCGCCGCTGACGCCGGCGCTTTGGCTGTTTCTTGGGGGCGTCATCCCCCACTGTTCCATCGCCATCTCCATCTTTTGGAGTATCCACCATATATATGTCATATGACGAGGTGGCCTTCCAGCGCCCTACAGGTGCTGGTTCCTGTTCGTCTCCTACATCGTCGTCCATGCCGTCGATGTCTTCGGAGCTGAAGTCAAGCATGTCGGTTAGATCGTCGACAGTGGCTACAAAGTGGGTGGTGGATGGGTTTTGAATTTCCTCATTGTCCGCATCCCACCCTCGCTGACCGTAGTCCAGCCAGGGCTCTCCTGATAAAGAGAGAGACTTAAGAGAATTCAGGATGTCGCCAAAAGGCGAATGCTGAAAGATGTCTGCGGCGGTGAACTCCATTATCGGCGCCCAATCGGATTCGATTGGCAGGGCCATGGGGGGTTCGGAGTCCGGGGAGGAGTCCGGGTCCTCGGAGTCACGGGTCATGCAGAGTGCGGGGCTGGAGTTCGGCTCGATCGCCTCTGAGATCGCAGCCCCTGAGGCAGCGTCCAACCGCTGATCCTCGATCGGCGCAGTAGGCTCCAAATCAATGGTCGAAACCGATGCGTGTGCGGCCTCCAAGGCGCTGTTCGATGGCAGAGCTATATCATGCCCATCGAGACAGTGCGGCGCGCTTGGCTGTGGCTCGAATCCGTCGAAGATCAAGTCCCCGTGGATGTCAGCCGTGTAGTTTAGGCTTCCAAACCTGACCTGATGGCCAGGGGCGTAGCTTTCGATTTGCTCAAGGTGGCCGAGCGAATTGGCCCGCAGAGCGAAGCCGCCGAAGACGAAGATCTGTCCGGGGAGAAAAGTCTCACCCTGGACCGTATCGTTGTTGATGATCAAAGGAGCCATCGGGCCTAAAGGCGACGACACAGAGCAACTCTCAATGAAAGCACCAATGTCGGTGTCAAAACCGGCGGATCTCGGGTAGTGGGTCCCGAACTGTGCGTCTAGGCCGGATGGTAACAGGAGGCAAGGAACACGATGTTTTACCCAGGTTCGGGCCCTCTTGATGGAGGTAAAACCCTACGTCATGCTTGATTAATATTGATGATATGGGTAGTACAAGAGTAGATCTACCACGAGATCAAGGAGGCTAAACCCTAGAAGCTAGCCTATGGTATGATTGTTGTATATGGAGTTGATTGCCTACGGACTACAACCCTCCGGTTTATATAGACACTGGATAGGGTTAGGGTTACATAAAGTCGGTTACAATGGTAGGAGATCTTGAATATCCGCATTGCCAAGCTTGCCTTCCACGCCATGGAAAGTCCCATCCGGACACGGGACGAAGTCTTCAATCTTGTATCTTCATAGTCCAGGAGTCCGGCTGAAGGTATAGTCCGGCTACCCGAACACCCCCTAATCCAGGACTCCCTCAAGTGTCTTGATCTATCTCTATAGATCTTGATGCTCAATATGTAAGCAGCTTCACCGAGGTCTTTCTTTGAAAAACTCCTTTCAAACACTCCTTTATGCTTTGCAGAATAATTCTACATTATTTCCGATCAACAATATGTCATACACATATACTTATCAGAAATGTTGTAGTGCTCCCACTCACTTTCTTGTAAATACAGCTTCACCGCAAGTCTGTATAAAACTATATGCTTGATCAACTTATCAAAGCGTTTATTCCAACTCCGAGAGGCTTGCACCAGTCCATAAATGGATCGCTGGAGCTTGCACACTTTGTTAGCTCCCTTTGGATTGACAAAACCTTCCGGTTGCATCATATACAACTCTTCTTCCAGAAATCCATTCAGGAATGTAGTTTTGACATCCATCTACCAAATTTCATAATCATAAAAAGCGACAATTGCTAACATGATTCAGACAGACTTAAGCATAGATACGAGTGAGAAACTCTCATCGTAGTCAACACCTTGAACTTGTCGAAAACCTTTTTGCGACAATTCTAGCTTTGTAGATGGTAACACTACTATCAGCGTCCGTCTTCCTCTTGAAGATCCATTTAATCTCAATGGCCCGCCGATCATTGGGCAAGTCAATCAAAGTCCATACTTTGCTCTCATACATGGATCTTATCTCAGATTTCATGGCCTCAAGCCATTTCACGGAATCTGGGCTCATCATCGCTTCCTCATAGTTCGTAGGTTCATCATGGTCAAGTAAGATGACCTCCAGAACAGGATTACCGTACCACTCTGGTGTGGATCTCACTCTGGTTTACCTACGAGGTTCGGTAGTAACTTGATCTGAAGTTACATGATCATCATCATTAGCTTCCTCACTAATTGGTGTAGTATTCACAGGAACAGATTTCTATGATGAACTACTTTCCAATAAGGGAGCAGGTACAGTTACCTCATCAAGTTCTACTTTTCTCCCACTCACTTCTTTCGAGAGAAACTCCTTCTCTAGAAAGGATCCATTCTCAGCAATGAATATCTTGCCTTCGGATCTGTGACAGAAGGTGTACCCAACATTTTCTTTTGGGTATCCTATGAAGATGCACTTCTCCGATTTGGGTTTGAGCTTATCAGGTTGAAACTTTTTCACATAAGCATTGCAACCTCAAACTTTAAGAAATGACAGCTTAGTTTTCTTGCCAAACCATAGTTCATACGGTGTCATCTCAATGGATTTAGATGGTGCCCTATTTAATGTGAATGCAGCTATCTCTAATGCATAACCCCAAAATGATAGTGGTAAATCGGTAAGAGACATCATAGATTGCATCATATCTAATAAAGTACGGTTACGATGTTCGGACACACCATTACACTGTGGTGTTCCAGGTGGCGTGAGTAGTGAAACTATTTCACATTGTTTTAACTGAAGGCCAAACTCGTAACTCAAATATTTTCCTTCTGTGATCATATCATAGAAACTTTTATTTTTGTTACGATGATTCTTCACTTCACTCTGAAATTCTTTGAACTTTTCAAATGTTTCAGACTTGTGTTTCATCAAGTAGATATACTCATATCTGCTCAAATCATCTGTGAAGATCAGAAAATAATGATACCTGCCGCGAGCCTCAATATTCATCGGACCACATACATCAGTATGTATGATTTCCAACAAATCTGTTGCTTGCTCCATTGTTCCGGAGAACGGAGCCTTAGTCATCTTGCCCATGAGGCATGGTTCGCAAGCATCAACTGATTCATAATCAAGTGACTCCAAAGCCCATCAACATGGATTTTCTTCATGCGCTTTACACCAATATGACCTAAACGGCAGTGCCACAAATAAGTTGCACTATCATTATTAACTTTGCATCTTTTGGTTTCAATATTATGAATATGTGTATCACTACGATCGAGATCCAACGAACCATTTTCATTGGGTGTGTAACCATATAAGGTTTTATTCATGTAAACAGAACAACAATTTATTCTCTTACTTAAATGAATAACTGTATTGCAATAAACATGATCAAATCATATTCATGCTCAACGCAAACACCAAATAACACTTATTTAGGTTCAACACTAATCCCGAAAGTATAGGGAGTGTGCGATGATGATCATATCAATCTTGGAACCACTTCCAACACACATCGTCACTTCACCCTTAACTAGTCTCTGTTCATTCTGCAACTCCCATTTCGAGTTACTATTCTTAGCAACTCAACCAGTATCAAATATCGAGGGGTTGCTACGAACACTAGTAAAATACACATCAATAATCTATATATCAAATATACCTTTGTTCACTTTGCCATCCTTCTTATCCGCCAAATACTTGGGGTAGTTCCGCTTCCAATGACCAGTCCCTTTGCAGTAGAAGCACTCAGTTTTAGGCTTAGGTCCAGACTTGGGTTTTTTCACTTGAGCAGCAACTTGTTTGTCGTTCTTCTTGAAGTTCCCCTTCTTCCCTTTGCCCTTTTCTTGAAACTAGTGGTCTTGTCTACCATCAACATTTGATATTTTTCTTGATTTCTACCTTCGTTGATTTCAGCATTACGAAGAGCTTGGGAATCATTTCCATTATCCCTTGCATATCATAGTTCATCACGAAGTTCTACTACCTTGGTGATGGTGAATAGAGAATTCTATCAATCACTATCTTATCTGGAAGATTAACTCCCACTTGATTCAAGCGATTGTAATACCCAGACAAACTGAGTACATGCTCACTGCTTGAGCTATTCTCCTCCATCTTTTTAGCTATAGAACTTTGTTGGAGACTTCATATCTCTCAACTCGGGTATTTGCTTGAAATATTAATTTCAACTCCTGGAACATCTCATATGGTCCATGACATTTAAAACATCTTTGAAGTCCCGATTCTAAGCCGTTAAGCATGGTGCACTAAACTATCAAGTAGTCATCATATTGAGCTAGCCAAACGTTCATAACATCTGCCTCTACTCCTGCAATAGGTGTGTCACCTAGCGGTGCATCAAAAACATAATTCTTCTGTGCAGCAATGAGGATAATCCTCAGATTACGGATCCAATCCGCATCATTGCTACTAACATTTTTCAACATATTTTTTCTCTAGGAACATATCAAAAATAAAACAGAGGAGCTAAACAGCTATTGATCTACAACATAGATATGCTAATACTACCAGGACTAAGTTCATGATAAATTAAAGTTCACTTGTAGCGACCAGACCTCAAACAGTCTTATCTCTGTGCTCCGGTGTCATCCCTGGATCAGTAATGCTGACACCACACAGTACTCGGAGGATTTATAGCAGAGTAGCAATCACACACTTATTACATCGAGTGTCTCAATAGAGAACTTATTACAATAAATATGGCTTAAGGCCATCTAATAACGATAACAGCAGAAGGCTTGGAAGATAAGTGAGTCCATCAACTCCAACGGCATCACTGAGTATAGAACCACAACCTAAAAACTCCTTAATCGTCGTCTGAAAAGTCTGCAACATTAACATTGCAGCCCGAAATGGGTCAGCACATGGAATATGCTGGCAAGGTAACACATAGAGAGTAATGGAATGAAACAGCTATACTATATGCATATTTGGCTGGTGGAAAGCTCTATGGTTACAGTTTTGCGTAAAGCCAATTTTTCCCTACTGCAAAGGAAGAAATTTATTTAACTATCATGGTAGTTGTTAAACATTGAGAATGGTTGACAGCATTCTCAATCCCATTTAATCATCATCATTAACAAAACCCAACAAAATTAATTTAGAGTAACATGTTGAGATTCACATGATAATCCAGGTACTGGATACTCAAGATGTCCATAACCGGGGACACGGCTAATCATGATTAGTTTAATACACTCTGCAGAGGTTTGCGCACTTTTCCCCACAAGACTCGATCGCCTCCGTTTGGTTTCTCGCACTACATGGTGTTTGAGAAAACGGATGACCGAGACATAGTCTTTTAGAAGTGCTCGCACCTTACAATCGGGTAGACCGTACCACCTACATCCCCTACATCTGCTAGTCTACCACTGTAAGAGTTTGCACGACTTAGTCAACTATGCTAGAGCCCATAATAGCTTGTGGCTGCACACGGAAGTTTCTAGCATGAATAATCTCATGATCCCTTTGAGCCTGGGTGGCGGTCCAAAAGAAAACAGGCAAGTCCTGGATTACCCAGGTGCCTCAATCCACCCAGATGTGTGTTTAAGTTGCCACCTTAGATAAACCATTAATTAACAATACTCACATCTGTCATGGATATCACTCACCCAATCCACGTCTACTAGCATAGCATGGCAATAAGCAAACATATAAGTAACTCCCAAAGGTTTGATAATAAACAGGTAATAGGTACTACCTCATCTACTTCCCATCCCACAATTTAATTAGTTCCTAATCATGCAATGTTTGAGGATTGATCTAATGCAATAAAACTGGGTAGTAGAAAAGGTATGATCAAGGTGTTACTTGCCTTGTTGATGATCCGGGAAACCTAGCGATTCAAAGTAACAAGCGGCGCACTCCGGGTACTCTATCGCAAACAAACAAGCACACAATAAGTACTTATCTAATGCACGGGTAAAACTCGAATAAAAGATCTAACCAGACGATTCAACTTAAGAACTCCGGTTTGCAAAAAGAATCAAATCGAACGAAGCAACGAAAGTCAAACGGCGAAAGAAAATAACTTCGTTCTACTAATCTAGATCTAAGGCAATTTTTTTCAGTAGCAAAAACTTGTTTGAGTTGGTTAAACGGATAGAGGGCTTCGAGACGAAACTCCGGGCACTTGAATCACCTGATTCCGATAAACGAGTGAAAAGTTATACTAAAAAGAAAATCGGATCAGGAATCGCGATCAGAAAAATCGCGGAATTAATCCGAGAAAAAGAAAAACGACGAACGTTCACTCGCTAATTAAATCAATCGGAAAAACCGATCTATTTAAAAAAACCGAAACTAAAAACCGATGAAAAATCGACGGTTTTTTCGAAAAAAAAATAAAATAAATGGCGCGGATTTCGAGGCGACCTCGGGCGGCGTGCGGCGGCGGCGCTGGGGGCTAGGGCGGCACGGGCTAGGGTTTGGCTCTGCTGGGCCTCCCCCCGGCTTACATAGCCTAGCGGGCCAGGAGTCCGGGTCGGACACGGCCCGTTAGGTCGGTTCGTTTTTTAAAATAATTACGCGTGGAAGAAAAAAAAAATACTAAACGGACTCCAAAAATCCCGAAATAAATTTTTCCGGGCTTCTAAAATCAAGCCACACAAGGTGTACATTTATTTGGGGCCTAAATGCAATTTTGAAAAACGCACATTTTTCCTAAATTCAAATAAAATAATGAAAAACTCTGAAATAAAATCTTATTTGATTTTATTATTAAATCCTCAATATTTCTTTATTTTGGGAAAGTCATTTTATTCCCTCTCCCATATTTTTGTAATAGAAATAATTGATGATAAAATAAATAAAACCAAATGATCCTATTCTCAAAATTTGAGTAAAACTCAAATATGAAAATAACGAAATCCCCAACTCTCTCCGTGGGTCCTTGAGTTGCGTAGAATTTCTAGGATCAAAACCAAAAGCAAATAAAATATGATATGCATTGATGATCTAATGTATAACATTCCGAATTGAAAATTTGGGATGTTACAAACCTACCCCCCTTAAGATGAATCTCGCCCTCGAGATTCGGGTTGGCTAGAAAATAGGTGAGGGTGGTCCTTCAGCAAATCTTCCTCTCGTTCCCAGGTGGCTTCGTCCTCCGTGTGGTGGCTCCACTGAACTTTGCAAAACTTGATAACCTTGCTGCGAGTGACTCGACTGGCATACTCTAAAATCTTAATTGGTTTCTCCTCATAGGTCAAATCGTTATCGAATTGAATTGTTTCCAATGGCACTGTATCTCTCAAGGGTATGTCAGCCATCTCCGAGTGGCACTTCTTCAATTGAGAAACGTGGAACACATCATGAACTCCTGACAATCCTTCGGGCAATTTCAACTTGTAGGCCACTTCTCCCATACGCTCCAAAACTCGATATGGTCCTACAAATCATGGCGCTAACTTTCCTTTAACTCCAAAACGCTTTGTTCCCCGAAGTGGTGATACTCGAAGATAAGCTCTATCTCCAACTTCGTAAACTGTCTCCTTGCGTTTAGAATCTGCATAACTCTTCTGTCTGGACTGGGCTATCTTGAGCCTATCGCGAATCAATTTCACCTTCTGTTCAGACTCTTTAATCAAGTCAAGTCCAAACAACTGGCGGTCTCCAACTTCATCCCATGACAACGGTGTCCTACACCTCCTTCCGTATAACGCTTCAAAAGGGGCCATCTTCAAACTAGATTGATAGCTGTTGTTGTAAGAGAACTCTGCATATGGCAAATTGTTGTCCCAACTAGATCCGTAATCTAGCGCACAAGCTCTCGGCATATCCTCCAAAATCTGATTGACTCTCTTGGTCTGTCCATCTGTCTATGGATGAAAAGCTGTACTGAATTCTAGCCTAGTACCCAAAGTTTCATGCAACTGCTTCCAAAACTTTGAGGTAAACCGGGTTCCTCTATTTGATATGATACTCCTTGGAACTCCATGCAGACATACGATCCTGGTCATGTATATCTTTGCTAACTTAGCACTGGTGTAAGTGGTCTTTACCGGGATGAAATGAGCTACCTTCGTCAAACGATCGACTACAACCCAAATTGAGTCATAGCCTGAACGAGTTCTAGGCAATCCTGTAATAAAATCCATGCCTAACTTATCCCACTTCTATTCGGGTATCGGCAATGGTTGTAGCAATCCTGCCGGCTTCTGATGCTTTGCCTTCACTCTCTGACATACATCACAAACTGCTACGTACTCCGCAATATCTTTCTTCATTCCGGTCCACCAGAAAATATCCTTCAAATCCAAATACATCTTGGTATTTCCTGGGTGAATCGAATACGGTGAATCGTGTGCCTCTTGCAGAATCAACTTCCTGATCTCCGGGTCATTGGGCACATAAACACGGTCTTCAAACCATAGGGTATCGTGCTCATCCTCACGAAATCCCTTAGCCTTTCCTTTGCTAAGTTTCTCCTTAATAGAAGCAATCTCCTTGTTAGTCTTTTGGGCTTCTCTGATTCTATCCATCAAAGTTGACTGAATCCATGCTGCTACATAGCCTCTCGGAACTATTTCCAAACATAGTTCACGAAGATTTTCTGCTAACTCCCTTGGTATTTCTCCCGTCATTAATGTATTGACATGGCTTTTACGGCTTAATGCGTCAGCTACTACATTAGCCTTTCCGGGATGGTAATGCAATCTCATATCATAATCCTTGATGAGCTCCAACCATCTCCTTTGTCTGAGATTCAACTCCTTCTGGGTGAAAATATACTTCAAACTCTTATGATCCGTATACACCTCGCAATGGTTTCCAATCAGAAAATGTCTCCAAGTCTTCAATGCATGCACTACGGCTGCTAACTTCAAGTCGTGCGTAGCATAATTCAACTCATGAGGCTTAAGCTGTCATGAGGCATATGAAACAACTCTCCCTTCCTGCATAAGCACTGCTCCAAGTCCTCGACGTGAAGCGTCGCAATACACCTCATAATCCTTGGTCTGGTCTAGCAAAATCAACACTGGTGAGGTAACCAAACATTTCTTCAATTCCTGGAAACTAGCCTTACATTCCTCCGTCCATATGAACTTGGTATCTTTCTTCAACAACTCAGTCATAGGCTTCGCAATCTTTGAGAAATTCTCAATAAATCTCCGGTAGTATCCTGCGAGTCCAAGAAAACTCTGGATCTCTCCCACGGTGGTTGGTGCTTCCCATTTGGTCACGGTATCAACTTTAGTGGGATCAACTGCTATACCTTCTCCAGATATAACGTGTCCGAGGAATCCTACTTCCTTCAACCGAAACTCACATTTGCTAAACTTGGCATATAATTGATGTTCTCTGAGCTTTCCAAGAACCAAACCCAAATGTTTCTTATGTTCCTCTTCATTCTTTGAGTAAACCAGGATATCATCGATGAACACTACGACGAACTTATCCAAAAACTCCATAAATACTTTGTTCATCATGTTCATAAAATATGCGGGTGTGTTAGTCAGACCAAATGACATAACGGTATATTCGTACAGCCCATACCTGGTGGTAAAAGCCGTCTTAGGTATATCCTATTCCCGAATCTTCAACTGGTGGTATCCTGAGCGCAGATCGATCTTGGAAAATACCTTAGCTCCTTGCAGTCGATCAAACAGATCATTGATCATCGGTAGTGGGTACTTGTTCTTGATTGTTACTTCATTCAATCCTCGATAATCGACAACCATCCTTAATGATCCATCCTTCTTTTCCACTAGAAGTACTGGCGATCCCCAAGGCGAAGAACTTGGGCGAATATATCCTTTATCCAGTAACTCCTTAATCTGCTTCTTAATTTCCACCAACTCCTTTGCAGGCATCCTGTATAGTCTCTTTGATATTGGCCCTGTGCCTGGCAATAGCTCAATCAAAAACTCAATATCTCTATCCGGTGGCATGCCAGGCAACTCTTCTGGAAATACATCAGGGAAATCCCTTACCACTGGTACTTCCTCCTGCACAACTCCTGTTAAGCAATTTACTTGAGTCCTCTTTGGCACATGTCGGGATACATACTTGATCCTTCTCCCTTCTGGTGTGGTAAGCAAAATTGACTTACTAGGCATTCAATATTCCCTTCATATTTTGATAACCAATCCATGCCTAATATCACATCCAATCCTTGGGATTCCAATACTATTAGGTCTGAGGGAAAAACATAGTTACCAATCCTTAATGGTAACCGATCACACCATCGACTAGCCATATATTCTGCTCCAGGCGAGGTTACTAACATGGGTGACCTAAGGGCTTGGGTTGACAGGTTATACTTATCCACAAATCCCCTTGATATGTATGAATGCGATGCACCAGTATCAAAAAAAACGAGGGCAGTAAATGACTTAACCAAAAACTTACCTATTACTGCATCAGGCTGAGCTTCAACATCCTCCACGCTAACGTGGTTCACCTATCCCCTGTTGAAAGGGTTCGGCTTCTTCCCAGAGCTTCCATTGCTATTTCCATTTTGTAATTCAGGACATTCATTGGCATAATGTCCGGTCTTCGAACACTTAAAGCAAGTGACATGGCTCAGGTCTTTCTTGGCTAGGGTTGATGGGTTGGTGCGATTCTGGCCGTTGCTTCCGCCATTCCCATTACCATTCTTGGTGCCATTGTGGTTGTGTGAGCTACCTCCTCCATGAGTATGCTGAAAATGTCCTCCCGATCTAGGGGTAAAATGTGGCTTCTGCTGAGCTCCTGAATTGTACTTCCCTTGTCTATACTTCCTCTTGCGATTTTCAATTTGCTGCTGCTTGCCTTCAATCATAAGAGCATGATCTACCAACTCCTGGTAGTTGTTGAAGGTTGCTACCATCAACTGCATGCTCAACTCATCATTCAATCCTTCTAGAAACTTCTCCTGCTTAGCTGCATCCATAGCAACATCATCTGGGGCATAACGTGCTAACTTACTAAAGTCCTCCACATACTGGCCAACTGTCCATCCTCCCTGGCGCAAGTTGCGAAACTCACGCTTCTTCATGGCCATAGCTCCTGCTGAAACATGGGCAGTACGAAAAGCCTGCTGAAACTGGTCCCATGTGACGGTGTCGACAGGGAAAGTGGCTATGAAATTCTCCCACCATGATGCGACGGGTCGTTCAAGATGATGGGCGGCAAACTTCACCTTCTCCGCATCCGTGCATCCTACTGTGGTCAACTCTCTAGCTGTCTTGTGGAGCCAATCATCTGCTACTATCGGCTTGGTGCTACTGGAAAACACCAGCGGATTCAGCCTAAGAAAACGGGCTAAGTGATCAACAGGTGGAGGTGGAGGTGGTGGGTTGTTGTTGTTGTTCCCCCGATTCTGATTCTGGACTAGCAACTGCATCAATATGTTCTGTTGCTAGATCAACTGGGTGAGCTCCGGTGGAAAGGTGAATCCGGGGTCACGTCTCGGAGGCATCTAAGGGTTTTAGAAAAGATGAGAGTTAAGAATAGAGGGGGTCTAAAGAGAAAACACTACCCATATGCACATGAGGCAAAAAGCAAACAATTCACTTCATTCAATCAAACAAACAAGGGCATACAATCGATCTAACTATCGCAAAAGTGCTCGGACTACTATATTTACATGGTGGACTACTACTACTTATGAGGTGGTCTACTAGAAATATTCTTCGGTTGCAGACTCCATGATATCTGCTCCAGCTTCATCAATATAGTCATCATCGCTATCGTCTGGATCTGAGTCGGTGTCGTCGATGATGATGTAGTCTTCCGGGCTAATCTCCTTGGGTTCTTCGTCTTCATCTACTGGTGTAGGGCCTCCCATAAATATCCCGATCTTCATTGTTAGGTCGGCATTCTTGTCCACCAATACTTCAATTTCTTCTTCATAATCTTCACGTGTAGCCTTGAGTTCTTCCTCCAGTTCCTTGATTTTTGTCCTTGCCTTCTTCAGATCTATCATGTCGGCGCACATCTGGTTCTCCTGTCGTCGAATGTGCTGGTTTAACTCCTGAATAAAAGCTGCAATTGATCTATCCTTCCTGGTACTGATCATCTCCCAGTGCTCATCTCGGTGCCCACAAATCTGGTAGATAGTATCCTTGAGATCCTTGCGGTAGACTTCTCCAATGCGTCCCATGGCGATGTGAGCTGCCATGCTCTTTCCAAGATTCCAAGTTGGTGCATCAAAAGAAAACTCTATGGGCTCAGTGACTGGCATGAACGTCCTTCCTGGAACTTGAACTTGAATCATCCAGCGCTCTTCTTCAGGTAAAGTGGCGTTGTAGGTTCCGGTGAAGCTTGGTACTCCTATGTTCAGGTATCTAGTGACTTCCTTCAAGTGACGTCCAAAAGGTGTATCTTCATCCGGTTGTGTGAACTTGTTCCTTGCATCCGCCATCCTAAAAGAGTAGAAAATATGAGGAGTCAGAAGAGAAGAGAGTGAATAGTGATCTAGGTCTTTAGCTTAGTGGTCATGTCCTACAGTCAGCGTGTGCTCTGATACCATCTCTGTAGCGACCAGACCTCAAACAGTCAGATCTCTGTGCTCCGGTGTCATCCCTGAATCAGTAATGCTGACACCACACAGTACTCGGAGGATTTATAGCAGAGTAGCAATCACACACTTATTACATCGAGTATCTCAATAGAGAACTTATTACAATAAATATGGCTTAAGGCCATCTAATAACGATAACAGCGGAAGGCTTGGAAGATAAGTGAGTCCATCAACTTCAACGGCATCATTGAGTATAGAACCACGACCTAAAAACTCCTTAATCGTCGTCTGAAAAGTCTGCAACATTAACGTTGCAGCCCGAAATGGATCAGCACATGGAATATGCTGGCAAGGTAACACATAGAGAGTAATGGAATGAAATAGCTATACTATATGCATATTTGGCTGGTGGAAAGCTCTATGGTTACAGTTTTGCATAAAGCCAATTTTTCCCTACTGCAAAGGAAGAAATTTATTTAACTATCATGGTAGTTGTTAAACATTGAGAATGGTTGAAAGCATTCTCAATCCCATTTAATCATCATCATTAACAAAACCCAACAAAATTAATTTAATGTAACATGTTGAGATTCACATGATAATCCAGGTACTAGATACACAAGATGTCCATAACCGGGGACACGACTAATCATGATTAGTTTAATACACTCTGCAGAGGTTTGTGCACTTTTCCCCACAAGACTCGATCGCCTCCGTTTGGTTTCTCGCACTACATGGTGTTTGAGAAAACGAATGACCAAGACATAGTCTTTCAGAAGCGCTCGCACCTTACGATCGGGTAGACCGTACCACCTACATCCCCTACATCTGCTAGTCTACCACTGTAAGAGTTTGCACGACTTAGTCAACTATGCTAGAGCCCATAATAGCTTGTGGATGCACACGGAATTTTCTAGCATGAATAATCTCATGATCCCTTTGAGCCTGGGTGGCGGTCCAAAAGAAAATAGGCAAGTCCTGGATTACCCAGGTGCCTCAATCCACCCAGATGTGTGTTTAAGTTGCCACCTTAGATAAACCATTAATTAACAATACTCACATCTGTCATGGATATCACTCACCCAATCCACGTCTACTAGCATAGCATGGCAATAAGCAAACATAGAAGTAACTCCCAAAGGTTTGATAATAAACAGGTAATAGGTACTACCTCATCTACTTTCCATCCCACAATTTAATTAGATCCTAATCATGCAATGTTTGAGGATTGATCTAATGCAATAAAACTGGGTAGTAGAAAAGGTATGATCAAAGTGTTACTTGCCTTGTTGATGATCCGGGAAACCTAGCGATTCGAAGTAACAAGCGGCGCACTCCGGGTACTCTATCGCAAACAAACAAGCACACAATAAGTACTTATCTAATGCATGGGTAAAACTTGAATAAAAGATCTAACCAGACGATTCAACTTAAGAACTCCGGTTTGCAAAAAGAATCAAATCGAACGAAGCAACGGAAGTCAAACGGCGAAAGAAAACAACTTCGTTCTACTAATCTGGATCTAAGGCAATTTTTTTCAGTAGCAAAAACTTGTTTGAGTTGGTTAAATGGATAGAGGGTTTCGAGACGAAACTCCAGGCACTTGAATCACCTGATTCCGATAAACGAGCGAAAAGTTATACTAAAAGGAAAATCGGATCAGGAATCGCGATCAGAAAAATCGCGCAATTAATCCGAGAAAAAGAAAAACGACGAACATTTGCTAGAATGAACGAAGGGACAAATGCTCGCTAATTAAATAAATCGGAAAAACCGATCTATTTAAAAAAACCGATGAAAAATCGACGGTTTTTTCAGAAAAAAAAATAAACGGCGCGGATTTCGAGGCGACCTCGGGCGGCGTGCGGCGGCGAGGCGACAACGTCCGGCGGCGGCGGCGGCGCTGGCAGGCGGCGGCAGCGCTGGGGGCTGGGGCGGCTCAGGCTAGGGTTTGGCTTAGCTGGGCCTCCCCCCCGGCTTATATAGCCTAGCGGGCCAGGAGTCCGGGTCGGACACGGCCCGTTAGGTCGGTTCGTCTTTTTTAAATAATTACGCGCGGAAGAAAAATAAAAGGAAATACTAAACAGACTCCAAAAACCCCGAAATAAATTTTCCCGGGCTTCTAAAATCAAGCCACACAAGGTGTACATTTATTTGGGGCCTAAATGCAATTTTGGAAAACGCACATTTTTCCTAAATTCAAATAAAATAACGAAAAACTCTGAAATAAAATCTTATTTGATTTTATAATTAAATCCTCAATATTTCTTTATTTTGGGAAAGTCATTTTATTCCCTCTCTCATATTTTTGTAATAGAAATAATTGATGATAAAATAAATAAACACAAATGATCCTATTCTCAAAATTTGAGGAAACTCAAATATGAAAATAACGAAATCCCCAACTCTCTCTGTGGGTCCTTGAGTTGCGTAGAATTTCTAGGATCAAAACCAAAAGCAAATAAAATATGATATGCATTGATGATCTAATGTATAACATTCCAAATTGAAATTTTGGGATGTTACATCACTTAATCATATTACTTAAGAACTCCCACTTAGATAGACATGCCTTTAATCATCTAAGTGATCATGTGATCCATATCAACTAAACCATGTCCGATCATCACGTGAGATGGAGTAGTTTCAATGGTGAACATCACTATGTTGATCATATCACTATATGATTCACGCTCGACCTTTCGGTCTCCGTGTTCCGAGGCCATATCTGTTATATGCTAGGCTCGTCAAGTTTAACCTGAGTATTCTGCGTGTGCAACTGTTTTGCACCCGTTGAATTTGAACGTAGAGCCTATCACACCCGATCATCACGTGGTGTCTCAGCACGAAGAACTTTCGCAACGGTGCATACTCAGGGAGAACACTTGTACCTTGATAATTAGTGAGAGATCATCTTATAAAGCTACCGTCAAACTAAGCAAAATAAGATGTAGAAAAGATAAACATCACATGCAATCAAAATATGTGACATGATATGGCCATCATCATCTTGTGCCTTTGATCTCCATATCCAAAGTATCGTCATGATTTCCATCATCACCGGCATGACACTATGATCTCCATCATCTTGATATATATCAATGTGTCGTCACATGGTCGTCTCGCCAACTACTGCTCTTGCAACTATTGCTATCGCATAGCGATAAAGTAAAGCAATTATTTGGCGCTTGCATCTTATGCAATAAAGAGACAACCATAAGGCTTCTGCCAGTTGCCGATAACTTCAACAAAACATGATCATCTTATACAACAACTTATATCTCATCACGTCTTGACCATATCACATCACAACATGCCCTGCAAAAACAAGTTAGACGTCCTCTACTTTGTTGTTGCAAGTTTTACGTGGCTGCTACAGGCTGAGCAAGAACCGTTCTTACCTACACATCAAAACCACAACGATAGTTTGTCAAGTTGGTGCTGTTTTAACCTTCGCAAGGACCGGGCGTAGCCATACTCGGTTCAACTAAAGTTGGAGAAACTGACACCCGCCAGCCACCTGTGTGCAAAGCACGTCGGTAGAACCAGTCTCGCGTAAGCATACGCGTAATGTCGATCCGGACCGCTTCATCCAACAATACCGCCGAACCAAAGTGTGACATGCTGGTAAGCAGTATGACTTATATCGCCCACAACTCACTTGTGTTCTACTCGTGCATATTACATCAACGCATAAAACCTGGCTTGGATGCCACTGTTGGGAACGTAGCAATTTCAAAAATTTCCTACGCACACGCAAGATCATGGTGATGCATAGCAACGAGAGGGGAGAGTGTTGTCTACGTACCCTCGTAGACCGAAAGCGGAAGCGTTAGTACAACGTGGTTGATGTAGTCGTATGTCTTCACGATCCGACCGATCAAGTACTGAACGCACGGCACCTCTGAGTTCTGCACACGTTCAACTCGATAACGTCCCTCGAACTCCGATCCAGCCGAGTGTTGAGGGAGAGTTTCGTCAGCATGACGGTGTGGTGACGATGATGATGTTCTACCGACGCAGGGCTTCGCCTAAGCACTGCTACGATATGATCAAGGTGGATTATGGTGGAGGGGGGCACCGCACACGGCTAAGAGATCAAGAGATCAATTGTTGTGTCTATGGGGTGCCCCCTGGCCACGTATATAAAGGAGTGGAGGAGGGGAGGGGCCGGCCCTCTCTATGGCGCGCCCTAGGGGAGTCCTACTCCCACCGGGAGTAGGATTCCCCCTTTCCTAGTAGAACTAGGATCCCTTCCAAGTAGTAGGAGTAGGAGAGAAGGAAAGGGAAGGGAAAAGGAGAAGGAAGGAAGGGGGAGGCCCCCCTCCCTAGTCCAATTCGGACCAGCCCATGGGGAGGGGTGCGGCCACCCTTTGAGGCCTTTCTCTTCTTTCCCGTATGGCCCATTAAGGCCCAATACGAATTCCCGTAACTCCCCCGTACTTCCGAAAATACCCGAATCACTCGGAACCTTTCCGATGTCCGAATATAGTCGTCCAATATATCGATCTTTACGTCTCGACCATTTCGAGACTCCTTGTCATGTCCCCGATCTCATCCGGGACTCCGAACTCCTTCGGTACATCAAAACACATAAACTCATAATATAACTGTCATCGAACTTTAAGCGTGCGGACCCTACGGGTTCGAGAACTATGTAGACATGACCGAGACACGTCTCCGGTCAATAACCAATAGCGTAACCTGGATGCTCATATTGGCTCCTACATATTCTACGAAGATCTTTATCGGTCAAACCACATAACAACATACGTTGTTCCCTTTGTCATCAGTATGTTACTTGCCCGAGATTCGATCGTCGGTATTTCAATACATAGTTCAATCTCGTTATCGGCAAGTCTCTTTACTTGCTCCGTAATACATCATCCCACAACTAAATCATTAGTTGCAATGCTTGCAAGGCTTATAGTGATGTGCATTACCGAGTGGGCCCAGAGATACCTCTCCGACAATCGGAGTGACAAGTCCTAATCTCGAAATACGCTAACCCAACAAGTACCTTCGGAGACACCTGTAGAGCACCTTTATAATCACACAGTTACGTTGTGACGTTTGGTGGCACACAAAGTGTTCCTCCGGTAAACGGGAGTTGCATAATCTCATAGTCATAGGAACATGTATAAGTCATGAAGAAAGCAATAGCAACAAACTAAACGATCGTGTGCTAAGCTAACGGAATGGGTCAAGTCAATCACATCATTCTCCTAATGATGTGATCCCGTTAATCAAATGATAACTCATATCTATGGTTAGGAAACATAACCATCTTTGATCAACGAGCTAGTCAAGTAGAGGCATACTAGTGACACTATTGTTACGACATATCTCTCTCAAGGTAGTTTTGGTGATTGATGACAACATGTTTGCGGACTAATCATGTGCTTTGAATAGTTCACAGATTCACCCCTGGCACGAGACGTTTCCTTCCCTTCGGAGTGTCCTTCAAGACGGTGTAGCTCTTTCGTTTCTCTCTTGGTGGACTAGTTGCGTAGAGGGCACCGTACTATCAAGAGGGGGTCCGCTGGGGTTTTGCATGGGTGGAATCAAAACATACACATCAACTTCTCACCCTCCGAGCTTTTCCATTCCTTTGAAGAGGTCTCTCCACTTTTCCTTGTCCTGTCTGGGTCCCAGCGGTAGTACCGCGCAACCCAGTCGTAGTATCGCTGAGGAGACACAAGCGGCAGTACCGCTCCATAGCGGTAGTACCGCCCTTGTCTCCACAACAGTAGTACCGCTGGGGTGGTTGGCACCACCGCCTCGTCCTCAGCCTCATTGGAGATATTCTCTCTCTCTCTCTCTCTCTCTTCAGTGTCCCAGTGGTAGTACCGCACTACCAGCGATAGTACGGCCTAAGGGTCACAAGCGGCAGTACCGCTCCACAGCGGTAGTACCGCCCGTGACCCCACTGCCGTAGTACCGCTGGGCTGTCTGGCTCCTACCGCCTCGACTCGAGGCGTCTTTTTCTCGTGTCAGGTTTTGCGGCACTAGTTGCGGTTGTAGAGGCGGTAGTACCATTTCAGGAGCGGTAGTACCGCCCCTACCACCGCGGTAGTACCGCGTTGGGTCCTATTCCCTACTAGTCTCCTCTGCACGGCAGTACCGCTGACCTAGCGGTAGTACCGCCCCCTCTTAGCGGTAGTACCGCCCTGTGCGGGGCTGGTTGGTGGGGGGCAACGGTTGGATTGTTGCCCCCACTATAAAAGGGAGTCCCCTTCTTCCTTTTGACCTACCTCTTCCTCCCCCAAGCTCCATTTTTTGCTCAAGCTCCATTAAATGCTCCAAGCTCCATTTTCGCCCGATCTATCTCTCTAGCCAATCAAACTTGTTGATTTGCTCGGGAGTGGTTGAGAAGGCCCCGATCTACACTTCCACCAAGGGATTTTTGATTCCCCCACTCATCCCTAGCGGATCTTGTTACTCTTGGGTGTTTGAGCACCCTAGATGGTTGAGGTCACCATGGAGCCATAGTCCATTGTGGTGAAGCTTCGTGGTTTTGTTGGGAGCCTCCGATTAAGTTGTGGAGATTGTCCCAACCTTGTTTGTAAAGGTTCGGTCGCCGCCTTCAAGGGCACCAATAGTGGAATCACGGCATCTCGCATTGTGTGAGGGCGTGAGGAGAATACGGTGACCCTAGTGGCTTCTTGGGGAGCATCGTGCCTCCACACCGCTCCAACGGAGACGTACTTCCCCTCAAAGGGAAGGAACTTCGGTAACACATCCTCGTCTTCACCGGATCCACTCTTGGTTATCTCTTACCTTTACTTGTGCAAGCTCTTTAGTGTTACTTCTCTTGCTTGCTTGTTTGCTTGTTGGTATTGCATCATATAGGTTGCTCACCTAGTTGCACATCTAGACAACCTACTTTGATGCAAAGTTTAGTTTGATAAAGAAAAGTTAAAAATTGGTAGTTGCCTATTCACCCCCCCCCTCTAGTCAACCATATCGATCCTTTCAATTGGTATCAGAGCCTCGTCTCTTTATTAAGGACTTTACCATCCAAAGAGTATGGTTGATACCGTAGACGGTGTGGAGGAACACTCCAGTGTGAATCCGATCTCGTCCATGGGCGATGGGGGAACCTCGGTCTCTCATGAGGAATTCAATGTGGCCTTAGAGACATTGAAGACCTCCATGACGACCGAGGTTGAAAGCATGTTTACTAAATTTCTTGAGGGGCTTAAACTTTCCACCGCACCGTTGAAAGTGGGTGATCCCACCAACAAGGTGATGGATGTTATCCCCGATAAGGGGGAAGCTAGTAGTGAAAAGGCTCCATCTTCTAGTGGTAAAAATGGCACCGACATCTTTGCTCATGTGGAACCACCACTTGTTTATGGTGGACCGGTTCCTTCTACTCATTTGAATCATGCCGGTCCTCCCCCTAAGATTGTGAAAAATGAGGACTTTGATTCTTGGGTTTACCGCTTTAAACATCATTTAAATCATGTGAACACTAATCTTTGGAGAATCATTGAAGAAGGTTTTTATCCGCATGATCCAAGCAACTTCACTCCTCGAGAAGCCGCGGATAATCAATTCAATGAGAATGCTCTCTTCATCATTCAAGATGCAATTCCACCCGAAGACCTACCTCATCTTCGTCCCTTCGCCTTGGCCAAAGATGCATGGCATTGTGTTGTCTCTCTCTACCGGGGAAGCACAAGCATTCAACGCTCCAACTATGAAGTGGTGCAAGATGAGGCCGATGAGTTTGCTATGAAAGAAGATGAAGAACCTCGTGAGCTTTATCGGAGAGTAACCAAACTCGCGGTCTCACTACGAGATCACGGGAGCAAGGACACGGATGACAATTGGATCAAGCGCAAATTCCTCAAGGCAATGATGCCCTACCACAAGGCCATGTCCTCCGTCATTCGTCAAAGATCGGACTTCCACACTTTGACCTCAAGCGAAGTGTTGGATGAGTTTGTGGCCATGAACATTTTGGACAAGACCGCCGACAATGCGGTGCTCCATTCTCAACGAGCAAAGAAGCCTAACCTTGCATTGAAGGCCAAGCTCACCGTTGAAGAAGAAGAAGAGGAAGAAGAGGAGAGCAACCCCGAAGATACGAAGTATGCATATCATGAACACATGGCACTTGCTTCAAGGCAATTTTGGAGCAAGAAAAACTCGAGGCCAAACTTTAGCAAAAACAACTCGAGTGGCACGAGGGGCAAGCAACATGTAAGGACTTGCTACAATTGCGGCAACGTGAGTCATTTTGTTGCGGAATGCCCGTATGAGAAGAGGGAAGACAATGATGTCAAGCTCATCCGAAAGGACAAGGCCAAGTCGTTCCCCAACAAGAACAACTTCACCAAGAAGACTCCTCCCAAGGCATTGGTTGTACAAGAAGAGTACAATGAGGATGATGACGATGATGAAGATGATGAGTTGGTTGCCATGGCCTCCGTTGCCATTGCGACGACTTCACGGGTGTCTCTCTTCGACTCACCCAATGAGAGCATCACCGCCAAGTGCCTCATGGCTAAAGCCACCAACAAGGTAACCCCCAATATCAAAACTACCATCATTAATCATCCTTCTCCGACGGATAGCATTAATGAACTTGAGGGAGCTAATGTGGAGGCTAACGAGTTTGAGGCCTTTATGGGCAAACTCAAGGGAAAATCCAAGAAGCACTTTGTTGCTCTCTTGGAACAACTTGGTGAAGCCAATGACATGATCGAGGCTCACGAAGACACCATCACTAAGATGGAAGGGCATAGTTGTGACTATGCCGATGAGATTTCGGATCTTTCCAATGCTCTTGAGGAAGAGCGTGGTCTTCGTTTGGCTCTTGAGGAGTCACACAACATTGATCATGCTAAGTTAAAGAAAGATTATGATCATGTCCTCATAGTTTCTCATGTGCTAAACTCCGAGAAGGCCGAACTTGAGGTTGATCTTTCTAGACTCAAAGAGGAGTTTGATCTACTTGACAAGGCTCACAAGGTCTTGAAGGGTGCTCATGCTAGCCTCAAAGAGTCTCATGATCAACTTCAAGTAAAGCTAACCAAGGAAAAAGCCACTTTCCCTCGTATGATGTTAATTGATAATGCAAATGCTACTAACCCGTGTTGTGAGCATGTGCATCTCGTTGAGGAGAATGCTAAGCTAAAGGGGCAACTTGAGAGAGGTCTTGCGACTTGCATACAAGGCAAGAAGAACCTCAACGATTTCTTGATCAACCAAAAGGGAGTTGTAGCCAAGGAAGGGGTTGGGTACGTGCCCGACTCCAAGAACAAGAAGAAGAATGACAAGACCAAACGACCTCCTCCTCTCATGCAAACCTTTGTGAAGGAGGGAGAGAGTGCCTTCGAGGAGAAGAAGAAGAACAATGTCAAGAAGGGCAATGTCACCCCTCCCAACAAAGCCGGCGATTTTAATCCTTCTTATGTGTTATGCCGTGCTAGTGATGGGCATGTTTATGCAAAATTTGTTGGTTCTCCTCATGAATACATTAAATGGTCTATTTGGGTTCCAAAAACCCTTGTTACTAACATCAAAGGACCCATTACAAAATGGGTACCTAAAACCAAGCATTGATCTCTTGTAGGTGTTTGCTTCCGGTGGGGGATCATGGTTGCTCGATAGCGGAGCTACACATCATATGACCGGAAGCAAGGACTTGGTGGTGGACATGCACAAGGTTCCATCTATGCCCACCAATGTTGAGTGGGGTGACGCCTCATCTTCTAAGGTATTGGGACTTCGTAAGGTGGTCATCTCTCATGATCTCACGATCAAGAAGGTCATGCTTGTTGAGTCCCTTGCATACAATTTACTTTCCGTTCGTCAACTTGCAATCATGGGCTTTGCCACTTTCTTTGATATCGATACCATGGCCCTCTTGTGGAGCAAGACTCTTAAAGTAGCTTTTGTTGGGCATGTCGAGAATGGTCTATATGTGATTAACTTTTCGGAGCGACCCACTAAGACCGCGACATGCCTAATGGCTAAAGTTGATGTGGGATGGTTTTGGCATCGCCGTTTATCCCATGTCAATATGAGATCTTTGCAAAGTATCCTCAAGGGGGACCATGTCCGTGGACTAACGAATGTTAGTTTTGCTAAAGATCGTGCTTGCAGTGCCTGTATCGAAGGAAAGCTACATGAGAAGGCTCACCCTCCCATGACTATCATTTATTCAAAGAGGCCTTTGGAGCTCCTTCACATGGATCTCTTTGGGCCTCCATCCTTCGATAGTGTTGGAGGTAGGAAGTATTGCTTGGTGATTGTGGATGACTACTCAAGGTACACGTGGGTGTATTTCTTCAAGAGGAAGAGCGAGACCCAACAAACCGTCATTGGCTTTGCAAATGAAGCACAACGTCAACACAATGCAAAGATCTTGACAATAAGAAGTCACAACGACACCGAGTTCAAGAACTACACCTTGGATGAGTTTCTTAGTGATGAGGGAATCAAGCATCAATATTCTGCACCCTACACCCCTCAACAAAACGATGTTGCAGAGAGGAAGAACCGGACGTTGATGGATGCAGCAAGGACCATGATGGCGGAGTTCAAGTCTCCGTACAAATTTTGGGCCGAAGCCATCAACACCGCGTGTCATGCATCCAATCGGCTCTACCTCCGCAAGGGCTTGAACAAGACTCCATACGAGATACTCACCGGTAACAAGCCCAACCTCAAGTACTTCCTGGTATTCGGGTGTAAGTGTTTCATTCCCAAGAAAGGTGTTCGGTTGTCTAAATTTGAGGCTAGAGCTTATGAGGGCATATTTGTTGGCTATGCTACAAACTCTCATGCTTACCGTGTCCTCAATAAATCCACGGGACTTATTGAGGAGACGTGTAACGTGGAGTTTGATGAGAATAACGGCTCCCAAGTGGAGCAAAGTGGCACTTGTGATGTAGGTGATGAAATTCCTCCCCAAGCCATAAGAAGAATGGGTGTTGGCTTTATCCTACCCATTGAGGAACCCCTTTTGGCCGAAGGAGAAGGACAAAGCTCCACTCAAGTGGAGTCATCACCAACCCAAGGCCCACACGCTTCTGAAGTTCAACATGAAGGCCCTCATCTTCAAGAACATGACCAAGGGCAAGATCAGGCTCAAGACGGTGTTGACACATCAAGTGATGCCCAAGGTCAAGTTCTCTCCTCCGAGCAAGTTCAAGAACAAGAACACGCCCAAGACGACGCTCAAGATGATCAAGTGACCACTCCTCGTCTCACCCCCAAGGAGGAATTAGAGCGTCGTGCCACCAAGGTTGCTTCCAAGCTCTCCACCAAGGATCATCTCATGACGAATGTGCTTGGAAGCTTAAGAAAGGGGGTAAGCACTCGTAGACAATTAGCAAATTATTGTGAGCATCACGCGTTTGTCTCTTGTGTGGAACCCCACAAGGTCTATGAAGCGCTAGAAGATCCGGATTGGCTCAATGCCATGCATGAAGAACCCAACAACTTCGAGCGCAACAAAGTGTGGAGATTGGTGCCAAGACCAACCGGGAATCACAATGTGATAGGAACCAAGTGGATATTTAAGAACAAGCAAGATGCCCATGGGATTATCATTCGCAACAAGGCTCATTTGGTAGCACAAGGCTACTCTCAAGTCGAGGGTATCGACTACGGTGAAACCTTTGCTCCCGTTGCTCGTCTTGAATCCATTCGCATGTTGATTGCATATGCTTCTCATCATAACTTTAAGTTACAACAAATGGATGTGAAGAGTGCTTTTCTTAATGGTCCTATTAATGAATTGGTTTACGTCAAGCAACCCCCCGGGTTCGAGGATCCCTACTTTCCCGATCATGTGTATCAACTCGATAAGGCACTCTATGGCCTTAAACAAGCCCCACGTGCGTGGTATGACCACCTTACCGAGTTGTTACAAGATCGTGGTTTTGAAGTTGGGCTAATCGACCCCACTCTTTTTACTAAGAAGGTCAAAGGGGAGTTGTTTGTGTGCCAATTATATGTTGATGATATTATCTTTGGTTCTCCTAACAAAGCTTTCAATGAGGAATTTGCCGCTCTCATGACCTCAAAGTTCGAGATGTCCTCCATGGGAGAGTTGAAGTTCTTTCTAGGGTTCAAAGTGAAGCAAAGAAGAGAAGGAACCTTCATCAATCAATCCAAATACACTCAAGACGTGCTCAAGAGATTCAAGCTAAGTGATGTCAAGCCGGCTTCCACTCCAATGCCCACCAAGTGCCAACTTGACTTAGATCCCAATGGTAAAGTGGTGGATCAAAAGGTATATCGCTCCATGATTGGATCCTTGCTTTACCTTTGTGCATCTAGACCAGACATCATGTTGAGTGTGGGAATTTGTGCACGGTTTCAAGCCGCACCGAAGGAAAGTCACTATGTGGCGGTCAAACGAATCTTTCGATATTTGGCTCATACCCCAAACTTTGGCTTATGGTACCCAAGAGGATCAAACTTCAAGCTTGTAGGGTACTCGGACTCCGATTGGGCGGGAGACAAAGTGGATAGGAAGTCCACTTCCGAAGGGTGCCAATTCCTTGGTTGCTCTTTGGTGAGTTGGTCTTCCAAAAAGCAAACTTGTGTGTCTCTCTCGTCCACTGAGGCGGAGTATGTTGCCGCCGGTAGTTGTTGTGTACAACTCCTATGGATGAGGCAAACTTTAAAGGATTATGGTGTCACTTGTGACAAAGTGCCTCTTTGGTGTGACAATGAAAGTGCCATCAAGATCTCTCTCAACCCGGTGCAACACTTCAAGACAAAGCATATTGAGATTCGGTATCACTTCATCCGGGATCACATTAGGCGAGGAGAGATCGAGCTCAACTATGTCAACACTCATGAAAACCTTGCAGATATTTTCATGAAGCCCTTGGATGAAGCAAGATTTCGCGAGTTAAGGCATGAGCTAAATATCATTGATTCGAGCAATGTGGCTTGAACCCTTGCACACCCCACCACGCTCAATTTGCTGTCTAGTTTAGGTGTAGGCATGGACATAGGGGGAGTGTTGTTCTCTCAATGAACTCTCCCTCCCCCTATTATGCATAAATTGATCAAGTCTTTCACTTTAGCCATTGTTGATGGTACTTGTGTTTCAAAGACGAGTTTTGGTCATGGGCCCAAGGTTCAAATCTTTGCGGCGCCATACCTCTTGACTCATACATAGGTGGCCTCGGCCACCGCCCTATTTTGAAGAGGTGTGTCTTGGTCGTTTGCTGGTGTGCTCTCTTTTCTTGCTGTTCTTGTCTTTCCTTCGAGCAAAAGCCATGTTGTTTGGTTGCCGCAACATGTTGGGCGGTACTACCGCTGGTGGTGCGCGGTACTACCGCCCCCAGCACGGTACTACCACTGAGGGACGGGACCAGGGGGTTATATCAGGGCAGGGGGAGGTTTCTTCTCCCCCATACCCATTCGCTTCGCCCCCTCTTTCCTCTTCCTCTCTCCAGCCTCAACTTGCCATGGGAGGGCTCCGGCGGATCTTCGTCTCCGGGGCGTCCCTCTCCATTTCCTTTGGTGGAGTCGATCCCCACCCCGTTCTCTTGCCATGGATGCCGGTATTGCCCCCGTTCCTTGTCTCCTTTTGTCTCGTTTTTAGATCTTGTTTCTTAGGGGCAATGGTGGTAGCATCTCTAGATTTTTGGCTAAATCTAGGCTTGAGTTGGTTGGAGAAGGCAACTAGACTATCTCGATTAGAGTTTGGTAGGAATATTTTTGAATTTGGCAGGCCGGTAGTGCCGAATCTGACCACGGTAGTAGGAAACCGCTGTTTCTCCGCCTCATGTTGTAGGAAACTGCTGTTTCTCCGCCTCGAGCAGTACTATCGCTCTCGTTGGAGCGGTACTACCGCGGACATGTCACGGTACTACCGCTGCATGCCAAATTCCATCATATTCCTGCCTTACCTTGATTCTTTTTTTGTGTTTGTTGGCTTATGCTCGTTCTTTCTGGTTGTTTTGCGTGTTCTTGTGTTTGGCTCCAGGTGATGACCATTCTGAGCATCAAGCTCGCCGTATCAACCCCGAGCATGCAATATCAAAATGTTACCGCACCTCTGAGCCAGCCGGTGGCTCCTCGAGCACCCAACTGCCTCCAGCAAGTGCATCCGCAAGTGTTCCTCCACCTCCTCGGCAATCGAAGAGATCCGCCAACAAGCCAAAATGGAAGACTGTGACTGAGATGACCAACAAGGAGTTTTGGGAGAAGCGTCACCGCAACCCCTATGCGATGGACCAAGAACCCACTTTGGTCAACCGCCCGTTCTGGAACCGTTTTCAGTTTGCCATCTACTTTGATGTGATCAAGGCCAAGAAGAATCTCTTTGTTGATGTTCGCTCCATTGACACTGATGCTATGGAGAAGGACCCGGAGTACTTTGGCGAAGCCCTTCAGATGTGCACTCAGCTGAACATTCTCAGGATCATGCAATTCAACAAGGATTTCGATGCGGATTTGGTGGCTAAATTCTATGCCACCGTCCATCTTGGGACGGATGTCGACAGGACTCTGACATGGATGACCAATGGCAAGCTGCTTTCCGTCAAGTGGAAGGCTTTCATGGAGTTACTTGATGTGGTGGATCACGGGCTTGAGACTCCTGTCGGTTTCCGCCCTCACCGCAATGCTACGTCCACCCACAAGCAAGCCCTTTGGCCCTACTGCACTGTGAAAGTTCACCCAGTAACTGATAAGAAGACCTATGAGTTGTCTCCGTATCTGTACATTCTTCATCGCATCTTCCGTGAGACTCTCTTCCCTCGGATCGGGAATCTGGATATGGTCCACTCTTACCTCGTGGACATGCTCCTTTTCTGTCAGCATGAGAAGGAAGCAAGCACTGGAGAGAGCCTGGATATTTCTCATGTCATGTGGTCTGAACTTCTCTCTGCCGTGTCTGAGCGCAAGTGCCCGATATATGGTCCATTCATCATGAGGCTCATTGAGAGGGCCTGGGCACAGACCTATCCCAGAGTGTTGCTAGAGACTGGAGACTTGGTTTCTCATGAGATCAAGCATCTGAGGAAGAAGGACAATTGGGTCACCCCAGCGCCTCAAACAGGGGGTCCGTCTGCTGTTGCTGCTACTGCTGCCATGGAGACCGAGGGTGGGGCAGCCACTGATGATCACGAGGAGGATATTGGCCCCTCTAGTGCTGAACCCTCATGGGCGAAGAAGCTTAAAAACAAGTTGAAGAAGCTTTTCTGCATGGAGTCTCATGGTCAGTACATGACTCATGTGGCGGAGAAGCATGCCAGGATGCGCCACAAGGAGCTCATGCGTCAGTTGGGAGCGACAGTTGCCAGTGATTCTGAGGGTCAGATCACTGAAGAGGAGGAGTGGATTCATCAGCACTGCCCTTGGACCGACTCCGACGCCGAGCAGTTTTCGACCAACGACGGAGAAGCAGACGATCACACTAAGATTTGATGTTTCGAGATCCTCAGCTTGCCATCACCTGGAGTTGTAGCGTCGCTCTTTTCCCTTTTTGGTGTCTCGCTGCCAAAGGGGGAGAGAGTGTAGGGATTTGTGTCGTGCTTCATGTTTGTCGTCTTGTGTTTTCTTGTGTGTTCTCTCGGTGTCTTTGTTTGGTTTGGTTTGGTGCCCGTGAGACCTAAGTTCTAGACATATGGTGTGAGACATATACTCCCTATCGCTACCTTATTACTTATGTCTATTCAGTACTGTAGTTTATTATGAGTTGCATGCTTGTCCTGTTATATTCTCTTCTCTCATATATCTTGCGCTTAGAATTGTGCTTAGAATTGTTGGACTATAAAATATAGGGGGAGTGTTGATCCGGATGTGTGCGTCTTGCTTTCCGAATGCTCCTCTAACCAGGTGCACACATTCTGGGGGAGCCCGTCTATATTTTGTAGTTCTTAGTTTTCTTTCATTTATTTCTTTTCCTTGCGCAAATCCCTAGTTGTCATCAATCCACTAAAAAGGGGGAGATTGTTATGGCATATCTCTCTCAAGGTAGTTTTGGTGATTGATGACAACATGTTTGCGGACTAATCATGTGCTTTGAATAGTTCACAGATTCACCCCTGGCACGAGATGTTTCCTTCCCTTCGGAGTGTCCTTCAAGACGGTGTAGCTCTTTCGTTTCTCTCTCGGTGGACTAGTTGCATAGAGGGCACCGTACTATCAAGAGGGGGTCCACTGGGGTTTTGCATGGGTGGAATCAACACGTACACATCAGCTTCTCACCCTCCGAGCTTGTCCATTCCTTTGAAGAGGTCTCTCCACTTTTCCTTGTCCTGTCTGGGTCCCAGCGGTAGTACCGCGCAACCCAGCCGTAGTACCGCTAAGGAGACACAAGCGGCAGTACCGCTCCACAGCGGTAGTACCGCCCTTGTCTCCACAACAGTAGTACCGCTGGGGTGGCTGGCACCACCGCCTCGTCCTCAGCCTCATTGGAGATATTCTCTCTCTCTCTCTTCAGTGTCCCAGCGGTAGTACCGCACTACCAGCGGTAGTACGGCCGAAGGGTCACAAGCGGTAGTACCGCTCCACAGTGGTAGTACCGCCCGTGACCCCGCTGCCGTAGTACCACTGGGCTGTCTGGCTCCTACCACCTCGACTCGAGGGGTCTTTTTCTCGTGTCGGGTTTTGTGGCACTAGTTGCGGTTGTAGAGGCGGTAGTACCGTTTCAGGAGCGGTAGTATCGCCCCTACCACCGCGGTAGTACCGCGTTGGGTCCTATTCCCTACTAGTCTCCTCTGCGCGGCAGTGCCGCTGGCTGGTGCGGCAGTACCGCTGACCTAGCGGTAGTACCGCCCCCTCTTAGCGGTAGTACCGCCCTGTGCGGGGCTGGTTGGTGGGGGCAACGGTTGGATTGTTGCCCCCACTATAAAAGGGAGTCCCCTTCTTCTCTTTGACCTACCTCTTCCTCCCCCAAGCTCCATTTTTTGCTCAAGCTCCATTAAATGCTCCAAGCTCCATTTTGGCCCGATCTATCTCTCTAGCCAATCAAACTTGTTGATTTGCTCGAGAGTGGTTGAGAAGGCCCCGATCTACACTTCCACCAAGGGATTTTCAATTCCCCCACTCATCCCTAGCGGATCTTGTTACTCTTGGGTGTTTGAGCACCCTAGACGGTTGAGGTCACCACGGAGCCATAGTCCATTGTGGTGAAGCTTCATGGTTTTGTTGGGAGCCTCCGATTAAGTTGTGGAGATTGCCCCAACCTTGTTTGTAAAGGTTCGGTCGCCGCCTTCAAGGGCACCAATAGTGGAATCACGGCATCTCGCATTGTGTGAGGGCGTGAGGAGAATACGGTAGCCCTAGTGGCTTCTTGGGGAGCATCGTGCCTCCACACCGCTCCAATGGAGACGTACTTCCCCTCAAAGGGAAGGAACTTCAGTAACACATCCTCGTCTTCACCGGATCCACTCTTGGTTATCTCTTACCTTTACTTGTGCAAGCTCTTTAGTGTTACTTCTCTTGCTTGCTTGTTTGCTTGTTGGTATTGCATCATATAGGTTGCTCACCTAGTTGCACATCTAGACAACCTACTTTGATGCAAAGTTTAATTTGATAAAGAAAAGTTAAAAATTGGTAGTTGCCTATTCACCCCCCCCCTCTAGTCAGCCATATCGATCCTTTCAATGTTTGTCTATGTATTCACACATGTATTATGTTTCCGGTTAATACAATTCTAGCATGAATAATAAACATTTATCATGAAATAAGGAAATAAATAATAACTTTATTATTGCCTCTAGGGCATATTTCCTTCATGCAGAACTCGGAGGTGCCGTGCGTTCGGTACTTGGATCGGTCGGATCGTGAAGACGTACGACTACATCAACCGTGTTGTGCTAACGCTTCCGCATTTGGTCTACGAGGGTACGTAGACACACTCTCCCCTCTCGTTGCTATGCATCACCATGATCCTGTCTGTGCGTAGGATTTTTTTGAAATTACTACGTTCCCCAACAGTGGCATCCGAGCCAGGTTTATGCGTAGATCTTATATGCACGAGTAGAACACAAGTGAGTTGTGGGCGATACAAGTCATATTGCTTACCAGCATGTCATACTTTGGTTCGGCAGTATTATTGGATGAAGCGTCCTGGACCGACATTACGCATACGCTTACGCGAGACTGGTTCTACCGACGTGCTTTGCACATAGGTGGCTGGAAGGTGTCAGTTTCTCCAACTTTAGTTGAACCGAGTGTGGCTACGCCCGGTCCTTGAGAAGGTTAAAACAGCACTAACTTGACGAACTATCGTTGTGGTTTTGATGCGTATGTAAGAACGGTTCTTGCTCAGCCCGTAGCAGCCACGTAAAACTTGCAACAACAAAGTAGAGGACGTCTAACTTGTTTTTGCAGGGCATGTTGTGATGTGATATGGTCAAAACATGATGCTATATTTATTGTATGAGATGATCATGTTTTGTAACGGAGTTATCGGCAACTGGCAGGAGCCATATGGTTGTCGCTTTATTGTATGCAATGCAATCGCCCTGTAATTGCTTCACTTTATCACTAAGCGATAGCGATAGTCGTAGAAGCAATAGTTGGCGAGACGACAACGATTCTACGATGGAGATCAAGGTGTCGCGCCGGTGACGATGGTGATCATGACGATGCTTTGGAGATGGAGATCAAAGGCACAAGATGATGATGGCCATATCATATCACTTATATTGATTGCATGTGATGTTTATCCTTCATGTATCTTATTCTGCTTTGTTTGACGGTAGCATTATAAGATGATCTCTCACTAAATTTCAAGATAAAAGTGTTCTCCCTGAGTATGCACCATTGCCAAAGTTCGTCGTGCCGAGACACCACGTGATGATCGGGTGTGATAAGCTCAACGTTCATCTACAACGGGTGTAAGACAGTTTTACACACGCAGAATAATCAGGTTAAACTTGACGAGCCTAGCATATGCAGATATGGCCTCGGAACACTAAGACCGAAAGGTCGAGCGTGAATCATATAGTAGATATGATCAACCTAGTGATGTTCCCCATTGAAAACTAATCCATTTCACGTGATGATCGGTTATGGTTTAGTTGATATGAATCACGTTATCACTTAGATGATTAGAGGGATGTCTATCTAAGTGGGAGTTCTTAAGTAATATGATTAATTGAACTTAAATTTATCATGAACTTAGTACTTGATAGTATTTTGCTTGTCTATGTTATTGTAGATAGATGGCTCGTGTTGTTGTTTCGTTGAATTTTAATGTGTTCCTTGAGAAAGCAAAGTTGAAAGATGATGGTAGCAATTACATGGACTGGGTCCGTAACTTGAGGATTATCCTCATTGCTGCACAGAAGAATTACATCCTGGAAGCACCGCTGGGTGCCAGGCCTGCTGCAGATGCTGCTGATGACGTTAAGAACGTCTGGTAGAGTAAAGCTGATGACTACTCGATAGTTCAGTGTGCCATGCTTTACGGCTTAGAACCGGGACTTCAACGACGTTTTGAACGTCATGGAGCATGTGAGATGTTCCAAGAGTTGAAGTTAATATTTTAGGCAAATGCCCGGATTGAGAGATATGAAGTCTCTAATAAGTTCTATAGCTGCAAGATGGAGGAGAATAGTTCTGTCAGTGAACATATACTCAAAATGTCTGGGTATCATAATCACTTGACTCAACTGGGAGTTAATCTTCCTGTTGATAGTGTCATTGACAGAGTTCTTCAATCACTACCACCAAGCTACAAGAGCTTCGTGATGAACTATAATACGCAAGGGATGAATAAAACAATTCCCGAGCTCTTCGCAATGCTAAAGGCAGCAGAGGTAGAAATCAAGAAGGAGCATCAAGTGTTGATGGTCAACAAGACCACCACTTTCAAGAAAAAGGGTAAAGGGAAGAAGACGGGGAACTTCAAGAAGAACAACAAACAAGTTGCTGCTCAGGAGAAGAAACCCAAGTATGGACCTAAGCCTGAGACTGAGTGCTTCTACTGCAAACAGACTGGTCACTAGAAGTGGAACTGCCCCAAGTATTTGGCGGATAAGAAGGATGGCAATGTGAACAAAGGTATATGTGATATACATGTTATTGATGTGTACCTTACCAGAGATAGCAGTAGCACCTGGGTATTTGATACTGGTTATGTTGCTAATATTTGCAACTCGAAACAAGGACTACGGATTAAGCGAAGACTGGCTAAGGACGAGGTGACGATGCGCGTGGGAAATGGTTCCAAAGTCGATGTGATCGCCATCGACACGCTACCTCTACATCTACCTTCGGGATTAGTTTTAGACATGAATAATTGTTATTTGGTGCCAGCGTTGAGCATGAACATTATATCTGGATCTTGTTTGATGTGAGACGGTTATTCATTTAAATCTGAGAATAATGGTTGTTCTATTTATATGAGTAATATCTTTTATGGTCATGCACCCTTGAAGAGTGGTATATTTGTGTTAAATCTCGATAGTAGTGACACACATATTCATAATGTTGAAGCCAAAAGATGCAGAGTTGATAATGATAGTGCAACTTATTTGTGGCACTGCCGTTTGGGTCATATTGGTGTAAAGCGCATGAAGAAACTCCATACTGATGGACTTCTGGAATCACTTGATCATGAATCACTTGGTACTTGCGAACCATGCCTCATGGGTAAGATGACTAAAACGCCATTCTCCGAAACAATGGAGCGGGCAACAGATTTGTTGGAGATCATACATACTGATGTATGTGGTCCAATGAATATTGAGGCTCGCGGCGGGTATCGTTATTTTCTCACCTTCACAGATGATTTGAGCAGATATGGGTATATCTACTTAATGAAACATAAGTCTGAAACATTTGAAAAGTTCAAAGAATTTCAGAGTGAAGTGGAAAATCATCGTAAGAATAAAATTAAGTTTCTACGATCTGATCTGGAGAAGAATATTTGAGTTACGAGTTTGGTCTACATTTGAAACAGTGCAGAATAGTTTCGCAACTCATGCCACTCGGAACACCACAGCGTAATGGTGTGTCTGAACGTCGTAATCGTACTTTAGTGGATATGATGCAATCTATGATGTCTCTTATTGATTTACCGCTATCGTTTTGGGGTTATGCTTTAGAGACGGCTGCATTCACGTTAAATAGGGCACCATCAAAATCGTTGAAACGACGCCTTATGAACTATGGTTTGGCAAGAAACCAAAGTTGTCGTTTCTTAAAGTTTGGGGCTGCGATGCTTATGTGAAAAAGCTTCAACCTGATAAGCTCGAACCCAAATCGGAGTAATGTGTCTTTATAGGATACCCAAAGGAAACTGTTGGGTACACCTTCTATCACAGATCCGAAGACAAGACATTAGTTGCTAAGAATGGATCCTTTCTAGAGAAGGAGTTTCTCTCTAAAGAAGTGAGTGGAAGGAAAGTAGAACTTGATGAGGTAACTATACCTGCTCCCTTATTGGAAAGTAGTTCATCACAGAAACCGGTTCCTGTGACACCTACACCAATTAGTGAGGAAGCTAATGATGTTGATCATGAAACTTCAGATCAAGTTACTACCGAACCTCATAGGTCAACTAGGAGTAAGATCCGCACCAGAGTGGTACGGTAATCCTGTTCTGGAGGTCATGTTGCTAGACCATGACGAACCTATGAACTATGAGGAAGCGATGATGAGCCTAGATTCTGCAAAATGGCTTGAGGCCATGAAATCTGAGATGGGATCCATGTATGAGAACAAAGTGTGGACTTTGGTTGACTTGCTCGATGATCGGCAAGCCATTGAAATGGATCTTCAAGAAGAAGACAGACGCTGATGGTAATGTTACTGTCTACAAAGCTTGACTTGTTGAACAAGGTTTTCGACAAGTTCAAGGAGTTGACTACGATGAGACCTTCTCACCCATAGCGATGCTTAAGTCCGTCCGAATCATGTTAGCTATTGCCGCATTTTATGATTATGAAATTTGGCAAATGGATGTAAAGACTGCATTCCTGAATGGATTTCTGGAAGAAGAGTTGTATATGATGCAACCTGAAGGTTTTTTCGATCCAAAAGGTACTAACAGAGTGTGCAAGCTCCAGTGATCCATTTATGGACATGTGCAAGCTTCTCAGAGTTGGAATAAACGCTTTGATAGTGTGATCAAAGCATATGGTTTTATACAGACTTTTGGAGAAGCCTATATTTACAAGAAAGTGAGTGGGAGCCCTGTAGCATTTCTAATATTATATGTGGATGACATATTGTTGATTGCAAATGATATAGAATTTCTGGATAGCATAAAAGGATACTTGAATAAGAGTTTTTCAATGAAGGACCTCGGTGAAGCTGCTTACATATTGGGCATCAAGATCTATAGAGATAGATTAAGACACTTAATTGGACTTTCACAAAGCACATACCTTGACAAAGTTTTGCAAAAGTTCAAAATGGATCAGGCAAAGAAAGGGTTCTTGCTTGTATTACAACATGTGAAGTTGAGTAAGACTCAATGCCCGACCACTGCAGAAGATAGAGAGAAAATGAAAGATGTTCCCTATGCTTCAGCCATAGGCTCTATCATGTATGCAATGTTGTGTACCAGACCTGATGTGTGCCTTGCTATTAGTTTAGCAGGGAGGTACCAAAGTAATCCAGGAGTGGTTCACTAGACAGCGGTCAAAAACATCCTGAAGTACCTGAAAAGGACTAAGGATATGTTTCTCGTTTATGGAGGTGACAAAGAGCTCATCGTAAATGGTTACATTGATGCAAGCTTTGACACTGATCCGGACGATTCTAAATCGCAAACCGGATGCATGTTTATATTAAACAGTGGAGCTGTCAGTTGGAGCAGTTCTAAACAGAGCATCGTGGTGGGATCTACATGTGAAGTGGAGTACATTGCTGCTTCGGAAGCAGCAAATGAAGGAGTCTGGATAAAGGAGTTCATATCTGATCTAGGTGTCATACCTAGTGCATCGGGTCCAATGAAAATCTTTTATGACAATACTAGTGCAATTGCCTTGGCAAAGGAATCCAGATTTCACAAGAGAACCAAGCACATCAAGAGACGCTTCAACTCCATCCAGGATCAAATCCAGGTGGGAGACATAGAGATTTGCAATATACATACGGATCTGAATGTTGCAGACTCGTTAACTAAGCCTCTTCCACGAGCAAAACATGATCAGCACCAAGGCTCCATGGGTGTTAGAATCATTACTGTGTAATCTAGATTATTGACTCTAGTGCAAGTGGGAGACTGAAGGAAATATGCCCTAGAAATAAAGTTATTATGTATTTCCTTATATCATGTTAAATGTTTATTATTCATGCTAGAATTGTATTAACCGGAAACATGATACATGTGTGAATACATAGACAAACAGAGTGTCACTAGTAGGCCTCTACTTGACTAGCTCGTTGATCAAAGATGGTTATGTTTCCTAGCCATAGACATGATTTGTCATTTGATTAATGGGATCACATCATTAGGAGAATGATGTGATTGACTAGACCCATTCCGTTAGCTTAGCACTTGATCGTTTAGTATGTTGTTATTGCTTTCTTCATGACTTATATATGTTCCTATGACTATGAGATTATGCAACTCCCATTTACCGGAGGAACACTTTGTGTGCTACCAAACGTCACAACGTAACTGGGTGATTATAAAGGTGCTCTACAGGTGTCTCCGAAGGTACTTGTTGAGTTGGCATATTTCGAGATTAGGATTTGTCACTCCGATTGTCGGAGAGGTATCTCTAGGCCCACTCAGTAATGCACATCACTATAAGCCTTGCAAGCATTGTAAATAATGAGTTAGTTGCGGGATGATGTATTACGGAACGAGTAAAGAGACTTTCCGTAACGAGATTGAACTAGGTATTGAGATACCAACGATCGAATCTCGGGCAAGTAACATACCGATGACAAAGGGAACAATGTATGTTGTTATGCGGTTTGACCGATAAAGATCTGAATATGTGGGATCCAATGTGAGCATCCATGTTACGCTATTGGTTATTGAACGGAGATGTGTCTCAGTCATGTCTACATAGTTCTCGAACCCGTAGGGTTCGCACGCTTAAAGTTTGGTGACGATCGGTATTATGAGTTTTTGTGTTTTGATGTACCGAAGGTAGTTCGGAGTCCCGGATATGATCACGGACATGTCAAGGAGTATCGAAATGGTCGAGATGTAAAGATCGATATATTGGACGACTATGTTTGGACACAGGAAAGGTTCCGGACATATACCGGAGTACCGGGGGGTTACCGGAACCCCCCGAGGGCTTAATGGGCCTACATGCGCCTTAGTGGAAATAGAGGGCAGCAAGGGGAGTGTGGGGCGCCCCCCCCCCCCAAGGCCCAAACCGAATTGGTTTAAGGCAAAGGGGGGCGGCCCCCTCTTTCCTTCTCCTCCTCTCCCTTTCCTTCCCCCTCTCCTACTCCTACTAGGAATAGGAGGAGTCCTACTCCTAGTGGGAGTAGGACTCCCCCTTGGCGCGCCTCTCCCTGGCCGGATGCCTCCTCCCCCTTGCTCCTTTATATACGGGGGCAGGGGCACCCCATGGACACAACAATTGATCATTGATCTCTTAGCCGTGTGTGGTGCCCCCTCCACCATAATCCACCTCGATTATATCATAGCGGTGCTTAGGTGAAGCCCTACGTCGGTAGCATCATCATCACCGTCACCATGCCGTCGTGCTGACAAAACTCCCCCGTGAAGCTTTGCTGGATCGGAGCTCACGGGACGTCATTGAGTTGAATGTGTGCAGAACTCGGAGGTGCCGTGCGTTCGGTACTTGGATCGGTCGAATCGTGAAGACGTACGACTACATCAACTGCGTTGTACTAACGCTTCCGCATTCGGTCTACGAGGGTACGTAGACACACTCTCCCCTCTCGTTACTATGCATCACCATGATCCTGTGTTAGGATTATTTTTTTTGAAATTACTACGTTCCCCAACACGTATGTAGCAACATGAACACCAACATGAACATGATCCTAGCTTGAATATGAACATGCCATTTGCATGAACACGGATCCTAGCAAGACCCTAGCATGAACACAGATCCTAGTAAAGCACACTAGCATTGGGGATTGTGGCATGAACACAGATCCTAGCATGAACACAGATCCTAGGAAAGCACTAGTAGAAGAACATTATCCTAGAACACACTGTAGCAAACAAGAACAGATCAGTCGGATTTGATTCGATTGGGATCGCATCGAATCGAATCTACTCGAATCATATCTAATCCTATCAAATCCACTAAGTACTAGTGCATGCCTAAGAAAGAAACCCCTAATCTACATCTATGAGCAAGCATTGGGGATTCTTTGACTCACCAGAGCTTGCGCGGTCGCAGCAAACCGAGCCCGGGGTGAGAACCCCGGCGGGAAGGAGAGAGGTGGCAGAGCAGAGGAGGAGCCGTCCCTGGCGATGACCGGCGGCATCGGCCTCGTGCTCATGTCCACGCCGACGGTTGAGGAAGACGGCACGCTGACAGGAGAAAATCCTTGGGCGGGGGTCAAGAACCCCCCCTGCCCAATGGGGTCCAAAGAAGTGGAGGCTCCATGGACGGCGTCGGCGTCGAGCCCCCGACCACGAGGTCCAGAAATGGCGGCGGAGCAGGAACGGCCGGCACTGCATTGGCCGACCCTCGTGGTGGCCGGCAGCAGATGGGGGACGGTGCTCGTAGCGCCGATGCCAGGTCCGTGCCCGAGTTCTGGTGCCCGGCCACCCAACGCTCTTGGATGCTGGTGATGCGCTGGTCAACGGGGGTCAAAGGACGGCGCAGCAGTGGGCGAGGTGGAGCCACCGGAGGAGAGGAGAGGGAGGGGGCGGTGAGGCAGAGAGGCGTGCTAGTGGTGGGAATAGTGCGGGGCGGTGAAAGGAGAGTGGAAGGAGAGTTATGAGACGTCCCATCCATCTCCCGCGCTGCCCGAGGCATGCAACCTCCTCGCACGCGTGGCCGCGCCGAGCCAGGCTCGCGAGAAACTGCCGATTCAGCAGTTTCTGCTGGGCCAGGCTCAGGCCTACTTTAAGGTTCATGCGGGCCATGAATCGCATGCAGCCCAGCCAACCAAACATGTCACGCACATCCTGTGAGGCCCTGGTTGGGCTGCATGCGGGCAACCAAACACGCCCAACATCAGCACAGTCAGACTCAACGTACACATGTCCCTTGTAACCATTTCTCAAACACTTGAGTCCAATCACAAGGGCGCTTGCCTTTGCTTCCTCTGCATCGTCCCATGTCTGAACATGACAGCCTACAGAAAATACAACTAATCCCGCGCTATCGCAAGCGACCGCCCCTGCCCACGCCGAGCCCAAAACTGAAACAAAAGAAGCATCGATGTTCGGTTTAATATAAGCTCCTGTTGGGGAACGTAGTAATTTCAAAAAAAAAATCCTACGCACACGTAAGACAATCGTGATGCATAGCAACGAGAGGGGAGAGTATGTCCACGTACCCTCGAAGACCGAAAGCGGAAGCGTTAGCACAACGCGGTTGATGTAGTCGTACGTCTTCACGATCCAACCGATCAAGCACCGAACGCACGGCACCTCCGAGTTTTGCACATGTTCAACTCGATGACGTCCCTCGAACTCCGATCCAGCCGAGCTTTGAGGGAGAGTTCCGTCAGCACGATGGCATGGTGACGGTGATGATGTTCTACCGACACATGGCTTCGCCTAAGCACCACTACGATATGATTGAGGTGGATTATGGTGGAGGGGGGCACCGCACACGGCTAAGAGATCCAAGGGATCAATTGTTGTGTCTATGGGGTGCCTCCTGGCCACGTATATAAAGGAGGGAGGGAGAGGCCGGCCCTAGAGGGGGCGCGCCAAGTGTGGGGAGTCCTACTAGGACTCCCAAATCCTAGTAGGATTCCCCTTTCCTTTCCGGAGTAGGAGAGAAGGAAAGAGGGGGAGAGGGAGAAGGAAAAAGGGGATGCACCCCTTGTCCAATTCGGACCAGGGGGTGCCTCCTTCCTTTTGGCCTCTCTCCTCTATTCCCGTATGGCCCAATAAGGCCCAATACTTCTCCCGGTGAATTCTCGTAACTCCCCGGTACTTCGAAAATAGTCGAATCACTTGGAACATTTCCGATGTCCGAATATAGTCGTCCAATATATCGATCTTTACGTCTCAACCATTTCGAGACTCCTCGTCATGTCCCCGATCTCATCTGGGACTCTGAACTACCTTCGGTACATCAAAACACATCAACTCATAATATAACCGTCATTGAACTTTAAGCGTGCGGACCCTACGGGTTTGAGAACTATGTAGACATGACCGAGACACATCTCCGGTCAATAACCAATAGCGGAACCTGGATGCTCATATTGGCTCCTACATATTCTACGAAGATCTTTATCGGTCAAACTGCATAACAACATACGTTGTTCCCTTTGTCATCGGTATGTTACTTGCCCAAGATTCGATCGTCGGTATCTCAATACCTAGTTCAATCTCGTTACCGGCAAGTCTCTTTACTCGTTCCGTAATACATCATCCTACAACTAACTCATTAGTAGCAATGCTTGCAAGGCTTTAAGTGATGTGTATTACCGAGTGGGCCCAGAGATACCTCTCCGACAATCAAAGTGACAAATCCTAATCTCGAAATACGCCCACCCAACAAGTACCTTCGGAGACACCTGTAGAGCACCTTTATAATCACCCAGTTATGTTGTGACGTTTGGTAGCACACAAAGTGTTCCTCCGGTAAACGGGAGTTGCATAATCTCATAATCATAGGAACATGTATAAGTCATGAAGAAACCAATAGCAACAAACTAAACGATCAAGTGCTAAGCTAACGGAATGGGTCAAGTCAATCACATCATTCTCCTAATGATGTGATCCCGTTAATCAAATGACAACTCATGTCTATGGCTAGGAAACATAACCATCTTTGATTAATGAGCTAGTCTAGTAGAGGCATACTAGTGACACTTTGTTTGTCTATGTATTCACACATGTATCATGTTTCCAGTTAATACAATTTTAGCATGAATAATAAACATTTATCATGATATAATGAAATAAATAATAACTTTATTATTGCCTCTAGGGCATATTTCCTTCAGTCTCCCACTTGCACTAGAGTCAATAATCCAGTTCACATCTTTATGTGATTAGTTCACATCTCCATGTGACTAATACCCAAAGGGTTTACTAGAGTCTATAATCTAGTTCACATCGCTATGTGATTAACACCCAAAGAGTGATCATGTTTTGCTTGCGAGAGAAGTTTAGCCTACGGGTCTGCAACATTCAGATCCGTATGTATTTTGCAAATTTCTATGTCTACAATGCTCTGCGCGGAGCTACTCTAGATAATTGCTCCCACTTTCAATATGTATCCAGATTGAGACTTAGAGTCATCTAGATCGATGTAAAAATCTTGCATCAACGTAACCCTTTACGACGAACTCTTTTATCACCTCCATAATCGAGAAATATTGCCTTAGTCCTCTAAGGATAATTTTGACTGTTGTGCAGTGATCTACTCCTAGATCACTATTGTACTCCCTTGTCAGTATTTTCTTAGTCCACTAAGGATAATTTTGACCGCTGTGCAGTGATCTACTCCTAGATCACTATTGTACTCCCTTGTCAGAAAGATGTGAAGGTATACAATAGGACTGGTAAACATCATAGCATACTTTATAGAACCTATGACTGAGGCATAGGTAATGACTTATCATTCTCTTTCTATTTTCTGTTGTGGTCGGGTTTTGAGTCTTTACTCAACTTCACACCTTGCAACACAGGCAAGAACTCCTTTCTTTGACTGTTCCATTTTGAACTACTTCAAAATCTTGTCAAGGTATGTACTCATTGAAATAACTTATCAAGCGTCTTGATCTATCTCTATAGATCTTGATGCTCAATGTGTAAGCAGCTTCATCGAGGTCTTTCTTTAAAAAAATCCTTTCAAATACTCCTTTATGCTTTCCCGAAAATTCTACATTCTTTCCGATCAACAATATGTCATTCACATATACTTATCAGAAATGTTGTAGTGCTCCCACTCACTTTCTTGTAAATACAGGATTCACCGCAAGTCTGTATAAAACCATATACTTTGATCACTTTATCAAAGCATATATTCCAACTCTGAGATGCTTGCACCAGTCCATAGATGGATCGCTGGAGCTTGCTCACTTTGTTAGCACCTTTAGGGTCGACAAAACCTTCTGGTTGCATCATATACAACTCTTCTTTTTAAGAAATCCATGAAGGAATACAGTTTTCACATCCATTTGCCAGATTTCATAAAATGCAGCAACTGCTAATATGATTCGGACAGACTTTTAAGCATCGATACGAGTGAGAAAATCTCATCGTAGTCAACACCTTGAACTTGTCGAAAACACTTTGCGACAATTCGAGCTTTCTAGATAGTAACACTACTATCAGCGTCCGTCTTCCTCTTGAAGATCCATTTATTCTTAATGACTCACCGATCAACGGGAAAGTCAATCAAAGTCCATACTTTGTTCTCATACATGGATCCAATCTCAGATTTCATGTCCTCGCGCCATTTCGCGGAATCTGGGCTCATCATCGCTTCCTCATAGTTCGTAGGTTCGTCATGGTCAATTAACAGGACCTCCAGAACAGGATTACCATACCACTCTGGTGCGGATCTCACTCTGGTTGACCTACGTGGTTCGGTAGTAACTTGATCTGAAGTTACATGATCATCATTACCTTCCTCACTAATTGGTGTAGGAGTCACAGAAACAAATTTCTGTGATGATCTACTTTCCAATGAGGGAGCAGGTACAGTTACCTCATCAAGTTCTACTTTCCCACCACTCACTTATTTTGAGAGAAACTCCTTCTCTAGAAAGGATCCATTCTCAGCAACGAATGTCTTGCTTTCGGATCTGTGATAGAAGGTGTACCCAACTGTCTCCTTTTGGTATCCTATGAAGACACATTTCTCCGATTTGGGTTTGAACTTATCAGGATGAATTTTTTTCTTATAAGCATCACAACCCCAAACTTTAAGAAACGACAACTTTGATTTCTTGCCAAACCACAGTTCATACGGTGTCATCTCAACGGATTTAGATGGTGCCCTTTTTAACGTGAATGCAGCTGTCTCTAATGCATAACCCCAAAACTATAGTGGTTAATCGGTAAGAAACATCATAGATTGCACTATATCCAATAATAGTATGGTTATGACGTTCGGACACACCATTATGATGTGGTGTTCCAGGTGGCACGATTTTGTGAAACTATTCCACATTGTTTTAATTGAAGATCAAACTCGTAACTCAAATATTTGTCTTTGCGATCAGATCGTAGAAACTTTATTTTCTTGTCACGATGATTTTCCACTTCACTCTGAAGTTCTTTGAACTTTTCAAATGTTTCAGATTTATGTTTCATCAAGTAGATATACCCATATCTGCTCAAATCATCTGTGAAGGTCAGAAAATAACGATACCCGCCGCGAGCCAACACTCATCGGACTGCATACATCAGTATGTATTATTTTCAATAAGTCAGTTGCTCGCTCCATTGTTCCGGAGAACGGAGTCTTAGTCATCTTGCCCATGAGGCATGGTTCGCAAGCATCAAAATGATTCATAATCAAGTGATTCCAAAAGCCCATCAGCATGGAGTTTCTTCATGCGCTTTACACCAATATGACCTAAACGGCAGTGCCACAAATAAGTTGCACTATAATTATTAACTTTGCATCTTTTGGCTTCAATATTATGAATATGTGTATCACTACGATCGAGATCCAATGAACCATTTTCATTGGGTGTATGACCATAGAAGGTTTTATTCATGTAAACAGCACAACAATTATTCTCTAACTTAAGTGAATAATTGTTTTGCAATAAACATGGTCAAATCATATTCATGCTCAACGCAAACACCAAATAATATTTATTTAGGTTTAACACTAATCCCGAAAGAATAGGGAGTGTGCGATGATGATCATATCAATCTTGGAACAACTTCCAACACACATCGTCACTTCACCCTTAACTAGTCTTTGTTCATTCTGCAACTCTCGTTTCGAGTTACTACTCTTAGCAACTGAACTAGTATCAAATACCGAGGGGTTGCTATAAACACTAGTAAAGTACACATCAATAACATGTATATCAAATATAGCATTGTTCACTTTACCATCCTTCTTATCCGCCAAATACTTGGGGTAGTTCCACTTCCAGTGACCAGTCCCTTTGCAGTAGAAGCACTTAGTCTCAGGCTTAGGTCCAGACTTGGGCTTCTTCACTTGAGCAGCAACTTGCTTGCCGTTCTTCTTGAAGTTCCCTTTATTTCCCTTTGCCCTTTTCTTGAAACTAGTGGTCTTGTTAATCATCAACACTTGATGCTATTTCTACCTTCATCGATTTCATCATCATGAAAAGCTCGGGAATGTTTTCGTCATCCCTTGCATACTATAGTTCATCACGAAGTTCTACTAACTTGGTGATGGTGACTAGAGAATTCTGTCAATCACTATTTTATCTGGAAGATTAACTCCCACTTGATTCAAGCGATTGTAGTACCCAAACAATCTGAACACATGCTCACTGCTTGAGCTATTCTCCTCCATCTTTTAGCTATAGAACTTGTTGGAGACTTCATATCTCTCAACTTGGGAATTTGCTTGAAATATTAACTTCAACTCCTGGAACATCTCATATGATCCATGACGTTCAAAACATCTTTGAAGTCCCGATTCTAAGTTGTTAAGCATGGTGCACTAAACTATCAAGTAGTCATCATATTGAGCTAGCCAAACGTTCATGACGTCTGCATCTGATCCTGCAATAGGTCTGTCACCTAGCGGTGCATCAAGGACATAATTCTTCTGTGCAGCAATGAGGATAATCCTCAGATCACGGATCCAATCCGCATCATTGCTACTAACATCTTTCAAATTAGTTTTCTCTAGGAACATATCAAAAATAAAACAGAGGAGCTAAACACGAGCTATTGATCTACAACATAGATATGCTAATACTACCAGGACTAAGTTCATGATAAATTAAAGTTCACTTAATCATATTACTTAAGAACTCCCACTTAGATAGACATCCCTCTAATCATCTAAGTAATCATGTGATCCAAATCAACTAAACCATGTCCGATCATCACGTGAGATGGAGTAGTTTTCAATGGTGAACATCACTATGTTGATCATATCTTCTATATGATTCACGCTCGACCTTTTGGTCTCAATGTTCCGAGGCCATATCTGCATATGCTAGGCTCGTCAAGTTTAACTTGAGTATTCCGTGTGTGCAACTGTTTTGCACCCATTGTATTTGAACGTAGAGCCTATCACACCCGATCATCACATGGTGTCTCTGCACGAAGAACTTTCGCAACGGTGCATACTCAGGGAGAACACTTATACCTTGAAATTTAGTGAGAGATCATCTTATAAAGCTACCGCCGAACTAAGCAAGGTAAGATGTATAAAAGATAAACATCACATGCAATCATAATATGTGACATGATATGGCCATCATCATCTTGTGCCTTTGATCTCCATCTCCAAAGCATCCTCATGATCTCCATCGTCACCGGCATGACACCATGATCTGCATCATCTTGATCTATATCAATGTGTCGTCACATGGTCGTCTTGCCAACTATTGCTCTTGCAAGTATTGCTATCACATAGCGATAAAGTAAAGCAATTATTTGGCGTTTGCATCTTATGCAATAGAAAGACAACCATAAGGCTTTTTCCAATTGCCGATAACTTCAACAAAACATGATCATCTCATACAACAACTTATATCTCATCACGTCTTGACCATATCACATCACAACATGCCCTGCAAAAACAAGTTAGACATCCTCTACTTTGTTGTTGCAAGTTTTACGTGGCTGCTATGGGCTGAGCAAGAACTGTTCTTACCTACGCATCAAAACCACAACGATAGTTCGTCAAGTTAGTGTTGTTTTAACCTTCTCAAGGACCGGGCGTAGCCACACTCGATTCAACTAAAGTTGGAGAAACTGACACCCGCCAGCCACCTGTGTGCAAAGCACGTCGGTAGAACCAGTCTCGCGTAAGCGTACGCGTAATGTCGGTCCGGTCGCTTCATCCAACAATACCGCCGAACCAAAGTATGGCATGCTGGTAAGCAGTATGACTTGTATCGCCCACAACTCACTTGTGTTCTACTCGTGCATATAACATCAACGCATAATACCTGGCTCGGATGCCACTATTGGGGAACGTAGTAATTTCAAAAAACCCCTACGCACACGCAAGATTATGGTGATGCATAGCAACGAGAGGGGAGAATATGTCCACGTACCCTCGTAGACCGAAAGCGGATGCGTTAGGACAACGCGGTTGATGTAGTCGTACGTCTTCACGATCCGACCGATCAAGCACCGAACGCACGGCACCTCCGAGTTCTGCACTCGTTCAACTTGATGACGTCCCTCGAACTTCGATCCAGCCGAGCTTTGAGGGAGAGTTCCGTCAGCACGACGGTGTGGTGACGATGGTGATGTTCTACTGACACAGGGCTTCGCCTAAGCACCGCTACGATATGACCGAGGTGGATTATGGTGGAGGGGGGCACCGCACACGGCTAAGAGATCCAAGGGATCAATTGTAGTGTCTATGGGGTGCCCCCTGGCCACGTATATAAAGGAGGGAGGGAGAGGCCGGCCCTAGAGGGGCACACCAAGTGTGGGGAGTTCTACTAGGACTCCCAAGTCCTAGTAGGACTCCCCTTTCCTTTTCGGAGTAGGAGAGAAGGAAAGAGGGGAAGAGGGAGAAGGAAAAAGGGGTTGCACCCCTTGTCCAATTCGGACTAGAGGGGGGGTGCGCGCCTCCTTCCTTTTGGCCTCTCTCCTCTATTCCCGTATGGCCCAATAAGGCCCAATACTTCTCCCGGTGAATTCCCGTAACTCCCCGGTACTCCAAAAATACCTGAATCACTCGGAACCTTTCCGACGTCCGAATATAGTCGTCCAATATATCGATTTTACATCTCGACCATTTTGAGACTCCTCGTCATGTCCTCGATCTCATCCGGGACTCTGAACTACCTTCGGTACATCAAAACACATAAACTCATAATATAACCGTCATCGAACTTTAAGCGTGCGGACCCTACGGGTTCGAGAACTATGTAGACATCACCGAGACATGTCTCCGGTCAATAACCAATAGCGGAACCTGGATGCTCATATTGGCTCCTACATATTCTACGAAGATCTTTATCGGTCAAACCGCATAACAACATACGTTGTTCCCTTTGTCATCGGTATGTTACTTGCCCGAGATTCGATCGTCGGTATCTCAATACCTAGTTCAATCTCGTTACCGGCAAATCTCTTTACTCGTTCCATAATACATCATCCCGCAACTAACTCATTAGTTGCAATGCTTGCAAGGCTTTAAGTGATGTGTATTACCGAGTGGGCCCAGAGATGCCTCTCCAACAATCGGAGTGACAAATCCTAATCTCAAAATATGCCAACCCAACAAGTACCTTCAGAGACACCTGTAGAGCACATTTATAATCACCCAGTTACGTTGTGACGTTTGGTAGCACACAAAGTGTTCGTCCAGTAAATGGGAGTTGCATAATCTCATAGTCATAGGAACATGTATAAGTCATGAAGAAAGCAATAGCAACAAACTAAACGATCAAGTGCTAAACTAACGGAATGGGTCAAGTCAATCACATCATTCTCCTAATGATCTGATCCCGTTAATCAAATGACAACTCATGTTTATGGCTAGGAAACATAACCATCTTTGATTAACGAGCTAGTCTAGTAGAGGCATACAGTGACACTTTGTTTGTCTATGTATTCACACATGTATCATGTTTTCGGATAATACAATTCTAGCATGAATAATAAACATTTATCATGATATAAGGAAATAAATAATAACTTTATTATTGCCTCTAGGGCATATTTCCTTCAGCTCCTTGGGGCTTGGACCAGTGACATTTTGGTTGTATAATTCTTTCTGGTGACGACTGCATCTTAGTAACATGCAAGAATTTTTTCCCTTTGATATCATTTTCAGCTGGGGCTTCAGAGTTCAACGTTTCCCAATAATTCATCAGGAAAAGGACCGAGTCCGAGAGCTTTGCTTCCCCTTTATTATGTACAATATCCTCCCTAAGATGCCATGACCGCCAGAGAACCAGTAGCAGTTTTTCTCGCATGTGTCCTGAGCACCGACTTAAAGCATTTAACAGCCAATCCGGATTAGGTTCGGCAAGTACTGGTTCTTTTGGTAATGCCCAATGTTCTCTTATCTTTTCTCTAAGAGCTACAATCCTTTAGCAAGAGCTCAGTACATGGGGTCCTCTTTCGAGCCACACTCGCTCAAAGCAACTATACCTTGTTACGCAATCATTAGAGACATAATCTCGGCTACTAAGTGACAATAAGCTAAGTGATCTAAACTAGAATCAGAAATACAGGATAGGGCAGTCGATGAATCAGACTGAACCATTACCGGTAGCTCTATATATTGACGAGCAAGCGTCAAACCGATCATAATAGCATGGACCTCCGCCTCCAATGCATCGTTACAATTGAATAGATGGTGGTATGCAGCAAAGATGAACGAGCTGTTGTGTCTCCGTATAATTTATCACAACTATCGTCGTACTATCCTCCTCGCGAAATTACCCATCCACTAAAAGTGTTGCGGAGCACTTGAGTTGGCGGGCGTCTTAATTTTATTTCATACTCATAGCAATCACAAATACACCGATTTGGATCTAAGATCCAAGAATATACAAAGTAACTCCTATGACTAAAAATTACAATAAAATATCTTGAACACGCCTCTGCTAGAAAAAAATACTCCCAAGACTTTAGTAAAGAGGCCGGAGCAACAATGTTCTCTCTATTTCACCCGCACAAACATTACCAATAAAGATGTTTGAAAGCGCATTGAGTCGCTCATCCAAAAAGATGAAAAGTCGTGATCGATGACCTACTTGGGTCTGAGGTGATCCCCTAAAAATGCAGGCCGTCAAATCACAATATCTTCACCATGGTGTAAAGAAATATTTCACCCCGTGAAGAATCAAACCAACAAAAAACGCTTGGCACGCTAATATAGCTCATTAGATCTGAATAATTGAATCTGTAAGGACACAAAAACTCTTTAACTTTATGGCACCACAATAAGAATAAGAGTAATTTTATTCTCAAAAACCACGAGGACCACTAGATATTGAAGCGGAACATAGAACTCTTAAAGATTTGAGGCCCCCCCACCTCTCAGCGCCAAGATGACAGCTGGAGGCGAGGGGATCAAATTTTGTGTTACGGCAGTGGCACTGTAGAACGAGAAACCCTCATAGGTGCATGCTCATAGAAGTTAAGTAACTTTGCAGGTATACTGTTTCAGGCGCGGCTATGTATCGCTCGTTGAGAGACACTGGCAAGCCTCGCCTCAGGGAGTTAGTGTTGGACCGGCCCAGTAACAATGTATGACGTCAATATGATGTCATGATGACCATGATTGTTTTTTCTTTTCCCATTCCATTTTATTCACAGTTTTGTTTTCTTTTTATTTTCTTATTTTCTGTTTTTCTTTATATTTCGTAATATTCTATATAGATGTTTTTGAAATAGTTAATCTTGCATTTAAAAAATATTTAACATGTAAAAAGTGTTTCTCAGTATAATAAAAAAATGCCTATACCATTTAAAAATGTCACACGTTCGGAAAAAATGTATGTCATGTTTTCATGGAAGTCAAAAAAATGTTTCACACATAAAAAACTGGAAGTTACATTTTGAAAAATATTCACAAGTTTAAAAAATGTGTTCATGACATTTAAAAACATGTTTTAATATTTCGAAAAGTCATTTATCATTCAAAAAAATCAGTGTGTATTTCAAAAAATTAACACCTATTTGACAAAAATTCTAAACAAGCATTTAAAATATTTGAAATCATGTATTTAAAATTTTTAAAATATATATAAAAATCATATAGATGTATACAAAATGTAAAAGTGTGTATTAAAAGTGGATATGGAAACATAAAATTTGCAAAAATGTTAATCATGTATTTGATAAATGTTTATTGAGTACTATAAAAATATTCTTGCTATATACAAAAAAAGTGCAATGTTCACGAACACATTAGAAATGTGTTAAAATCAATAAAGTAAATAAGAAATAAGAAATAAAGACCAATAATTAAAGAAAAGCAAATTTAAGAAACCGAAGAAAACCAAAAAGAAAGAAAGCAAGCCCACTGTATAAAGATGAAAGAATACCAAAGAAAACTGGCAAAAAAACAAAGGAAACCACATATATTGAAGAACAAAAACCCGAAGAAAATCGGTGAAAAAATAGATAATAGATAAACCAAAGAAAGAACGAAAAAAGAAAACCTAAAAAACCGGCGCAAGCCGACCTATAGCGACGCACCCCATAGTAGGTAGCGGGACCTACCCTAATGGGCCGATCCCTAGCTGCGTGGAGAAGTAGGGAAGTAGGCCCATCAAACTTGATTTCACAATGGGCCAGGTGGACATATGGCCGGCTGGGCGTGGGCTGTAGCGTTAGCCGAAACAAATATCAGCCCTTGGGTTGTGATGTTCAAAAAAAAAGGTACAAAGACGAGCTTTTACTTCGAAATCACTAATTAAGGAGTACTCGTTGCAAAGATCACTTCAACCTTTTCAGGTTGCGACAAATGGTGTGCTGTATGTGCGCCACTTCTCGCAACCTGGAAGTTTTTCCTTTTTTCATAGATCTGTTTATTCAAGAGTTTTATTTAATAAACCGTGCGTCCAAATCTCGAACCGATTTCACCTTTGGATTCCTCGCGTCAAACTCTTCAAAACTAGATCTCATGTTGATAGGTTTTGACGAAAAAAATTTCACGAAAGAAACGAACGAACACCGAACCGGGAGCACGGGTTTTTTTTCTTTTCGAAAGAGGCATGCCCGTGCCCCTCACGAAATCACAACCGTGCCCCTCGCGGAAGCAAAACCGTGACTCTCGCGGAAGGAAAAAAAGAAAAAACATATTTTTTTTTATTTCCGAGGAGGCACGACCATAACTCTCGCTGAAGTAAAACCGTGACTCTCGCAAAAAGAAAAAAAATAAAAAATGCGTTTTTTCGTTTTCGAGGCACGGCCATGACTCTCGTGAATGCACAACCGTGCCTCTTGCGGAAGTAAAACCGTGACTCTCGTGAAGGAAAAATAACAGAAAAACGCGTTTTTTCGCTTCCGAGAGGCACGGCCGTGACTCTCGCTAAAGTACAACCGTGCCTTTAGTGGAAGCAAAACCGTGACTCTCACGAAAGGAAAAAAACAGAATACACATTTTTTTCGTTTCCGAGAGGCACGGCCATGACTCTCGCGAAAGAAAACAAACGTGTTTTTTCAAAAAAAAAATCGAAAAGCTAAGGATGACCGATGGAAAACCGAAACGTTGAAAAAAACCCGGAAAACATCGTTTGAAAAGCCGAAAATGCATGTGAAAAATAAAAATAATGAAATCCGGAGGAAGCGCCCTGAGCACGACACGTGGCGAATGGCTGAGAGTGCACCAAATGGCGTTGATCGTTGCGAGGCTCCCGAAGGAGCGCTCGTTAACTAGTTGCTCTCCTTCTAATCAGGTGTTGCGCCTTCAGTGCCAAAAAGTGAGCAGGGGCGCTACGGCCCAGCAGAGGCTCCCGTACCCCATGCTCGCTTCGCTCACCTAGTTTTATTTTTTTATGTTTTTTTGTGATGTTGATCTGGTAGAAAAAAACAGGCGCCTTTTTACTACTTGTGAAATAATTTGTGAAATCAAAAAAGGTTTGTGGATTTTATGAAAAAATTCATCCATTTCAAAAAAAGTCATTGATTTTGGAAAAATATCATCAATTTTTTTAAAAGAAATCTCAAATTTTGAAAATGTTCATTGATTTTGAAAAAAAGTTCATCAATTTTCAAAAAATAATCACCAAATTGAAAATATTTCCTTGACTTTGAAAAAAAGTTCACTAAGTCTGAATATTTTCACATGATTTATAAAGCATTTAGTGGTTTTGAAAATAAAAACATGGGTTTTAGAAAAGTTCATAGATTCTTAAAAATTTCACAAAATTTGAAAAAGGTTCATCGATTTTAAAAAAGTTCACGAATTGAAGAAAAAAAGAGAAATTGAAAGAGAAATATACAAGGAAAAGAAAAAACGAAAAAAGTAAAGAAAAAGAAAGATGAAAAGGGAGAAGTAATCACAACATGCGTTGTGGACCGGGTGATTACTGCAGTTTATCAGGCATAAGGAGATCCCGGCGAAATCACTATTTGAGAAGTACTCGTGGCAAAAATCACTCCAACCTCACAGGTTGCGACAAGTGGCATGCTACATGTGCGCCACTTGTCGCAACCTGAGAGTTTTCCCTCTTTTTTAGTAGATCTGTTTATTTAAAAGTTATATCTCTTAAACTATGCGTTCAAATCTCAAACCGCTTTCACCATTGGATTCCTCCCGCCGAAATCTTCAAACTAGATTCGATGTTGATATATTTTGACGAACTTTTTTTCACGAAAAAACGGACGGAAAAACCAAACTGGGAGCACGGGTTTTTTCCTTTTACGAAAGACGCACGTCCGTGCCTCTCACGAAATCATAACCGTGCTCTCGCGGAAGCAAAACAATGACTCTCGCAGAAAAAAAAGAGGAGAGAAAACACATTTTTTTTGTTTCCGGGGAGGCACGACCGTGACTCTAGCGAAAGGTAAAAAATGGAAAACGCGTTTTTTCGTTTTTCGAGAGGCACGACTGTGACTCGCGAAAGCATAACCGTGCCTCTCGCGGAAGCAAAACCACGACTCTCACGAAAGAAAAAAAAACAGAAAAAACGGTTTTTTTGTTTCCGAGAGGCACGGCCGTGACTCTGGCTAAAGCACAACCGTACCTTTCGTGGAAACAAAACCGTGACTCTCGCGAAAGGAAAAAAAACAAAAAACACAATTTTTTTCATTTTCGAGAGGCACGGCCGTGACTCTCGCAAAAGTAAAACCGTGACTGTCGCGAAAAGGGAAAAAAAGAAAACGCATTTTTCTCGTAATTTTTTTTCAGAAAGCTAAGGAAGACCAATGGAAAACCAAAACGTCGAAAAGACCTGAAAAAACCCGTTTAAAAATCCAAAAATGTATGCGTAAAAATAAATTAAAAATAAAATCCGGAGGAAACTCCCAGAGCGCGATACATGATGAATGGCTAAGAACGCGTCAAGTGACACTGATAGTTGCGAGGCTCCTGAAGAAGCACTCGTTAACTAGTTGCTCTCAGATCCCGTGTCTGACTCACCACAAGCTCCTGTTTTTGGTTTTTTATAAACAGAAAAAGGAAAGAAAAACTAAATGGGCTGGCCAAGCTCGGGTTGTGTTCGCCAGTTCGCAGTTGGCATCTTACCGGGCGTAATGGGCACCGAATAGGAAAGCCCTTCCACTCACAAAAGAAAATAAAAAAGACAAGCTACACTCACTACAGAAAAGACGAGCTACACCATACTACAAATACTGTAATCATGCCATTTCGTATGCATGTAGTGTCATACCGTATACCACGGAACTATGAAAGTCGATTGCGTGTCTAAGGTATGTACACATAAAGCTATAGTACATAGTACAATACAAAACAATAAGTACAGAGCAACTTTAATGAGGCGATTTATTTCATCCGTCGCCGTTCATTTGGGTCGGTGCAGACACAAAAGTCGGCCCAACGTGCCGATCCAAATGAACGCATGTCCGCTTTTTGTCCGCAGACGACCCATTCCGGCTCATTTTTAAGCCGGATTTACGTCGGCGGCGGACACGCGACGGACGCGCGCTCGCTCGCTTTCTCCTTCCTCGGGTCCGTTGGTCGGTGGCACATTGGCCTCCCCCATCAACAACAACCCTCACCTGTCTCCTTCGCGCCGACGCCACCGTCCATTTTTGCCGGCGACTCTGCCAGCTGTCGGCGCCTCCACATCCGCCCAACAACGCCCCCCACTCCCACCTTGCCCGCCACCGCCGTCTTGCCGTTGAGGAACCGACTGCTTTCCACCCCCACGCCCCCATCACGCAGCCGCCCCCGACCAAGAAGCCGCCTCGCCGCCTTGGCCAGATCCTCACCGGCACGCTCGTCGGACGTCGGCAGGGCAATTAGCTGGTCCGTGCGCACCGCGACTTCCTTCGCCGGCCGTCTTCTTCATCGACGCCCGCAAACTGTTCGACAGTTTGTCAAGGTACAAAATGGACTCTGCCAACGAGTTCTTTTTTCACAATTTCCTTTGCGACTTCGACGATTCGTCGTCCGATGACGAGGAGGAGATATTGGCTGCCATGTTGGTCCATCACCACCTCAACAGCCAACGGCCGTTGTTCCGTGGCTCCATTCCGGCCATCTTCCGGCGTTGAATCGCAAGCGAGAGAGCGGGCATTTCCTTCTTTGGAAGGACTACTTTGATACAACAAACCCATTGTTCAAACATCAAAAATTCCGCCATTGTTTCCGTATGAGTAGGCATCTTTTCAACCGTATTAGAGAGGGCGTGGTCGGTTATGATGACTATTTTGAGTGCAAAGAGGATGCCGTTGGCAAGATTGGTTTCTCCTCTTATCAGAAATGCATTGCCGCCATCCGAATGCTTGCATACGGAGTGCCCGATGATCTCATTGACGAGTACGTCCGTATGAGCGAGTCTACGTGCCTAGAGTCCCTGTATAAGTTCTGCAAGGCTGTTATTGTTGTGTTTGGTCCTGAGTACTGGAGAGAGCTGACTGCTGAAGATACAGCCCGTTTGTTGGCAATGAATGCCAACAGGGACTTCCCAGGGATTCTTGGCAACATAGACTGCATGCACTGGGAGTGGAAGAACTGCCCTTCTGCTTGGCAAGGACCGTATAAGGGTCATGTCAGGGCTTGCACTTTCATATTAGAAGTTGTAGCGTCTCAGGATCTCTGAATCTGGCACTCTTTCTTTGGCATGGCTGGATCACACAATAACATCAACGTGCTTCATCGCTCGCTGATGTTTGCTAGGCTTGCCGAAGGCAACAACCACCGGTGAACTTTACTGTCAACGGCCACAACTACGACAAATGATACTACCTGGGTGATGGTATCTATCCTCAGTGGACCACTATTGTGAAGACAATACCCAACCCTGTCGGAGAGAAGAGGAAAAGATTTGCCCAAGAGCAAGAGAGTGCTAGGAAGGATGTTGAGCGTGCCTTTGGTGTTTTGCAATCTCGATGGGGCATCGTTTGGTATCCTGCTAATACCTGGAGCACGCAGAAACTATGAGAGATGATGACTGCTTGTGTGATCATGCACAATATGAACGTGGAAGACGAGCGTCCGGAACGTCTGTACGATTAAGGGTTTCAATTTCAGAGTGAGAATGTTGTGCCTGTGCATGAGGAGCGGCAACCTTTGAACAATTCATCCAATTTCATCATGACATGCGTGATTGAGAAATGCATGTGCAACTGCAAAATGATTTGGTTGAGCATACGTGGGTTCATATTGGCAACCAATAGATATATCTTCTTTTATTTGTTTGCAAAACTATGTGAGACATTTTTATTTTTATTCGGCTTATAAAACTATGCTATTTTATTTGGTTCATTGACTATATGCTTAGATGTAATTTCATCAATGCAAAATAGGGTGGTCAGCCGACCACGCCAGCACATATAGGTTGGCGCATTGAGCGCGCTGCCGACCCATATCTAAAACGGACTGGGATCGGATGACTTGCCCACTGGCAGTCACGCCGTAACATGCGGCCATCAATCCAGCGTCCATTCAACATCCAATGGAGGGGATTGATCCATGAGAAACCAGTCAATAGTTGGCAGTTTTTACGAAGCCCACACTTGTAGTTTTACGTGTACATGCAACACGCTATACACTAAGTGCCTTCTACAGTTCAAATACATTTAGAATAATTACTAGTAGTAATTAAGAATAAATTTTAATAGCAACAACTAGACTGAATGTACGCATGCCCAATGATTAACAGGTTCTATATATTATATTGCAAAAGAATTATATTACATTTAAACCAGATGATTTTTAACAAGTTTAATTATTTATCAAAAACTAAACTAAAACTAAGCGAGGTACCGGATGGTGACCTCGTTCGCATGAACGCCCTAGTTGGCAGCACATTGGTCGTTGTTTGTGCCGTCACTGTCGCCGTCGGAGGGCGGCGTCGGCACCACGCGAATGTCTCTGCGGTGGTCCTGGACCGGCCCTCGGCCCAAGTTAGCGCGAGGTCAGGTCCGACACCACCCAGTCTGGCATGATGTGTGACGCCGTGCCGAACGTGGTGCGGCACTCGTGTTCATGTTGAACGGTCGGGAGGGTGGCTCCGCCTTCACCTCCTCGACGCGACCAATTCTGACAACGCGGTAGCACGGTGGTGATGCCAACTCCTGCTTGACGTAGCTGAGAGGCAACGATAGTGACTCCCACTTGACGCGATGGAGAGGCGGCGACGGGGGTTGAAGTAGGGTTCTCGGTCACATGCCTTAAATAGCAGGGGCAAGCGGGCCAACACTGCTTCACTGCGGCGCAACACCCATAGTAGGGTTCTTAGTCAGGTCGGTCTGACCGGCATCCATGTCGTTGAGGGGTGTCGAGCGGGAAGATTGGCATGAATGCGCGGCAATCGTTGGAAACCCACATTTTTGTACTTCTCGTTTGAATTTGCGCGACAACAGTTGGAGATCCCTCTGGTACCTCGCTTAGTTTTTGTTTATTATTTTTTAAAATAGTTGAACTTCTTAAAAATCATCTGATTTGAATGTAACATATAGAACTTGTAAAAAAAAGTTGCCCTCCCTGCTGCGTAGCATGCGCACAAGCGCCTCCTCCACTACCTCGGCGATGATAGCGACGACTCCGAGTCGCGCAGCGCGGTGGCCGACAGGATGGTAGCGGAGCAAGCGGCGGGAGACTGATACAACGTGCAATGTCCGACTGGTTAAAAATCGCCCATGTTTGAGTGTAATATAAAAACTTTGCAATATGATATATAGAACTTGTTAAAATAGGATTTCGTACATTCAGTCTTGCTTTGCTATTAAAATTTATTTTAAATTACTACTATTAATTATTCTAAATGTATTTGTAATGTGAAGATCATTTAGTGCATAACTTGTTGCCTGTACATAATGCTGAAATCTGAGGTGGGCTCTAGGCCCATATTGCAATTTCTGAAAAATCTCTAAGGGCCCATGTGGGTTATGTTGGGGAACGTTGCAGAAAATTAAAAATTTTCCTACGGTTTCACCAAGATTCATCTATGAGTTCATCTAAGCAACGAGTCTAGGGAGAGAGTTTGCATCTACATACCACTTGTAGATCGCGTGCGGAAGCTTGCAAGGTGATGATGTAGTCGTACTCGACGTGATCCAAATCACCGATGACCTGCGCCGAACGGACGGCACCTCCGCGTTCAACACACGTACGGAACAGCCACGTCTCCTCCTTCTTGATCCAGCAAGGGAGGGAGGAGAGGTTGAGGGAGATGGCACCAGCAGCAGCACGACGGCGTGGTGTTGGTGGAGCTGCAGTACTCCGGCAGAGCTTCGCTAAGCACTATGGAGGTGGAGGAGGTGTTGGGGAGGGAGAAGGAGGCAACCAAAGGCCAGGGCGTTCAGGTATGAAGTCCCTCCTCTCCCCCACTATATATAGGGGTGCCAAGGGGGGGTGGCCGGCCCTAGGAGATCCAATCTCCTAGGGGGTGCGGCGGCCAAGGGGGGTTTTCCCTCCCCCCAAGGCACCTAGGAGGTGCCTTACCCTCCTAGGACTCTTGCCCCCTTGAACCCTAGGCGCATGGGCCTATGTGGGGCTGGTGCCCTTGGCCCATTAGGCCAAGGCGCACCCCCACACAGCCCATGTGGCCCCCGGGACAGGTGGACCCACCCGGTGGACCCCCGGGACCCTTCCGGTGGTCCCGGTACAATACCGATAACCCCGAAACTTGTCCCGATGCCCGAAACAGGACTTCCCATATATAAATCTTTACCTCCGGACCATTCCGGAACTCCTCGTGACGTCCGGGATCTCATCCGGGACTCCGAACAACATTCGGGTTACTGCATATACATATCCCTATAACCCTAGCGTAACTGAACCTTAAGTGTGTAGACCCTACGGGTTCGGGAGACATGCAGACATGACCGAGACTATCTCAGTCAATAACCATCAGCGGGATCTGGATACCCATGATGGCTCCCACATGCTCCTCGATGTTGTCATCGGATGAACCACTATGTCGAGGATTCGATCAAACCCTGTATGCAATTCCCTTTGTCAATCGGTACGTTACTTGCCCGAGACTCGATCATCGGTATCCCAATACCTTGTTCAGTCTCGTTACCGGCAAGTCACTTTACTCGTACCGTAATGCATGATCCCGTGTCCAACACCTTGGTCACATTGAGCTCAATATGATGATGCATTACCGAGTGGGCCCAGAGATACCTCTCCGTCATACGGAGTGACAAATCCCAGTCTCGATCCGTGTCAACCCAACAGCTACTTTCGGAGATACCTGTAATGTACCTTTATAGTCACCCAGTTACGTTGTGACGTTTGGTACACCCAAGGCATTCTTACGGTATCCGGGAGTTACACGATCTCATGGTCGAAGGAAGAGATACTTGACACTTGCAAAGCTCTAGCAAAACGAACTACACGATCTTTTATGCTATGCTTAGAATTGGGTCTTGTCCATCACATCATTCTCCTAATGATGTGATCCCGTTATCAACTACATCCAATGTCCATAGTCAGGAAACCATGACTATCTGTTGATCACAACGAGCTGGTCAACTAGAGGCTTACCAGGGACATTGTGTGGTCTAAGTATTCACACGTGTATTACGATTTCCGGATAATACAGTTATAGCATGAATAAAAGACAATTATCATGAACAATGAAATATAATAATACTTTTATTATTGCCTCTAGGGCATATTTCCAACAGTCTCCCACTTGCACTAGAGTCACCAATCTAGTTACATTGTGATGAATCGAACACCCATAGAGTTCTGGTGTTGATCATGTTTTGCACGCGAGAGAGGTTTAGTCAGCGGATCTGCGACATTCAGATCCGTGTGCACTTTGCAAATCTCTATGTCTCCATCTTGAACATTTTCACGGATGGAGTTGAAACGACGCTTGATGTGCCTGGTCTTCTTGTGAAACCTGGGCTCCTTTGCGAGGGCAATAGCTCCAGTGTTGTCACAGAAGAGTTTGATCGGCCCCGACGCATTGGGTATGACTCCTAGGTCGGTGATGAACTCCTTCACCCAAATCGCTTCATGTGCTGCCTCCGAGGCTGCCATGTACTCCGCTTCACACGTAGATCCCTCCACGACGCTCTGCTTGCAGCTGCACCAGCTTACTGCTCCACCATTCAACATATACACGTATCCGGTTTGTGACTTAGAGTCATCCGGATCTGAGTCGAAGCTAGCGTCGACGTAACCCTTTACGACGAGCTCTTCGTCTCCTCCATAAACGAGAAACATGTCCTTTGTCCTTTTCAGGTACTTCAGGATATTCTTGACCGCTGTCCAGTGTTCCTTGCCGGGATTACTTTGGTATCTTGCTACCAAACTTATGGCAAGGTTTACATCGGGTCTGGTACACAGCATGGCATACATTATAGATCCTATGGCTGAAGCATAGGGGATGACACTCATCTCTTCTTTATCTTTTGCCGTGGTCGGTGACTGAGCTGAGCTCAGTCTCATACCTTGTAACATAGGCAAGAACCCCTTCTTGGACTGATCCATTCTGAATCTCTTCAAAATCTTATCAAGGTATGTACTTTGTGAAAGACCTATGAGGCGTCTCGATCTATCTCTATAGATCTTGATGCCTAATATATAAGCAGCTTCTCCAAGGTCCTTCATTGAAAAACACTTATTCAAGTAGGCCTTAATGTTGTCCAGAAATTCTATATTATTTCCCATCAGGAGTATGTCATCTACATATAATATGAGAAATGCTACAGAGCTCCCACTCACTTTCTTGTAAACGCAGGCTTCTCCATAAGTCTGCATAAATCCAAACGCTTTGATCATCTCATCAAAGCGAATGTTCCAACTCCGAGATGCTTGCACCAGTCCATAAATGGATTGCTGGAGCTTGCATACTTTGTTAGCGTTCTGAGGATCGACAAAACCTTCCGGCTGCATCATATACAGTTCTTCCTTAAGATGCCCGTTAAGGAATGCTGTTTTGACGTCCATCTGCCATATCTCATAATCATAGTATGCGGCAATTGCTAACATGATTCGGACGGACTTTAGCTTCGCTACGGGAGAGAATGTCTCGTCATAGTCAATCCCTTGAACCTGTCGATAACCCTTAGCGACAAGTCGAGCTTTATAGATGGTAACATTACCATCCGCGTCCGTCTTCTTCTTAAAGATCCATTTGTTTTCTATCGCTCGCCGATCATCGGGCAAGTCTGTCAAAGTCCATACTTTGTTTTCATACATGGATTCTATCTCGGATTTCATGGCTTCAAGCCATTTGTTGGAATCCGGGCCCGTCATTGCTTCTTCATAGTTCGAAGGATCATTGTTGTCTAACAACATGATTTCCAGGACAGGGTTGCCGTACCAATCTGGTGCGGAACGTGTCCTTGTGGACCTACGAAGTTCAGCAGTAACTTGATCCGAAGTACTTTGATCATTATCATGGTTTTCCTCTTCAGTTGGTGTGGGCATCACATGAACGGTTTCCTGTGCTGCGTCACTATCCCGCTCAAGAGGTAGTACTTCATCGAGTTCTACTTTCCTCCCACTTACTTCTTTCGAGAGAAACTCTTTTTCCAGAAAGCATCCGTTCTTGGCAACAAAGATCTTGCCTTCGGATCTTAAGTAGAAGGTATACCCTATAGTTTCCTTAGGGTATCCTATGAATACGCATTTTTCCGACTTGGGTTCGAGCTTTTCAGGTTGAAGTTTCTTGACATAAGCTTCGCATCCCCAAACTTTTAGAAACGACAGCTTAGGTTTCTTTCCAAACCATAATTCATACGGTGTCGTCTCAACGGATTTAGACGGTGCCCTATTTAAAGTGAATGTAGCTGTCTCTAGAGCGTATCCCCAAAATGATAGCGGTAAATCGGTAAGAGACATCATAGACCGCACCATATCCAATAGAGTGCGATTACGACGTTCGGACACACCGTTTCGCTGAGGTGTTCCTGGCGGCGTGAGCTGTGAAACGATTCCACATTTCTTTAAGTGTGTACCAAATTCGTGACTTAAGTATTCTCCTCCACGATCTGATCGTAAGAATTTTATCTTTCGGTCACGTTGATTCTCCACCTCATTCTGAAATTCCTTGAACTTTTCAAAGGTCTCAGACTTGTGTTTCATTAAGTAGACATACCCATATCTACTCAAGTCATCTGTGAGGGTAAGAACATAACGATATCCTCCGCGAGCCTCAACGCTCATTGGACCGCACACATCGGTATGTATGATTTCCAACAAGTTGGTTGCTCGCTCCATTGTTCCGGAGAACGGAGTCTTGGTCATTTTGCCTAAGAGGCATGGTTCGCACGTGTCAAACGATTCATAATCAAGAGACTCTAAAAGTCCATCGGCATGGAGCTTCTTCATGCGCTTGACACCAATGTGACCAAGGCGGCAGTGCCACAAGTATGTGGGACTATTGTTATCAACTTTAAATCTTTTGGCATCTACACTATGAACATGTGTAATATTACGCTCGAGATTCATTAAGAATAAACCATTGACCATCGGAGCATGACCATAAAACATATCTCTCATATAAATCGAACAACCATTATTCTCAGACTTAAATGAGTAGCCATCTCGTATTAAACGAGATCCAGATACAATGTTCATGCTCAAACTTGGCACTAAATAACAATTATTAAGGTTCAAAACTAATCCCGTAGGTAAATGTAGAGGCAGCGTGCCGACGGCGATCACATCGACTTTGGAACCATTCCCGACGCGCATCGTCACCTCGTCCTTCGCCAGTCTCCGTTTATTCCGCAGCTCCTGCTGTGAGTTACAAATATGAGCAACGGCACCGGTATCAAATACCCAGGAGTTACTACGAGTACTGGTAAGGTACACATCAATCACATGTATATCAAATATACCTTTGGTGTTGCCGACCTTCTTATCCGCTAAGTATTTGGGGCAGTTCCGCTTCCAGTGACCCTTCCCCTTGCAATAAAAGCACTCAGTCTCAGGCTTGGGTCCATTCTTTGACTTCTTCCCGGTAACTGGCTTACCAGGCGCGGCAACATCTTTGCCGTCCTTCTTGAAGTTCTTCTTACCCTTGCCCTTCTTGAACTTAGTGGTCTTATTGACCATCAACACTTGATGTTCTTTCTTGATTTCAGCCTCTGCTGACTTCAGCATCGAGAACACTTCAGGAATGGTCTTTTCCATTCCCTGCATGTTGTAGTTCATCACAAAGCTCTTGTAGCTTGGTGGGAGCGACTGGAGGATTCTGTCAATGACCGCCTCATCTGGGAGGTTAATGTTCAGCTGGGTCATACGATTGTGCAACCCAGACATCTTTAGGATGTGCTCACTGACAGAACTGTTTTCCTCCATCTTACAACTGTAGAACTTGTCAGAGACATCATATCTCTCGACCCGGGCATGAGCTTGAAAAACTAGTTTCAGCTCTTCGAACATCTCATATGCTCCGTGATGCTCAAAACGCTTTTGGAGCCCCGGTTCTAAGCTGTAAAGCATGCCGCACTGAACGAGGGAGTAATCATCAGCGCGAGACTGCCAAGCATTCATAATGTCTTGGTTCTCTGGGACGGGAGCGTCACCTAGCGGTCCTTCTAGGACATATTGTTTCCTGGCAGCTATGAGGATGATCCTCAGGTTCCGGACCCAGTCCGTATAGTTGCTGCCATCATCTTTCAGCTTGGTTTTCTCTAGGAACGCGTTGAAGTTCATGTTGACATTAGCGTTGGCCATTGATCTACAAGACATATTTGCAAAGGTTTTAGACTAAGTTCATGATAATAAAGTTCTAATCAAATTATGAACTCCCACTTAGATTAGACATCCCTTTAGTCATCTAAGTGTTACACGATCCGAGTCGACTGGCCCGTGTCCGATCATCACGTGAGACGGACTAGTCATCGTCGGTGAACATTTTCATGTTGATCGTATCTTCCATACGACTCGTGTTAGACCTTTCGGTCTCCGTGTTCCGAGGCCATGTCTGCACATGCTAGGCTCGTCAAGTTAACCCTAAGTGTTTTCGCTGTGTAAAACTGTCTTACACCCGTTGTATGTGAACGTAAGAATCCATCACACCCGATCATCACGTGGTGCTTAGAAACGACGAACTGTAGCAACGGTGCACAGTTAGGGGAGAACACTTCTTGAAATTTTATAAGGGATCATCTTATTTACTACCGTCGTCCTAAGTAAACAAGATGCATAATACATAATAAACATCACATGCAATTATATAGTTGTGACATGATATGGCCAATATCATATAGCTCCATTGATCTTCATCTTCGGGGCTCCATGATCATCTTGTCACCGGCTTGACACCATGATCTCCATCATCATGATCTCCATCATCGTGTCTTCATGAAGTTGTCACGCCAACGACTACTTCTACTTCTATGACTAACGTTTAGCAATAAAGTAAAGTAGTTTACATGACGTTATTCAATGACACGCAGGTCATACAAAAAATAATGACAACTCCTATGGCTCCTGCCGGTTGTCATACTCATAGACATGCAAGTCGTGAATCCTATTACAAAGAACATGATCTCATACATCACAATTCATCATTCATCACAACTTCTGGCCATATCACATCACATGATCAATCGCTGCAAAAACAAGTTAGACGTCCTCTAATTGTTGTTGCATCTTTTACGTGGCTGCAATTGGGTTCTAGCAAGAACGTTTTCTTACCTACGAATCACCACAACGTGATTTTGTCAACTTCTATTTACCCTTCATAAGGGCCCTGTTCATCGATTCCGCTCCAACTAAGGTGGGAGAGACAGACACCCGCCAGCCACCTTATGCAACTAGTGCATGTCAATTGGTGGAACCGGTCTCACGTAAGCGTACGTGTAAGGTTGGTCCGGGCCGCTTCATCCCACAATACCGTTGAGCAAGAAAAGACTAGTAGAGGCAAGTAAGATGACAAAATCCACGCCCACAACAAAGTTGTGTTCTACTCGTGCAAAGAGAACTACGCATAGACCTAGCTCATGATGCCACTGTTGGGGAACGTTGCAGAAAATTAAAATTTTTCCTACGGTTTCACCAAGATCCATCTATGAGTTCATCTAAGCAACGAGTCTAGGGAGAGAGTTTGCATCTACATACCACTTGTAGATCGCGTGCGGAAGCTTGCAAGGTGATGATGTAGTCGTACTCGACGTGATCCAAATCACCGATGACCTGCGCCAAACGGACGGCACCTCCGCGTTCAACACACGTACGGAACAGCCACGTCTCCTCCTTCTTGATCCAGCAAGGGAGGGAGGAGAGGTTGAGGGAGATGGCACCAGCAGCAGCACGACGGCGTGGTGTTGGTGGAGCTGCAGTACTCCGGCAGAGCTTCGCTAAGCACTATGGAGGTGGAGGAGGTGTTGGGGAGGGAGAAGGAGGCAACCAAAGGCCAGGGCGTTCAGGTATGAAGTCCCTCCTCTCCCCCACTATATATAGGGGTGCCAAGGGGGGGTGGCCGGCCCTAGGAGATCCAATCTCCTAGGGGGTGCGGCGGCCAAGGGGGATTTTCCCTCCCCCCAAGGCACCTAGGAGGTGCCTTACCCTCCTAGGACTCTTGCCCCCTTGAACCCTAGGCGCATGGGCCTATGTGGGGCTGGTGCCCTTGGCCCATTAGGCCAAGGCGCACCCCCACACAGCCCATGTGGCCCCCCGGGACAGGTGGACCCACCCGGTGGACCCCCGGGACCCTTCCGGTGGTCCCGGTACAATACCGATAACCCCGAAACTTGTCCCGATGCCCGAAACAGGACTTCCCATATATAAATCTTTACCTCCGGACCATTCCGGAACTCCTCGTGACGTCCGGGATCTCATCCGGGACTCCGAACAACATTCGGGTTACTGCATATACATATCCCTATAACCCTAGCGTAACTGAACCTTAAGTGTGTAGACCCTACGGGTTCGGGAGACATGCAGACATGACCGAGACTCTCTTAGTCAATAACCATCAGCGGGATCTGGATACCCATGATGGCTCCCACATGCTCCTCGATGTTGTCATCGGATGAACCACTATGTCGAGGATTCGATCAAACCCTGTATGCAATTCCCTTTGTCAATCGGTACGTTACTTGCCCGAGACTCGATCGTCGGTATCCCAATACCTTGTTCAGTCTCGTTACCGGCAAGTCACTTTACTCGTACCGTAATGCATGATCCTGTGTCCAACACCTTGGTCACATTGAGCTCAATATGATGATGCATTACCGAGTGGGCCCAGAGATACCTCTCCGTCATACGGAGTGACAAATCCCAGTCTCGATCCGTGTCAACCCAACAGCTACTTTCGGAGATACCTGTAATGTACCTTTATAGTCACCCAGTTACGTTGTGACGTTTGGTACACCCAAGGCATTCTTACGGTATCCGGGAGTTACACGATCTCATGGTCGAAGGAAGAGATACTTGACACTTGCAAAGCTCTAGCAAAACGAACTACACGATCTTTTATGCTATGCTTAGGATTGGGTCTTGTCCATCACATCATTCTCCTAATGATGTGATCCCGTTATCAATGACATCCAATGTCCATAGTCAGGAAACCATGACTATCTGTTGATCACAACGAGCTGGTCAACTAGAGGCTTACCAGGGACATTGTGTGGTCTAAGTATTCACACGTGTATTACGATTTCCGGATAATACAGTTATAGCATGAATAAAAGACAATTATCATGAACAATTAAATATAATAATACTTTTATTATTGCCTCTAGGGCATATTTCCAACAGGTTATATGGCACTAGGTGTGGTGGGAAGTTTAGTCCCACCCCGGAAGTGGAAGGAGAGTTGGAGTGGTTTATAAGGGTTTCTCTTCTACATGCTATTGGAGCTTGAGAAGAGAAGAGGTCCTCGCGCACTCCTCCTCCGCCGCCCGCCACGCCTCGTCACGACGCGACGCGACGCGACGCGGGTTGCGGGATTGAGCTGAGCCGAGCTCACACCTACGCGCTTATTTTTGCCAGTCACTAACGGAGAGTTTTCTGACAGCTGGGCCACGATCTGAGACGTCGGATCGTGGGCTGTCACGGACTCGGACGTGGGTCGAGCCCACGTCTCTCCACGCGGCTGCGCCTATAAGTATGCGGTGTCTCCTAACCCTAGCCGCTACGAACAGATCACATCTGCTCACGCGCACGCCCACCGTCGTTCCTTTGCTGCTGCTGCCGCCGGTGACTCCATCCCGTCCGCCACGTACACGGTCGACGGGAGAGCAGGTCTCCGAAACCACGCCCTTCTGGTTCCTGTACGGGGTGAGGGGCGAATAGGTTTTTGGGCAGCGATTACGCGACTGCTCGCTTCCGATCGTCTACTTCCTCTACGTCCGCGTCGCCTTCGTCATCACCATGTCCATCGACGCCGACCGTGCCGCCGCCGAGAAAGCTGAAGCCGACAAGAAGGTCGCCGAGGACTCCGCTGCTGCCACCAAAGCCGCGGCCTCTGCGTGGCCTACTGGAGGGTATAACTTGTTTATCCCGCTCCTGATTATTTTCATATTAGCAGTACTAGCAGTATGTGTAGATTTGTCTACTGTTTGCTTAGTACGTGCATGTTTAGATCAGAGTCAGTACGTCATCAACTTAGTCAATGCCATGCTAGTGATTTACTCATGGATTAATTTAATCGAGAAATTGCCTATTTACTCAACAATCCAAAAACCTATTATGTGTAGGAATTTCTCGGCAAGTGGCTTTGCCGCTGCACTGAAACCGGATAAGTTTACCGGTACATACTTCAAGCGTTGGCAGACTAAGACCACGTTATGGCTCACGGCTATGAACGTGTTCTGGGTCACCGGTGTCTCCACGGGAACGATTGCTCCTAAACAGGAGAAGGCGTTCAAGGAGGCTACCGTTGTGTTTCTCGGAGCAGTTCTTAGCGTGATCGGAGATAAACTGGTCGACGCATATTTACATGTGCATGTCGCCAAGGACTTGTGGGAGGCGCTCGAATCTAAATTCGGGGCCGCCGATGCAGGGAGCGAGATGTATATTATAGAGCAGTTCCACGATTACAAGATGGTTGAAAACCGTCCTGTATTGGAGCAGGCTCATGAGATAATATGCATTGTTAAGGACTTGAGCTTCTCAAGTGCGAGTTACCGGGCAAGTTTGTCGCGGGCTGCATAATCGCTAAGCTCCCTAATTCCTGGAGGAACTTTGCCACCACTCTGAAACATCAGAGGCGTGAATTCTCTGTGGAGGATGTCATTGGCCATCTGAGTGTTGAGCAGAATTCGAGGGCAAAAGACTCGCATGGAAAAGGGGCCGAAGGGACTTCTGTTGCCAACATGGTGAACCAGAAGAACTTCAACTCCCACAAGCCCAAGGGAAAGAATGGTGTCCAACACAATACCGACTTTAAGAAGAAGGGTAAGAAGACCTTCAAGAAGAACAAGAAGGACGAGGGCTGCTTTACTTGTGGTTCGGTTGAACATTGGGCCAACAAGTGCCCAAACAAGTACAAGAAGTCAGGACAGGACTCCAAGTCTGTCAACATGATTGTGGGCAACAATGAGAATGGTGCATCTGGGTACGGTAATTTATTTACTGTTTTTTCAGTGTTTCAACCCAACGATTGGTGGGTGGACACAGGTGCAGGTGTTCATGTGTGTGCTGACATTTCATTGTTCACTTCTTACCAGGTCACAGGTCACGGGTCCGTATTGATGGGGAATGGCGCGAGTGCTTCTGTTCATGGTGTTGGCACGGTCGATCTGAAGTTTACTTCGGGAAAGGATCGTGCAGCTGAAGAACGTGCAGCATGTCCCCGCCATCAAGAAGAACCTCGTTAGTGGCTCCCTTCTATGTAGAGAAGGGTTTAAGTTGGTTTTCGAGTCTAATAAATTAGTTGTTACAAAATATGGACTCTTTGTTGGAAAAGGTTATGAGAGCGGAGGGATGTTCCGCCTTTCCCTCGCAGATTTTTGTAATAAAGTCGTGAACCATATTCATTCGAATGTTAATGAATCTGAAGTTTGGCATTCACGTCTTTGTCACATTAGTTTTGGTGTTATGACGCGGCTAGCCAAGTTGGATTTAATCCCGAGTTTCACTTTAGCCAAAGGTTCTAAGTGCCTTTCATGTGTGCAAGCTAAGCAACCTCGCAAGCCTCATAAGGCCGCGGAGGAGAGACACCTGGCACCATTAGAACTCATACATTCTGATCTTTGCGAGATGAATGGTGTGTTAACTAAAGGTGGAAAGAGATACTTCATGACATTGATAGATGATTCCACTAGATATTGCTATGTGTATCTGTTAAATACTAAAGATGAGGCTCTACACTACTTTAAAATCTATAAGGCAGAAGTTGAAAATCAACTTGAAAAGAAAATTAAACGAGTCCGGTCAGATCGTGGTGGAGAGTACTTCTCGAGTGAGTTTGATTCCTTCTGTGCGGAACACGGCATTATTCATGAGAGGACGCCTCCCTATTCACCCCAGTCAAACGGGGTTGCCGAGCGGAAAAACCGTACTCTAACTGATTTGGTTAACGCCATGTTAGATACATCGGGTTTATCCAAGGCATGGTGGGGGGAGGCTATATTGACGGCATGTCATGTCCTGAATAAAGTTCCGACAAAGGATAGTGAGATCGCTCCCTATGAGAAATGGGCAAAGAGAAGGACGACACTCTCGTACTTGCGCACTTGGGGCTGTTTGGCGAAAGTCAACGTGCCGATCCCCAAAAAGCGTAAGCTTGGACATAAGACCGTGGACTGCATTAATTTGGGCTACGCTAAGAACAGCGTTGGCTATAGATTTCTAGTAGTGAAATCTGAGGTACCTGACCAGAAGATCGGTACAATTATGGAGTCTAAGGATGCTACATTCTTTGAGGATATTTTTCCTATGAGAGATATGCAAAGCACTTCTAGACAGGAATCTGAGGAGACTCCTGAACCTGCCATCCCTATGGAATATTATGAACAAACACATGATGAAAATCCCGAGGAGGATGACGAGGAAACCCTTGGTAGGGGCAAGAGACAAAGGACTGCAAAGACCTTTGGTGATGATTTCTTCGTGTACCTCGTGGATGATACTCCCACTTCTATTTCAGAAGCGTATGCCTCTCTAGAAGCTGACTACTGGAAGGATGCGGTCCGTAGCGAGATGGATTCCATCATGGCTAACGGGACATGGGAGATCACTGACCGTCCCTATGGTTGCAAACCACTGGGATGTAAGTGGGTGTTCAAAAAGAAGCTTAGGCCCGATGGTACGATTGAAAAGTACAAGGCTAGGCTTGTGGCCAAGGGCTATGACCAGCAAGAAGAGGAAGATTTCTTTGATACTTATTCACCTGTGGCTAGACTGACCACCATTCGAGTATTACTCTCGCTGGCGGCCTCACATGGTCTTCTCGTCCATCAGATGGATGTTAAGACGGCTTTTCTAAATGGAGAGCTAAAGGAGGAAATCTACATGCAACAGCCTGATGGCTTTGTGATAGATGGTCAGGAAAGAAAGGTGTGTAGGTTGATAAAATCTTTATATCGCCTGAAACAAGCACCTAAGCAATGGCATGATAAGTTTAATACAACCCTGACATCTGTTGGTTTCGTTGTTAATGAGGCTGACAAATGTGTATACTATCGCCATGGTGGGGGCGAAGGAGTTATACTGTGCTTGTATGTTGATGACATACTGATATTCGGAACAAACCTCAAAGTCATTGAGGAGGTCAAATCGTTTCTATCTCAGAACTTTGAGATGAAAGACCTTGGTGTGGCTGATGTTATCTTGAACATCAAGCTACTGAGAGATAATGAGGGTGGGATCACACTTCTGCAATCCCATTACGTTGAGAAGGTGTTGAGTCGTTTTGGATATTCGGACTGCACACCATCTCAAACACCATATGATCCTAGCGTATTGATTCGAAAGTCCAAAGGCATGGCTAAAGATCAATTGAGATACTCTCAAATCATTGGTTCACTGATGTACCTAGCAAGCGCAACGAGGCCTGACATCGCGTTTGCTGTGAGCAAACTGAGCCGGTTTGTTTCCAAACCGGGTGATGTACATTGGCATGCTGTTGAGAGAGTTATGCGCTATCTGAAAGGTACTATGAACTATGGACTTCACTATACCGGATACCCGTCGGTACTTGAAGGGTATAGTGATGCGAATTGGATCTCTGATGCTGATGAGATGAAGGCCACAACTGGGTATATGTTTACTCTTGGAGGTGGCGCTGTTTCCTGGAAGTCTTGCAAGCAAATGATCTTAACGAGATCGACAATGGAAGCAGAATTAACGGCATTAGACACATCTGGTGTTGAAGCGAGATGGCTTCGAGATCTTTTGATGGACTTGCCATTGGTTGATAAACCGGTTCCGGCTATCCTTATGAACTGTGACAATCAGACTGTCATCACCAAGGTGAAGAGTTCAAAGGACAACATGAAGTCCACCAAACACATAAGAATGAGATTAAAAGCTGTCAGAAAATTAAGAAACTCCGGAGTGATAGCGTTGGACTATGTCCATACGGCTAAGAATCTGGCAGATCCCTTTACAAAAGGGCTATCACGTGTTGTGATAGATAATGCATCGAGGGAGATGGGTATGAGACCCACATGAGTTGCCATGGTGGTAACCCAACCTATATGATCGGAGATCCCGTGAACTAGGACCTGGGAAAACAAGCCAGTGGTGAACTGAGGAGAGTAACTATACTAACCCACTCCGTTGGAGATGCAATACTCTCGATACTGTATGGTAGGATGACTACGGTCTCAATGTGTTCCAAAGCTTATAAAAGCAAGATGCTATCCTACAGAGCGATCTTTGGAGGAACACACCTATATGAGCCCGACTGCTGGTCACAGTCTATGAGATTGGGGTGATCTCTAGTAAGCTCATGAATAGGCCAGGAGTGTGACTTATATGCTCCACCCGAGGGGTCAGCCTTCGGCAGCCTAGTACTAGTAAGACATGTAGTAAAACTTCTTTACGCCAAACTGACATGTTGTGAAGGAGTGTAGCCACTTGTTCTAGGTGAAGTTCAACCTTAACAGGTCTTTACTGAAACACTGGTATATCGAAACAGCAATTGGAACAGAGGACACAATGGGCCCTCGAGATCTGGTGGGGGATTGCTGAAATCTGAGGTGGGCTCTAGGCCCATATTGCAATTTCTGAAAAATCTCTAAGGGCCCATGTGGGTTATATGGCACTAGGTGTGGTGGGAAGTTTAGTCCCACCCCGGAAGTGGAAGGAGAGTTGGAGTGGTTTATAAGGGTTTCTCTTCTACATGCTATTGGAGCTTGAGAAGAGAAGAGGTCCTCGCGCACTCCTCCTCCGCCGCCCGCCTCGCCACGCCACGCCTCGTCACGACGCGCCGCGGGTTGCGGGATTGAGCCGAGCCGAGCTCACACCTACGCGCTTATTTTTGCCAGTCACTAACGGAGAGTTTTCTGACAGCTGGGCCACGATCTGAGACGTCGGATCGTGGGCTGTCACGGACTCGGACGTGGGTCGAGCCCACGTCTCTCCACGCGGCTGCGCCTATAAGTATGCGGTGTCTCCTAACCCTAGCCGCTACGAACAGATCACATCTGCTCACGCGCACGCCCACCGTCGTTCCTTTGCTGCTGCTGCCGCCGGTGACTCCATCCCGTCCGCCACGTACACGGTCGACGGGAGAGCAGGTCTCCGAAACCACGCCCTTCTGGTTCCTGTACGGGGTGAGGGGCGAATAGGTTTTTGGGCAGCGATTACGCGACTGCTCGCTTCTGATCGTCTACTTCCTCTACGTCCGCGTCGCCTTCGTCATCACCATGTCCACCGACGCCGACCGTGCCGCCGCCGAGAAAGCTGAAGCCGACAAGAAGGTCGCCAAGGACGCCGCTGCTGCCACCAAAGCCGCGGCCTCTGCATGGCCTACTGGAGGGTATAACTCGTTTATCTCGCTCCTGATTATTTTCATATTAGCAGTACTAGCAGTATGTGTAGATTTGTCTACTGTTTGCTTAGTACGTGCATGTTTAGATCAGAGTCAGTACGTCATCAACTTAGTCAATGCCATGCTAGTGATTTACTCATGGATTAATTTAATCGAGAAATTGCCTATTTACTCAACACATAAAACTAGAAGTATGGAGTCTCTATGCTAAAAACTGCCAAGTGCTGGCTTGCTTTCCCCTTAGATCAATCCCCTCCATTGAATGCAAAACCAACGCTGGATTGGTCGACGCAGGGCGGCCGACCCAAACGAACAAAAAGCGGACGAAATCACCGTCCATTTGGGTCGCCCCATTGAAATTGCTCTTACTGCATGAATTTGAAAAATATTCAATACGTTGTTGCATTTGAGCATTTGACTGGCATGCTTCGGCTGCAACAATTCTCATGGATTCCAAAGACTCCGGCAGTTTTCCTTTTGAGTTTTTTTTTGTTTTTGTTTTTGAGAGAGAGGGGTTTTCCTTCCTTTCCCCTACAGAGGAAACAAACAGGCAAGTCAATCCGTAAGCGCACTAGTCATACAGAGAGGGGCTCCACTCCACTCCCAGTCTCCCACTGCCATGGCCCATCCATCCTCTATCTCTCTCTACCTTTGCAACGATTGCATTTATTGGACAGAGGCCCTACGTTTGGCAGGGCTCGCTGCATTCAAGTGACCCGATCACGGATTCACGCCAGCGCTTTCCTCCGCATTATTGCTGTGAACTCAGCAAACCATTATTATACCAAGATCAAAGTTGCAAAACATTTGTGTGCACAGTAAGTTCAGGAAAATGAAAAAACACAGCTGCCCAAAGAAGAAGTAAAACTGCTCCTCCACGTAGAAAAAAACACAGTAAAAATGCCGTGCTGAAGAAACAATCTACATTCATATGTACTCCTACGTACCCCTGGACCTGGAGTGCCACACAAAAAGGTAGCACTAGTAGTACTAGTACTACTACTACCACAACATAATTATGGTCACGGTGTGTAGTGAAGAGGCATATGAAGAAACGGTTGGGGCCTCTTTCCGGAGGAGCAATCAAGTGGTTTGCCGAAACGGAATTATCTTTCTCTGGGCGGTGACTTGGATCCGAGGCGGCCATTGCAGAGTGCTGTGCCAAATGGACTCATTGTTAGATCACGCAAGGGTCCAAGGGCTATCATGTCATTAGAGTAGAAATGCCTGTTTCGTGGCAGGTGGAGCGGATTCGATCGTTTGGAGAGGAGGGTCACATGGGTGAGCGCCCCTTCTTTTGGCAATAGGTTGCTCCGTGTGGAATTTGGCAGATTTGTGTAGGATTGAAACTTTCTTTCGTGGTGAAGAAATCGCGGAGCCCATGTGGTGATATTCCTACGTCGTGAAGAGAGGGAGGGTCCAGAGGTTTGAACTTTCCGCCCCGATGATAGTTCTTAATTGCCTAGCTTTGCACACTGTTTTCCTACGACTTTAGCGTATTTGGCTCCACCGAAATGATGTGCCCTGCTTGAAAATGGCGGTCCGGGGAAATCGCCCGTGTCAATGGTTGGCCACCTTTTACATTCTTTTTAGCACTACTAGGCTAGATAAACACAAAACCCTTAACATGGTTGAGAAAATTCGACGCAACATGGAGGCTGCTCCTGTGGGCTTGCTTATACATACTTTACCACTAAGTTGGACTAGTAGACATTATGGAATGTGAAAGCTGGTTCAATTTCTCTTCGTATGCCCGCGTGCAGTTGGGCCGCCGATCGGTATGGGCGGGTTTTTCCACTTGATTCTGCCTACCCAGCCGAAAGCGTCCCCACACCGGCTTGTGTTTCCACGGGAGACGGAAACGGATAAACAGAAGGCGCCAAGAAGGGAGCTCGCCTCTAATTATTGTCGTCGATCCATCGGTTATGAAAGGTATGGAAAAAAGGGAAAATGATATGGTTTACAGAAGAAAACACTCTGAGAGAGGCCAAATATTTCCTGCCAATCATGCACGAGCCACTGTAGCGATGCGCGTGAGCCCGTCACGGATTCTCGCTCTCGCATTTTCTCCACTAGCAATTCAGTTTCTGAGACAGCAACCCCGCAACATCCCAAGCGAAACGGCAGCTCTGCTCCTATTTTTCAGGAGAATATAGGTAACTGCGTGACAGACCAGTGGAGACGGCACAAAGACGACATGTAGCAGGACAAGACGTACTAGTAGTATTATTACTTTATATATCAAAGTAATCCCGTAATGTATAAGCAATTTGGCATATGACGACACCTAGACGCACGAGTGCAGAAAACGAAATGCGATTTGCAGCTCTCTTTCTCTCTCGGCTGCAAAATCATTTCCCCGATATTTTCTGGGAGGATAAGCTCGACCGCTCTTGATTAGAACACCGCATGCCACGCTGAAAAGGCCAGCGGGGCGAGAGGATATGTGTTATTGTATGCGATAGAGTGATGTCCGTCGGTAAATTTGGAGGCACGCACCCGCTGGCGACTAACAAAACCATTTCCGCGATACACCTGTTTTTCTTCTCCTATAAATAAAGTTTGTTTCCGTGTGCGTCAAAAAAGGGGAGGAGCGAGCGAAACAGGACGCATGTTCCCGGCCGGGCGGACGTGGTCTTTTGTTTCGGCCTGTTCCGTGTCTCGACAGGTGCAGGCAATTAGACAAAAAGTATTCTAGTTTAGGGTTAGGGCAGGCAGGCAGGCGCTGATGCTGAATGGATCATCATGCTAGCTTCGTGCAGCGATATGTTTTTTTGTTTCTTCTTTGTTTTTCAGTCGCCAGTTTTAACATGTCCATGCATCCTTGTGACACGGAACATTTTTTTAATACAGTACAGACGCAAGCGCTCATATATATATACGTGAATACACTCATCCTCTAAGCGCGCACATACACCTTATCCATATGAGCACCTTCGAGAGACTGAGCCGACATATCATCTTGAGATTTATGAAGTCACCGTAGACGCCTCGTCATCGAGGAGGACGTCTCCTCCCACTGAATGCGCATCATCGAATGAAACATTTAAATCATTCAATATCTGAGAACTGAGCACAAACTAAAATATCTGCTTGTTTACAAAAAAACAGATATCGATTTTTTTTTAGAAAGGTAATGTTATCGGTTCTATTTTCTTATATAGTACTTCCTCCGTTCCTAATATAAGAGCGTTTTTGACGTTACTGTAGCGTCAAAAAGTTTTTATATTATGAAACGGATGGAGTAATTAAGTTATATGTCTTCTCATTTCTTTCCCAAAACTGAGCAGTAGCTCATCTATCTAGTGCACATCAACTTCTGACAATCCAAATCACTGTCCACCATCACTCACTGCAACAAAAAGGTAAATAGATAATTAAGTCCATTGCATTCTGTTCAGTTCAATGCAAGTTATTCTATGTGTAGAGAGCTATCAAACATGGACTTCACCACCCGACCGAGCTGAAACGAAAAATTGGCCAAACGTATGGACATGGATTTTAAAGTACTTTTGGATCATTGATCTTGTTTTTATTTGTTCAACCCACCACGAACGGCATTCCGTCACGAAACTTTGCACGTAGATAGCCACTAAGCAACGTTTGTTGAGGAAAAAAACCCAAATATTCAATTCATTTTTGTTAAATTTTGGATTTTGCTGATCATTGCAGGAACATATTTGCTCGGGTTTAGACAGGCACTTTCACAAACATATTTTTTCTCCATCAAGTTCGGTACTGTTTTTTTCATTGATAAGAGTATCACATGGTAAAACAAATTCAGGGTTCGGCGCCGTCGCCACTCCGCCTCGTCTTCGATGTCCTTAGGGCCTATGACGACGCGGTGGATCCCGACCCTTACCGGCGGAAGGACTTCATTTTTAGATATTTCATCGAGTTTTGTTAGTGTTTGTGTCCTGCTCTGGAAGACAAAACGGTGGCGGCTCCCTGAAAATGGAATAAGGTTCTTCCCGTTGTCGGTGTCAAAATCGGCGGATCTCGGGTAGGGGTCCCGAGCTATGGATCTTGGATCAATGGGGAACAGTGAACGCAGGGACAATATTTACCCAGGTTCGGGCCCTCTTGAAAAGGTAAAACCCTACGTCCTGCTTGATTATATTGATGTGCATATGATGGTTACAGAGTTGATCTACCACGAGATCGGATGAACTAAACCCTAAATGAGTTGGATGAAGGTTCTGGCCTCTACGGACTAAAACCTTTGTTTATATAGACACCAAGGATCCCTGGGGTTACACATGGTCGGTTGCCATCAGTGAATAAACATGTCGATTCTATCATCTTGACTTGGAGGACACACCAAGGCTTCGGAGGTTTCCTTCTTGAACATGGAGTCGCTTATAGCTCGGCCTTCCAATAATAGTGGCCCAAGTGTCCGACCCACGAGAGATTGACCGGCAGCCCGAGGAACCATTAGTCCAAGACACCCTCAGTAGCCCCCGAACTAGTGTTCGAAACCAAGGTTTGTGTGGGAATCGTCGGCTTTGTGGACTAGTTCCTTCTTCCCATAGTGCTTGCGTCAGATCTACAATTACCCTTAGTCAAACCTTCAAGGGTTGTCTAGCCATGTCCAGCCATGCATTGTACGGATTATGCCCTGATTCCTGAATTGCATGTACTACTTAGCCTCGAAGGCCAGCTGCCCAAGTGTGAATAGTGTCCTCAGCTGACAACTTTCGCCAAAAGGTCACGACCGGTCAGTTATGAAAACTTGAAACGCGGTTCAAGGTAGTTTCTCCATTGGCATGTCCCATCAATATGGAGATCGTGCCCCGTTTTAAAGGGATATGATCAATTATTTGTGTTATCCCACGCGCGCATAACGACACGATTATATCGGGAAGCGGCTAGGTCCACGACGCAGTAAAGGGACCCTTGGGGGCTTACAATAGCTTATAAAAGGGGAGCAGCCACGAAGTTCTCCTCACGCTCTCACATCCCCTATTGCCATCGCCTTCCTAACCTCTCGAGCTCTGATGTCTACTACGCAACCTTCTTCTTATAGACTCGTGTTGGGCCTCCAAGCGCAGAGTTTTGTAGGACAGTAGCAAATTTTCCTCAAGTGGATGACTTAAGCTTTATCAATCCGTGGGAGGCGTAGGATGAAGATGGTCTCTCTCAAACAATCCTGCAACCAAATAACAAAGAGTTTCTTGTGTCCCCAACACACCCAATAGAATGATAAATTATATAGGTACACTAGTTCGGCTAAGAGATGGTGATACAAGTGTAATATGGATGGTAGATATAGTTTTTTGTAATCTGAAAAAATAAAAACAGCAAGGTAACTAGTAACAAAAGTGAGCGAAAACGGTATTGCAATGCTTGAAAACAAGGCCTAGGGTTTATACTTTCATTAGTGCAAGTTCTCTCAACAATGATAACATAATTAGATCATATGGCAACCCCTCAACGTGCGACAAAAGTCACTCCAAAGTTCCTAACATAAGATGAAATTGTTTGTAGGGTATGAAACCACCTCAAAAGTTATTCTTTCCGATCAATCCATTGAGCTATTCCTATAAGTGTCACAAACAACTCTAGAGTTTGCAGTAAAATAACACACTATGATACACATCAATCAACCATAATGTCACCTAGATACTCCAATGTCACCACAAGTATCCGTGGGTCAATTATACGATATGCATCAAACAACTTCAGATTCATAATATTCAATCCAACAGAAAGAACCTCAAAGAGTGTCCCAAGATTCCTACCGAAGAAACAATGACGAAAACGTGCATCAAACCCTATGCATAGATTACCCCAATGTCACCTCGGGAATCCACGAGTTGAGTGCCAAAACATACATCAAGTGAATCAATAGAACACCCCATTGTCACCACGGGTATCCCACGCACGACATACATCAAGTGTTCTCAAGTCCATAATAGTATTTGATAATAATGAAACCTCAAAGGTAAAACTCAATTCATCACAAGAAGGTAGAGGGGGAGAAACACCATATGATCCAACTATAATAACAAAGCTCGCGGTACATCTAGATCGTGTCAAATCAAGAACACGAGAGAGAGAGAGAGAGAGAGAGAGAGAGAGAGAGAGATCAAACACATAGCTACTGGTACATACCCTAGCCCCGAGGGTGAACTACTCCCTCCTTGTCATGGAGAGCGCCGGGATGATGAAGATGGCCACCGGTGATGATTCCCCCCCGGCAGGGTGCCGAAACAGGCTCCCGATTAGTTTTTCATGGCTACAGAGGCTTACGGCGGCGAAACTTCCGATCTAGGTTTATTTTTGGGGGTTTTTGGCATTTATAGGAATTTTTGGCGTCAGTTTCACGCCAGGGGGGTCCACGAGGCAGTGGCAAGACAGGGGGCGCGCTCTCCACCCTTGTTGTTGCCTCGGGACTCTTTTGTCCCAACTCTTGTGCTTCGAGGGTCTCTTTTGGTCCATAAAAAATCACCGTAAATTTTCAGCCCATTCCAAGAACTTTTATTTCTGCACAAAAAACGACACCACAGTAGTTCTGCTGAAAACAGCGTTAATCCGGGTTAGTTCTAATCAAATCATACCAAAATCATATAAAATTGTTGCAAACATGGCATGAATGCTTCATAAATTATAGAAACGTTGGAGACGTATCGGCATCCCCAAGCTTAATTCCTGCTCATCCTCGAGTAGGTAAACGATAAAAGAAATAATTTATGAAGTGTGAATGCTAGCAAGTGCACAAGTTTGATCAATGATAATTTCGATCACCTTTTCTAGCATCATTATATATCATAAATAGTAGGTCATCTCATAAAACTTTTCATGATCAAGTAACAAGCTATTCACATGTTAAAGTATAGATCATAAACTTTCTTGAAAACTAACAAACTAGGTTCCCAGTCATCAAACAACTGCAATTCATCTTATTTGCAGGAAGGGTCTATGTAAGAGCTTTGGTTTAGCAAATCCCACATACTCAACTATCATATAGTCTTCCATGATTGCTACCACTCCAAGCATATTTTTAGAACAAATAGCATTGATTGAACACAGAGAAAGATAGGAGCTTAGTGTTTCGCCTCCCAACTTATTTATCATATAGATAATTGTCAACAATAATAATTGAATGGCCATATATGCTTAGATCTTTCCCCATCACATGTTGCTTGCCAACTAAAGAGAAGGTTGGAATGAGAAGGAATACTACTGACTCTTGCATAAAAGTCAAAGATAGGCCCTTCGCAGAGGGAAGCAGAGATTTGCGGAGGTGCCAGAGCTCGAAGCTTTTAAAATAGAGATGGACATAATTTTGAGAGGTATCCTTTCTGAAAGTGCAACTATCACTGGGTGGTTTGGGTAATTCCTAACAACATATAGCCCATTGAGCTAATACTATTTCAAGATAAATATTTTAGGAAAGCTCAATGTTTGGCATGGCATGGATTAGAAAGTGGACCCCTCAAAATACTAAGAACACATGTTGGCTCAAGCTCAAGAGTCTACATTTTACTTTTAGTGATCCAAGATCACATTGAGTCCATAGGAAAAGCCAATACTATTAAAACGGGATGACGTGTTACTTAATGAGTTACTTGCTCAAAATGCTTGGTGATATGCTCCAAAACCCTTAACTACTTTCTCACATCCATATATGTCCCAAACCAAAAGTCAAACTCGACCCCACCAAAATTTCCTACACGGCGCCACCGAGTTCACTTGACATAGCCACTACCACAAACCCTAGTCATTTCGGTCTCACTGATAGGGATCTCGGTCTCACCAAGATGGGATTGCAAACTCTCCGTTTCCCTTCGTAACATTTCGGTCTAACCGAGATGAGCGATCGGAGCCACCGAGTTTGCAATGCAAACTCTCTGTTTCCCCTTCGTAACGTTTCGGTCTAACCGAGATGAGTGAATCGGTCCCAACGAGTTTGCCTGACCAACTCTCTGTTTTCCTATTACCAAAATCAGTCCCATCGAGTTTGTGTAATCGGTCTCACCGAGATTACGTTATGCCCTAACCCTAATGGAATCAGTGCCACCAAGTTGACATGCCGGTCCCACCGAAAATCCTAACATTCACATTTTGAACTAAATCGGTCTGACCGAGTTTGGTGATTTGTGTGTAACGGTTAGATTTTGCGTGGAGGCTATATATACCCCTCCACCCACTCTTCATTCATGGATAGAGTCATCAGAACATGCCTACACTTCCAACATACATTTCCTGAGAGAGAACCACCTACACTTGTGTTGAGGTCAAGATATTCCATTCCAGCTACATAAATCTTGATCTCTAGCCTTCCCCAAGTTGCTTTCCACTCAAACCCTCTTTCCACCAAATCCAATCCTATGAGAGAGAGCTGAGTGTTAGGGAGACTATCATTTGAAGCATAAGAGCAAGGAGTTCATCATCAACACACCATCTATTACCTTTTGGAGAGTGGTGTCTCCTAGATTGGTTAGGTGTCACTTGGGAGCCTCTGTCAAGATTGTGGAGTTGAACCAAGGAGTTTGTATGGGCAAGGAGATCACCTATTTCATGAAGATCTACCCTAGTGAGGCAAGTCCTTCGTGGGCGATGGCCATGGTGGGATAGACAAGGTTGCTTCTTCGTGTACCCTTCGTGGGTGGAGCCCTCCGTGGACTCGCGCAACCTTTACCCTTCGTGGGCTGAAGTCTCCATCAACGTGTATGTACGATAGCACCACCTATCGGAACCACGCCAAAAATCTCCGTGTCTACATTGTGTTTGCTCCCTCCAAACTCCTCCCTTTACCTTCATATGCAATTGTTTTACATTCCACTGCTATACTCTTAGAATTGCATGTGTAGGTTGATTACTTGACTTGTGCTAAGTTGTTAAAATCTGCCAAGACTTAAAAGAAAAGGCTAGATTTTTATTTGGTCAAGTAGTTTAATCACCCCCCTAGACATACTTTCGATCCTACAAGTGGTATCAGAGGTTTGGTCTCCATTTGCTTTGATTCCATAGCTTTTGGTGATCATAGCCTTGGTTTCACAACCTAGGAGAGTATGGCGTCTAGCGAGGGAAATTACCACCGTAGAGGCCTTTACTTTGATGGTACTAATTTTGCTAGTTGGAAGCATAAGATGAAAATGCATATCTTGGACATAACCCTGCCGTTTGGGCTATTGTGTGTATTGGCTTGAAAGGTGAATTCTTTGATGGGAGAGAACCAAACCATGAAGCTACCGCGAAAGAGTTGAAGATGTTGCAATACAATGCTCAAGCTTGTGATATTCTCTTCAACGGATTGTGCCCCGAAGAATTCAACAAAATCAGCCGTCTTGAGAATGCAAAGGAAATTTGGGATACTTTGATTGATATGCACGAAGGTACCAACTCCGTCAAGGAATCCAAATTGGATGTGCTTCAAAGTCAACTTGACAAGTTCAAAATGAAGGATGGTGAAGGTGTCGCTGAAATGTACTCTAGGCTTGCTCTCATCACAAATGAGATTACCGGCTTAGGAAGTGGAGAGATGACCGACAGATTCATCATCAAGAAGATCCTAAGAGCCCTGGATGGAAAATATGATACTGTGTGCACATTGATCCAAATGATTCCGAATTACAAAGATCTCAAGCCAACGGAAGTCATTGGAGGAATTTTTGCTCATGAGATGTCACTCAAGGATAAGGAAGAGCTCCACAACAAGTCAAGTGGTGCTTACAAAGCCTCATGTGATGCTCCCACATCATCAAGTGAGAAACAAACCTTCAATGAAGAATTGAGATTAATGGTGAAGAACTTCAACAAGTTCTACAAGAGTAGAAGCAAGGAAAGAAGTTCCAAGTCAAGGTCCTACAATGACAAAAGATCTTCAAGTCGTGAACGTAATTGCTACAATTGTGGAAGACCCGGACACTACTCCAATGAGTGTACGGCTCCCTACAAAATAAGAGAAGATTCTCCCAAAAGAAGAAGTAGGAAAGAAGAATCACCACCAAGAGAGACAAGGAGTAGAGATGACCGTTATGAACGAAGAACATCACGGAGAATCAAGGATTCGGAAAGGAAGGACAAGTCATCAAGGAGCTACACAAAACTAAGACATCAAGCTCATGTTGGTGAATGGGTATCCGGCTCCGACTCCGACAATCACTCCGAGAGAAGTTATCACTCTGACTCCGAATATACTCAAGATGAAGGTGTTGCCGGTCTAGCACTTCTGTCAACCAACTCCTACGACATATTTGAGTCACCAAATGAAGGAATTGGAAGATGCTTAGTGGCTAAAGGCCCAAAGGTATCACACCCCGAGTATGTTGATTTCAATAGTGATGAAGATGATTTGCTAGGTGATGATGATTTACTTGTTGACAATTCTAGTGATGAAAACTATTATGAACTTGCTATTAATCATGCTAATCAAGATAAAACGAATGACAATGATAAGAAGGAGATTGAGCATCTAACTGAAGAACTAAACACTCTTAAGTTAGCTCATGAAACTACCTTGGAAGATCATCGAGAACTTTTAAAGACTCATGAAAAGCTACGCTTTGAAAAGCTCAACCTTGATCAAGAGCATGAGTTCTTAAAGGCAATCAATGATGATCTTCGCAAGAAAAGTTCTTCTTACATTGCCAAGCGTTTACTCTTGTCTACTTACATGCTTCAAGTTAAATCTAGCAACAAGAGTAAGATAGATTGTTCTTCTAGTAGTAACAATAATCATGCTAAATCCAATGATGTTGCTTCTAGTAGTTCTCTTGATTCCACTAATGATTCTCTTAGCCAAGTTACACTTGAGCAAGAAAATAGCTTATTGAAGGGAATTATAGAGAAAGGTGTTCACAAGAGTCTTGTCGGAAGTAAGCAATTTGAGGAAATTGTACGCAAGCAAAGAAGACACCGGAAGAATCAAGGTGTTGGTTTTGAACGAAAGTTCAATGCCAATGGAGTTGAGTGGGAAGAAGATCAATACCCCAAGATGAAGTTTGTTCCTCAACAAGAGAAGTATGATCCTACTTCTTTTCAAGGAAGACAAGCTCAAGATGATCTTCCACCACAAGACCACAAGCTAAAGGGCAAGGACAAGCTTCAAGAGAAGATTGATGCATTTGAAGAAGCCCCTAAGGCATTGGTCAAGTGGGTTCCCAAGACTAAATCAAGTTCTGCTTCATCAAGTACAACTACAACTCCAAGGATTCCCATCAAGATGGTGTGGATCCTGAAGAAGAGGAACTAGAGAGTTCTTGAGGGTGACTCTGCCAACATACTTCACTCATATCATTTTTGGCAAGGACAAATGCAAAAAACTTCCATATCTTGCACTAGTTCAAGGAGTCACAAACCCTCTTATTGGTAATACAAGGGACAAGGTAACCTAATGCATCCATGGACATCATTTGATGTGAAATCACTCTATGGATATGGATATCCTTGTTTGTTCCTTGTGGGACTAACCCGTGTAGGTATTGAAAGTGCAACTCACTCCAAAGGATTGCTTCGAATGATCTACATCAACTTTGAGCACCTACATCTTCAACACCTACATGAAGTCATCATCGACAAAACCCAAGGTTAGTTCATCCCTCCTAGGGGGGATATCACATATAGGGGGAGCTTTACTCTAATCAATTGAGGTAAAGCAACTCTAACGATGTGAACGCAAAAATGCATTATGTAAAACTGGTAACCCCACTCGTGCTTAAACGATGAGTATGACCTACGATAAAATGTTCTCATTTGACTCCTCAGTCAATATACTCATATATAGATGACCTAGTCATCGCCAAATTGCTTGATAGATGCTAGAGTGATTGTGCATGCTTTGCCACATATTTCATTTTCCATCTTATTGTGTGAGCATGTTGGTTGCATATTTTACTCATTCAAGGACATCCATTTGTTGCCTTGATTGTTTGGCTTTTTCTCTTTTGCCAAATGGATGGACAAGAATGCCTAAGAACCTCCGCTAGCTATCTATGCTTTTCTCGTCTCAAACTCTATTCGTGCTACATCACAAAGTTTGATCAAGTCAGATTCGAACCACTCTGTGCGAGGAGCGGTCGGAGTCCCCGATTCGTCATAGACTTAAACTTCCAAAACCTCTTGGTGGATTTCGGTATGACCGAGTCATCCATTTCGGTCACACCGAGATCACTAAGTTGATCTAGGTTTTCAATCTCGATGCAACCGATTTGAACTTTTCGGTCACACCGAGTTGCAGTAACCGCTTGCGATTCTGCATCTCGGTGCCACCGAGTTGTTCCACTCGGTCACACCGACAGGGTCGGGATATATATACCCACGGGTGAGATTTTGGAAATTTCTTCAAACTCCTCAGCCCGCGCGTGTGTCCTGCTCTGCCTCCTCGGATCTCCGGATCGTCTCTCGCTGCCAGCAACCTCCCGCCGATGGTCTCCGTCGTCGTCAATGGAAATCTGCCCCGCCGTTGCCGCCGTAGAGAACTCCCGCCGAACTAGGGTATGGGTTCGACCCTTGTGCTATTCTTTTACCTCAGATTCATAGCACATTGTTTTGCCATGATCCTTACCACGTATGCAAACACTTTATCCACTGCAAACATCCTTTAGGTTAGATTTGATTTGAAAATTTAGGGTTAGGTCTCCGCCGAACTCATCTCGGACCGACCGAGTTGTAGAAATCGGTCTCATCGATTTGGCTTAGGCCATAGCACTTGCAATTTTTGGTGTGACCAAAAACTGCAAATCGGTGTGACCGAGTTCAATTCTCTGTGAAACCCTAGCTGTCTCGGTGCCACCGAACTGTGACTCGGTCTGACCTAGTTCACTAGTTTAGGTTCCAAAAGCTGCTTCGGTATCATCGAGTTTACAAATTGGTAGCTCCGAAATACTTCCTGTGGAGAACTAAAACTAAGTTTTTAGTCATTTGTTCTGCAAAAACTCTACACTTTGTGATGCTCATCCACTATCTCATCTACATCTATTCACAGGGTCTGCTGTCAGTGAGTTTGCAGAGATGTCTGATCAGAGTGACAGTCAGAATAAGTATGAGGAACATGTGCAACTGAATGAGGGTTCAGATCCCTCGAGCACTTCTGATGATGGCAGCAGGAGCACTCCCAGCAACTTGCCAAAAGCAGCCACCAGATCTAGGAAGAAGAGAACCTCAGAATCTGAGGATGAGGATTATGTTGCCACTGAGGAGGAAGTAAGCTCCAAGAAGAAGGTGCTGAAAAAGGAGTATGGCACAACTGCTACAGTTAAGCCAGGAATGAATAAGAAGGCTCCAGCAAAGAGAATTCCTATGTCTAAGGCCAGAGCCTCTACTCAAGAAACAATGGAGTTCACTCTTGAACCCAAAGAAGCTGGAGAGGGAAAGAAGAGAAAGGAAAGAGTCAAGAAGACCATTGCCAGAGTCATTGGCAAGCCCTCCACGATGAAAGATCCCTGTGAAGATGAAGAAGAAGAGGATACTCCAGCACCCAAAGCTCAGAAGCTTATGGGAGATGCTATAAAGTTGGGGGCTGCAACATCAAAGCCCAAAGCTGCCCCCAAAGCTCAAACTCAGAAGCCTCCTAAGCCCAAGAGGAACACCATAAGTATACATGCTGAAGAAAATAACAAGGCCTTAGTGCCTGGAGCTGAAGAAGAAGATGGTGAGTCTCTTGTTTTGAGAAACTTGAAGCCCAAGATTCCAGAACACAATGATACTCATCCAGTAGCTGAAGACATGCACATCAGAAAAGATGCTGGGCTGAGATTGTAGAGAAAGTCTGATCCTTATGCTGTGAGGAGAAGGACTGCAGTTGACTACAGGTTTCACACAAAGGAACAACAAGACTTTTATGAAACTATCCTGCTTGATAAGAAGCCCATTGTGAGTGACATGAGATGGGTTGATTGGGAATTCATCTAGGAGAATGAAGATCACTTCCTAGGAGTTTATGACAGTTTCAAAGCATATGGAGTAGATGAGTTTGTTGGACAGAAGATCACAAAATGGAATGATGAGCTGATCATGCAGTTTTACTCCACTGTTCACTTTTACCTAGATGGGAAGATCGTTTGGATGTCAGAAGGTACTAGGTACCAATCCACAGTTGAAGAATGGGAAAAATTGATAAATGCCCCAACAGAACATTAAGATGACTTGGATGTGTACGCCACAAAGAAGAAGGACCACAACACTATGGCTAACATGTACAAGAAGATCCCAGATAAAGTTTTGGAGACTCACAAGCTTGGATCTGTACATTTCTTGTTGTCTGGTCTGCCTACTATCAACTGGATCCTAAGGCACACTCTGCTACCCAAGTCAGGAGATCACAAGATGATAATAGGGCACTCTATCAACCTGCTACAACCTTTTAATGTCCCTTAGAAGTTCTAGGTCATGAGTATGATTGTAGAGACAATCAAGAGGACTGCTGCTGACCATAAGAGAAGTTGTGGGTATGCTCCACATATTCAGGAGCTCATCAACTCCAAGATGGGCACAGGAACATATCTGTTGGATAAGGAGCATCTACCCCTGCATCTTGATTTTGAAGATAATATTGTTGTGATGAATGAGGAGGAACCATCATCAGTTCAAGCACAGGAGTAAAGAGCCAAAGCAAAGGCTGAGAAAGCTGCCAAGATGCCAAGTGTTGAAGAGGAATCTCAGGTTTTCCTGAAGAGCAAGCAAGATCAACTTGCATATCTGATCCAGTCTACACTGAGGATTGAGAAGGGCTTGTCCACCCTGACTCAAAACCAAGAGAGCTTGGAGAGGATCATAGAAACTAAGTTTTATGATCTTGATCTGAAGGTAACTGAGATTCAAACAACAGTTGAGTAGCTTTAGGAGGAAGCAGAAGAGAAGAGAGGCAAGGCAACCACAGATGCATTTCAGCGAGTTACTAGAGGACAAAGGTCTGCTGCCGTGCCAGTGACAGATTCTAGAGCTACAACATCAACACTAGCAGCTACAGCTCCAGTGCCACCTCCAGCAGCCATTCCACCAGCTCCAACTACATCAACGGATGCCTTCGTCCTTGGAGTTCTTTCTACACCACCTCCCGAAGACCAAGCCTGAGAGACACATAGCACTATGCATATTTAAACTTTTTGGTAACTTGTTGCCAAAGGGGGAGAAATATGTATAGATCATAGGCTTCGCGAGAGTGTTTTGCTTCTTTGCCTTTGGTTGAACTTTTTATTGTGTGAGATACTTTATGTCCTTGTGTGAGATACTTGTGTGATCATGTGATTGATAATTTGCTACCTTAATGCTTGCTTAGATGATACTATCTTTTATATCCATATATGATCATTCACTTGCTTGGTGATGAGTGCATGCTTTTAATTTCTATCATTTTGAGCGCTCCACCAAGATGTATGTGACATGGAAGAGTAACCCATGATCCTAACCGATTGTGCATTTGCATTCAAAAGTAAATTTTAAATAATGCACAAATTTAGGGTGAGCTCTTGCTTATCACATACTCCTCAAAGCGACGATGTTTTTCATTCTTATTATCATTTGTTGAAGCTTATATCTATATGTTGTGATCAATTACCAAAAATGGGGAGATTGAAAGTGCAACTATCCCTGGGTGGTTTTGGTAATTGCTAACAACATATAGCCCATTGAGGTAATGCTATTTCAAGATAAATATTTCAGGAAAGCTCAATGTTTGCCATGGCATGGATTAGAAAGTGGACCCCTCAAAATACTAATAACACATGTTGGCTCAAGCTCAAGACTCTACATATTACTTTTAGTGATCCAAGCTCACATTGAGTCCATAGGAAAAGCCAATACTATTAAAAGGGGATGATGTGTTGCTTAATGAGTTACTTGCTCAAAATGCTTAGTCATATGCTCCAAAACCCTCAACTACTTTCTCACATCCACATATGTCCCAAACCAAAAGTCAAACTCGGCCCCACCGAAATTTCCTACCCGGCGCCACCGAGTTCACTTGACATAGCCACTGCCACAAACCTTAGTCATTTCGGTCTCACCGATAGGGATCTCGGTCTCACCGAATGGGATTGCAAACTCTCTGTTTCCCTTCGTAACGTTTTGGTCTAACTGAGATGAGCGATCGGTCCCACCGAGTTCACAATGCAAACTCTCTGTTTCCCCTTCGTAACGTTTCGGTCTAACTGAGATGAGCGAATCGGTCCCACCGAGTTTGCCTGACCAACTCTCTGTTTGCCTATTAAAAAAATCGGTCCCGCCGAGTTTGTGTGATCGGTTTCACCGAGATTACGTTATGCCCTAACCCTAATGGAATCGGTCCCACCGAGTTGACTTGCCGGTCCCACCAAAAATCCTAACGTTCACATTTTGAACTAATCGGTCTGACCGAGTTTCATGATGCAGTCCCACCAAGTTTGGTGATTTGTGTGTAACGGTTAGATTTTGTGTGGAGGCTATATATATACCCATCCACCCACTCTTCATTCATGGAGAGAGCCATCAGAACATGCCTACACTTCCAACATACATTTTCTAAGAGAGAACCACCTACACTTGTGTTGAGGTCAAGATATTCCATTCCAACTACATAAATCTTGATCTCTAGCCTTCTCCAAGTTGCTTTCCACTCAAACTCTCTTTCCACCAAATCCAATCCTATGAGAGAGAGTTGAGTGTTGGGGAGACTATCATTTGAAGCACAAGAGCAAGGAGTTCATCATCAAAGCACCATCTATTACCTTTTGGAGAGTGGTGTCTCCTAGATTGGTTAGGTGTCACTTGGGAGCCTCCGTCAAGATTGTGGAGTTGAACCAAGGAGTTTGTACGGGCAAGGAGATCGCCTACTTCGTGAAGATCTACCCTAGTGAGGCAAGTCCTTCGTGGGCGATGGCCATGGTGGGACACACAAGGTTGCTTCTTCATGGACCCTTCATGGGTGGAGCCCTCCGTGGAATCGCGCAACCATTACCCTTCGTGGGTTGAAGTCTCCATCAACGTGGATGTACGATAGCACCACCTATCGGAACCACGCCAAAAATCTCCGTGTCTACATTGCGTTTGCTCCCTCCAAACTCCTCCCTTTACCTTCATATGCAATTGTTTTACATTCCGCCGCTATACTCTTAGAATTGCATGTGTAGGTTGATTACTTGACTTGTGCTAAGTTGTTAAAACTTCCAAGACTTAAAATTGGGAAAAGGCTAGATTTTTATTTGGTCAAGTAGTCTAATCACCCCCCTCTAGACATACTTTCGATCCTACACTTTCATTGTCAACATAACAACCAAGAGTTCTCACTATGTTCCATGCTAGACACATTAAAGGCGGTTCCCAAACAGAATGATAAAGTTTTTACTCCCCCTCCACCAACAATCACACTCCATGGCTAATACGAAACAACGGATACCGTCCATACCAACAACAGCCTTATGGAGTTTTGTTTGATTATTTGAAATTTTGTTTTTGATCTTTTGATCATAGGACTGGGCATCCCAATTACCAGCCATTCTCTCGTGAATGACAAGTGAATAAACATTCATCATGAGAATAACCCACCTAGCATGGAAGATACTGACAGCCCCTAGTTGCTACATGAGCAATTCAGGCATACAAAACAAAATATTATTTGAAGGTTTAGAGTTTGGCACATGTAAATTTACTTGAAACGACAGGTAAATACCGCATATAGGTAGATATGGTTGATACGTCTCCAACGTATCTACTTTTCCAAACACTTTTGCCCTTGTTTTGGACTGTAACTTGCATGATTTGAATGGAACTAACCCGGACTGACGCTGTTTGCAGCAGAATTACCATGGTGTTATTTATGTGCAGAAACAAACGTTCTCGGAATGACCTGAAACTTCATGGAGAAACTTTTTGGAAAATATAAAAATACCTGCAAAAGATAAAGGCCAGGGGGACCATCACCTCTCCGCGAGGGTGGGGGGCGCGCCCCCTACCTCGTGGGCCCCCTGGTGCCTCTCCGACTCCAACTCCAACTCTATATATTGTGTTTCGGGGAGAAAAAAAATCAGAGAGAAGAATTCATTGCGTTTTACGATATGGAGCCACCGCCAAGCCCTAAAACCTCTCGGGAGGGCTGATTTGGAGTCCGTTCGGGGCTCCGGAGAGGGGAATCCGTCGCCATCGTCATCATCAACCATCCTCCATCACCAATTTCATGATGCTCACCGCCGTGCGTGAGTAATTCCATCGTAGGCTTGCTGGACAGTGATGGGTTGGATGGGATCTATCATGTAATCGAGTTAGTTTTGTTAGGGTTTGATCCCTAGTGTCCACTATGTTCTGAGATTGATGTTGCTATGACTTTGCTATGCTTAATGCTTGTCACTAGGGCCCGGGTGCCATGATTTCAGATCTGAACCTATTATGTTTTCATCAATATATGAGTGTTCTTGATCCTATCTTGCAAGTCTATAGTCACCTATTATGTGTTATGATCCGTTAACCCCGAAGTGACAATAATCGGGATACTTACCGGTGATGACCGTAGTTTGAGGAGTTCATGTATTCACTATGTGTTAATGCTTTGTTCCGGTAATCTATTAAAAGGAGGCCTTAATATCCCTTAGTTTCCATAAGGACCCCGCTGCCACGGGAGGGTAGGACAAAAGATGTCATGCAAGTTCTTTTCCATAAGCACGTATGACTATATTCGGAATACATGCCTACATTATATCAATGAACTGGAGCTAGTTCTGTGTCACCCTAGGTTATGACTGTTACATGATGAACCGCATCTGGCATAATTCTCCATCACCGATCCATTGCCTACGAGCTTTCCATATATTGTTCTTTGCTTATTTACTTTCTCGTTGCTATTGCTATCATCACTACAAAATACCAAAACATTACTTTTACTACTGTTACCTTTTGTTACCGTTACTACTACTATCATATTACTTTGCTACTAAATACTTTGCTGCAAATATTAAGTTTCCAGGTGTGGTTGAATTGACAACTCAGCTGCTAATACTTGAGAATATTCTTTGGCTCCCCTTGTGTCGAATAAATAAATTTGGGTTGAATACTTTACCCGCGAAAACTGTTGTGATCCCCTATACTTGTGGGTTATCAAGACTTTTTTCTGGCGCCGTTGCCGGGGAGCATAGCTCTATTATTTGAGTCACTTGGGATTTATATCTGCTTATCATTATGAAGAACTTGAAAGATCCAAGAACCAAGATCTATCCCTCAACTACGAGGGGAGGTAAGGAACTGCTATAGCGACCCGACCCGAATGGATCAAGTCTTTGTGCTTAAGTGTCATCCCTGGGTCGGTATGCTGACACACAGTACTCGAGGATTTATAACAGAGGTAAATCACATGTATAAGTAACATAAATACTATCACCTCAATCCAAATAACGGAAGTAACAAGGTCGTGGATTCCCATCAACACAAACGGCAAAGTTGAGTGTAGAAATCGTAACCCTAACGTATCACTTACTCGTCGTAAGATAATCCTGCAACATGAGACGTTGCAGCCACAAAGGGTCAGTACATTGAATGTACTGGCAAATTCACATCAGAGGATAATGATGAATAAAGGCTATCACTACATGCATATTTGGCTGGTGGAAAAGCTCTATGGTTATAAGGTTTTTGCGAAAAGCCAATTTTCCCCTACTGCAAAGGAATACATTTTAATTAACTATCATGGTGGTTGTTGAACATTGAGAATGGTTGACAGCATTCTCAATCCCAATTAAGTAACATCATTAAACCCAACAAACTTAATTTAAAGTAACATGATGAGATTCACATGATAATCCGGGTACTAGATACTCAAGATGTCCATAACCGGGGACATGGCTAATCATGATTATTTTATACACTCTACAGAGGTTTGCACACTTTTCCCCACAAGACTCGATCGCCTCCGTTTGGTTTCTCGCACTACATGGTGTTTGAGAAGATGGATGACCGAGACATAGTCTTTCAGAAGCGCTAGCACCTTACGATGGATAGACCGTTACACCTACTTTCCCCTACATCTGCTAGTCTACCCTGTAAGAGTTCGCACAACTTACTCAACTATGCTAGAGCCCATAATAGCTTGTGGCTACACATGGAAGTTTCTAGCATGAATAATCTTATGATCCCTTTGAGCCTGGGTGGCGGTCCAAAAAAAACAGGCAATCCTGGTCTACCCAGGTGCCTAGACAGGCAATCCTAGAATAACCAGGTGCCTCAATCCACCCAGATGTGTATTTAAGTTGCCACCTTAAGTAAACCATTAATTAACAAACTCACATCTATCATGAATACTCTCAAAACCCAATCCACGTCTACGAGCATAACATGGCATTGTAAGCATAACGTAATAGTAACTCCCAAGGGTTTGATAATAAACAGGTAATAGGTACTATCTCAACTACTTCCCATCACACAATTTAATCAGGTCCTAATCATGCAATGTTGGAGGTTTGATCTAATGCAATAAAAACTGGGTATGAAAGAAGTATGATCAAAGTGTGAACTTGCGTGCAATGTTGATGAAGATGATTCACACTCATAACTCTTGATAGGTCTACTCGTCACACTCCGGTCAATCTATCGTAAGCAAGCAATGGTGTCAATTTATCGTAAGCAAGCAATGGTAACCACACATAAGCAATCACTCAAAAGATCAGAAAGATCGAAGAAGACAATTCAGAAAACATCAAAACCAAGAAAATAACTCTTGCAACATAAAACAATTTCTAACAGTACCAAAATTATATGAATTTGGCCTTATCAGAAAGTTTAGGTCAACAGCTTCGATTTGCAAAAAGAATCAACTCAAACGGAGCTACGAAACTCAAGTTATGATCAAACGAAGTTTGAATTCAAATCTGATCTAATTCAAATTTTAAACTTTTCAAAAACATGTTTGAGTTGGATTACTGGATAGAGGAGATCATAATGAAGATGTGGGCGTTGGTTTCGTTGAATTTGGACTAACGAGCAAAAAGTTAGAGCCGTTTGAAACCCAGGGGCTGATCTGCAAAGAAAATATTCACAGATGGGTCCTAGCCGAAATCTAAAATAAAAAGAAAAATCCTACCGAACGAACGTTTGCTACAGAGGCATAAGCGAAGAAAACCGTTCACTACCGAGGCCTAACTGGTGAACGTTTGCTAAATGAGTTATCTAAATAAATTAAACCGGGTTTAACAGGAAAAACCAAAACAAAAAAAACGAATTGGACCGGGCGGTTTTACCGGTCACGCAGGTCAACGGCGACGGCGGCTTGGATCGACGGCGGCTCCAGCGCGGCTGCGTGCAGCGAAGACGGCGGCGGTGGTGGCGGACTACGGCGGGCGGAGGCGACTACGCGGGCGTGGTTAGCGGCGCGGGCGCAGGCGGGCAGATGCGCGGGCGGCAGCGCGCGGCAGCGAGCAGCAGCGTGGTGGCGGCGATGCGGCAGCGGGCGGCGAGAGGCGTGGGCGGCGGGCTGCGGATCCGGTGGCGGCGGACTGGGGCCCCGGGGTGAAGTATATATAGGGGAGGGGCGGCGGACTTCGGGAGGCGTGCCCGGATCGGAGTCCGGCGGCGGCAGCGACGTACAGGAGCTGGTCTCCTGCCAGAAGTCGGTGGCGGCGCGACGCGGGCTGGGCTGCGGCCTGGCTCGGGAGCTGGGCCGGCCTAGTCGGCAATTTTTTTAAAAAAACATTTTCTCAGACAAAATAAAAAGAAAATAAACAAAATAAAAAATATATTATATAGACATAAATATATCAAAATTTTCAGAAAAAGATTGTCTGCAACATGAACATTTTCCTAGCATTAAATAAAATTCACACAAATTCTAATAATTCAAAGAGTGCTACTGGTCTAATAAAATCCAACAATAATCAATTTAAAAATACCAAAGTGATTTGAAATTAATTTTTCTCCAATTTTCTAATGTAGGGAATCATGTTACCCTATTTTCCATATATTTTATTTTTGGAGAAAAATAATTTGAATAAAACTCAAATAACTCCAAATTAAAAATAAATTCAAAAGAACTTTGAATTTAATTCTTTTAAAACTTCCAACTCATATTTCATATAATTTGAAGAAGTCATTTTATCTTCTCTCGTGAAAATCATTGAGTTGCTTTAAGTTTCTGAATTAGAAATATTCTCAAATGAAATTCAAATATTTTCAACACCCCTTGTCATTTAAATAAATGGAAGAAGTCATGTCATCTTCTCTCTAGGGTTTGTGATGAAGAGAATTTGAATTCTCGGGGATCAAAAGAAAAAGGTGAAAGTTTGGGAAAGTCCTTTTATTCCCTCTCATTTAACTTTCAAAAAGGCTTCGAATTTCACTCAATTTCACACAATCAATCAAACAATCAATCAAATCTATCTATTTATTATAACATTCCAAAATTTTGAATTTTGGGATGTTACAACTGCCATCTAGCTCTACACTCGATTCACCTTCTGTTTTGAGTAAGCTTGCGACACCTACACCTGCTTCTGCTATTCGTTCTGATATGTCGCATGTTATTGATGATGCCACTTCTGCTATGCATGATACTTATGATGAAACTACTTCTATGCCTAATACTACTGTGCCACTTAGTGATTTTCTTGATGAACAAATTACTAGGGCTAGAGAGATTGAAAATATTGAATCTGATAATACTAATGAAAGTGATGATGAAGAATCACTTGTTATTCCTGAAGGTTATGTTTTTGATCAAGAAGCTTCTTTAGCTATTTTAGCTTGCAAAGATCGAAACGAACTTAAGAGGTTATTAGCTAAATGGAATAAGCAATCTCTAAATGCTAGAATGAAACCTGACCCTGCTTTTGCTACTTCACCTATCTGTGTTGGTGATAAGGATTATGAATTCTCTGTTGATCCCGATATAATTACTTTGGTTGAGTCTGATCCTTTTCATGTCTATGAATCTGAAACTATTGTGGCACATCTTACTAAATTAAATGATATAGCCACCCTGTTCACTAAAGATGAGAGAACTCGTTACTTTTATATCCTTAAAATATTCCCGTTCTCATTAAAGGGTGATGCTAAGACATGGTTTAATTCTCTTGATCCTGGTTGCGTGCGTAGTCCCCAGGATATTATTTATTACTTCTCAGCTAAATATTTCCCTGCTCATAAGAAACAAGCTGCTTTAAGGGATATATATAATTTTGTGCAAATTGAAGAAGAGAGTCTCCCACAAGCTTGGGGGAGGCTTCTCTAATTACTTAATGCTTTGCCTGATCATCCTCTTAAGAAAAATGAAATACTTGATATCTTTTATAATGGACTAACCGATGCTTCCAGTGATTACCTGGATAGTTGTGCTGGTTCTGTTTTCAAGGAAAGAACACCGGATGAAGCCGAAGTTCTATTGAATAATATGTTGACAAATGAGAATAATTGGACACCTCCGGAGCCAATTCCTGAGCCTATTCCTAAACCAACTCCGAAGAAGAGGGGTATTCTATTTCTCAGTCCTGAAGATATGCAAGAGGCAAAGAAATCTATGAAAGAAAAAGGTATTAAAGCTGAAGATGTTAAGAAATTACCTCCTATTGAAGAAATACATGGTCTTGATTTACCGCCTGTTGAAGAAACTCATGGTCTTGATAACCCAACACAGGTAGTAAAGGTAAATTCTCTCTATAGATATGATAAAGCTGACATCCCATTTACTAAGTTTGCTAGCGCATGCTTAGATGAGTTTGATAAATTTATGGCTAAGCAAGAAGATTTTAATGCTTATTTTGGTAGACAATTGAAATAGAATTCAAATATGCTTGAACACTTGGATGATTATATGGCTAATGTCAAAGGTGAACTTAAACTTATTAGTAAACATGCTTCTATGGTTACCACTCAAGTAGAACTAGTACTTAAAGCTCAAAATGATTTGCTCAATGAATTGAATAGTAAGGATAATGATAATGATGCTAGAGTTATGACTAGAGGTGGTAGAATGACTCAGGAACCTTTGTATCCTGAAGGCCACCCTAAGAGAATTGAGCAAGATTCTCAGAGAAATAATATAGGTGCACCTAGTCCTTCTAAAAGGAAGAAAAAGAAAAATGATACGACTTTGCATGCTTCTAGTGAACCTATTATTGAATCACCTGAGAATCCAAATGATACTTCTATTTCTGATGCTGAAACACAATCTGGTAATGAACCTGAAACTAGTAATAATGTTACTGATAATGTTCATGATGATGCTCAACCTAGTAATGACAATGATGTAGAAATTGAACCTGATGTTGATCTTGATAACCCACAATCAAAGAATCAACGTTATGATAAGAAAGACTTTGTTGCTAGGAAACATGGTAAAGAAAGAGAACCATGGGTTCAGAAACCCATGCCTTTTCCTCCCAAACCATCCAAGAAAAAGGATGATGAGGATTTTGAGCGCTTTGCTGAAATGATTAGACCTATCTTTTTGCGTATGCGATTAACTGATATGCTTAAAATGAATCCTTATGCTGAATACATGAAATAAATTGTTACTAATAAAAGAAAGATACCGGAAGCTAAAATTTCCACCATGCTTGCTAATTATACTTTTAAGGGTGGAATACCAAAGAAACTAGGAGATCCAGGAGTACCCACTATACCATGCTCCATTAAAAGAAACCATGTTAAAACTGCTTTATGTGATCTTGGAGCCGGTGTTAGTGTTATGCCTCTCTCTTTATATCATAGACTTGATTTGAATAAGTTGACACCGACTGAAATATCTTTGCAAATGGCTGATAAATCAAGTGCTATACCTGTCGGTATTTGTGAGGATGTGCCTGTTGTAGTTGCAAACGTCACTATTTTAACGGACTTTATTATTCTTGATATTCCTGAGGACGATAGTATGTCTATTATTCTTGGAAGACCCTTTTTGAATACTGCAGGGGCTGTTATTCATTGCACTAAAGGCAATGTCACTTTTCATGTTAATGGTAATGAGCATACGGTACACTTTCCGAGGAAACAACCTCAAGTCCACAGTATCAATTCTATTGGAAAAATTCCATCAATTATATTTGGAGGTTTTGAATTTCCTCTTCCTGCTGTCAAGAAGAAATATGATATTCTTATTATTGGGGATGTGCATATCCCCGTTGAGGTAACATAGTGTTATTCGAAATTTCTCCGGTTCCATGTTATTCGGAATGAGTTCGTTAACAAGACTTGATCAACCTTGTTAGTGAATTCCTTTTGATGATCATGAGATGGATGAAACTAGAAGGCACAACCTTCTGTACCACACTTTTACTTTCTGTTATTTATATTAAATAAAATAAAAATAAATATTTTTTTGTGTGTTATCTGATTATCCATGTAATATAAAAATACCTCGAAAATAAAAGTTCTCCAAATGCCCTGAAATTTAAATATGATTTTTTCTAGAATATTTGAGAATATTTGGCACCGAGAACACAATAGAGGGGGTCAACCACCTGCCCACGAGGGTGGAGGGCGCGCTCTACCCCCCTGGGCGCGCCCCCTGCCTCATGGGCCCACGGTGGCCCTCCTCCACTTATCCTTTCACCCACACACTCCTTCTTTCTCCCCCAAACATGAATATCTAGCTCAAACCCGAGTCCATGCTCGTTTTGCTACCATTTTCGATCTCCTTGCTCAAAGCACCTCTCACAAAACTGCTTGGGTAGATTGTTCCTTGGTATGTGACTCCTCCATTCGTCCAATTAGTTTTTGTTCTAGTGCTTTATTCATTGAAAAATTTTGCTGCTTAGGTGACCCTATTCTTGAGCTTGCATGTCAAATTTATATGGTCAAAAGTAGTTTTGATGCATGATATAGGCCCTAGGCACTTGTAGGAGTAGTTGCTATCAATATTATTGAGTTTGGTTTACTTTTATTTTGAAGTTACTAAAAATTTCAGAATTTTTCAGAAAATGATGAGGAGGCTTTTGAGGGGCTCATCGAGCCAAAGCTCGAAGGAAAAGGCACCAAAGCCTAAGTATAATCTGCCTCGCACCACGGAGGTCCGGGCGTGTGAATGGCCTTCCGATGATTTCTTGAGAGGAGCCGATATTTATGAAGATTTTCATGAATTGGCTAAGAATGCAGGCCTCACCGCTTTCCTCCACGACCAATGCGATCAGTATCTCTTACTCACAAATATCTTTATGCAAAACTTTCATTTCCATTCTAGGAGCTCACCACCTATGGTGGAGTTTTATTTATATGATGAGCATAAGGAGATGCCACTTTATGATTTTTGTCGGGTTTGTTTAGTCCCTTTTGAGGGCAAGACAGAAGAACCACATCGCGATAATGTGGAGGGGTTTATTGATACTATCACTGTAGGGGAAACAAGGAAGGTTTCCGATGCACGAATCACTAGCATACATTTTCCTGTTTTACGTTATTTTGCATTATTTGCTAGTCATTGTTTAATTGGTCGCGGAAACTGTGGAATCCTTAGTATCCCTGATATTATTATTCTGCTCCACAATTTATACGGTGATAACTCTGTTAGTATGGGTGGTATTATTGCCAAACGGTTAAGTATGAACTATACCAAGGGCCCCATCTTTGGAGGCATCTATGCTTCACGCCTAGCTGCACATTTTAACATACCTATTAGGCATTATGAGAAGGAAGAAAAGGTGCTGCCTCGTGTTTATCTAGATTATAAAAGTATGGTGGCACATGATTTTATTGTTAAGAATAGGGAAGGAGAGCTTAAATACCAATTGTTCTTTAATAAACATCATCCTGAGACTATTACCCTGCCTGCTCCTTCTTTGTTTGATTTATCTATAGGCCAGTACCTTGTTCCGTTAAAGGCTATTCACGCCTATCGGATCCCTGCACCAGCCATGGAGCCAGAGCCGGAACCACAAGTTGATCCTCCACGACAGTCTAATTATCAGTGGGATCCGGAGATGATTGTCAGCCAGTGGCAATCGGAGTCTTCCTCTTCTTCATCTTAGTAAGACCCCAACTAGTATTAAGGATACCCGCCAGGCCAGCCGTGGCCATAGACCAATTTAGGCCAAAAGCCTAAGCATGCGGGAGTACGTATTTCCCACCGACATTACATTTATGTTCACACACTCATTGCTAGATGTCGGTGCTCATACTTTTTCATTGTATCATCCATGCTAGTTTATTTTCCTTTTTATGCTTCTTCTTGTGTGTTTAATAAACCTTAAAAAAACCAAAAAAATTAGTTGTAGCTTTTAGTTAGTTTAATTTTCATGCTTGTAGTAGTAATTAAAAAGAAAAACCCAAAAATATTTCATGTTCTTCTTTTGCTTGTTGGGAGCTTTCCCGTGTAAATAGTTTTATTTCTTTTCTTTCCTTTGGGGGTCGATAGGAGAAGACCATAATTAAATTGTTGAAGTGGCTCTTATATGCATAAATGTTGATCTGACAAAAGAGCCCATATTACCTTGTCTTCTCCTGTTTATTGAATGCTTGCAGATTCCAGCTTAGTCCAATGCACGCGCACTATTATTATTATTATTCACATCGTTCGATTGTGCAAGTGAAAGGCAATTATGACGATATATGATGGACCGACTGAGATGAGAAAAGCTGGTATGAACTCGACCTCTTTTGTTTTTGTAAATATGATTAGTTCATCGTTCCTGATTCAGCCTATTATGAATAAACATGTTTGCAATGACAACTAGAGATCATAGTTTCTTGTTCCATGCTTGATTAGCTATGAGTTATAATGGTTTACCTTGCGTGCCAACATGCTATGAAAATGGTTGTGATGTGGTATGATAGGGTGGTATCCTCCTCTGAATGATTTAAGTGACTTGACTTGGCGCATGTTCACACATGTAGTGGAAACAAAATCAACATAGCCTTCACGATATTTATGTTCATGGTGGATTATATCCTACTCATGCTTGCATTCGGTGTTGATTAATTTTAATGCATGTTCATGACTGTTGTCGCTCTCTAGCTGGTCGCTTCCCAGTCTTTTGCTAGCCTTCACCTGTACTAAGCAGGAATACTACTTATGCATCCAATCCCTTAAACCCCAAAGTTATTCCATACGAGTCCACTATACCTTCCTATATACGATATCTACCTGCCGTTCCAAGTAAATATCCTGTTTGTATGCTCGAATAGCTCATGTATCAACTAGGGTTGTCTGTATCTTCCATGTTAGGCGGGTTATTCTCAAGAGGAGTGGACTCCGTTCCTCACTCACGAGATAAATGGCTGGTCACCGGGATGCCCAGTCCCATGCTTTATGCAAACTAAATCAAAATAATTGCAAACAAAACTCCCCCTGGGACTCTTGTTAGTTGGAGGCACTCGTTGTTTCGAGCAAGCCATGGATTGATGCTTGTTGGTGGAAGGGGGAGTATAAACTTTACCATTCTGTTTGGGAACCGCCTATAATGTGTGTAGCATGGAAGATATCACCATCTCTTGGTTGTTATGTTGACAATGAAAGTATACCGCTCAAAATATTATTCACCTCTGTTTCAAAATCGAGCTCTGGCACCTCTACAAATCCCTGCTTCCCTCTGCGAAGGGCCTATCTATTTACTTTTATGCTGAGTCATCATCCTCTTATTAAAAAGCACCAGTTGGAGAGCACCACTGTCATTTGCATTCATTACTGTTAGTTTACATTGAGTATGACTTGACTGGATCTCTTTTACCATGAATTACAATGTCTAGTCAGTCCTTGGTCTTTAAAGGTGCTCTGCATTTATGTTTTGCGGTCTCAGAAAGGGCTAGCGAGATACCATCTGGTTATATCATATTATGATTGTTTTGAGAAAGTGTTGTCATCCGAGATTTATTATTATTGCTCACTAGTTGATTATGCTATTGATATGAGTAAACTTGACACTTGAGCGTTATTGCGAATGTGGTTAGTTATAATCTTTGCTGAAAATTTGAATGCTAGCTTTACATATTTACAGCAACAAGAGCAAACAGAGTTTGTAAAAGTTTTTCTTTATCACTTTCAATTTGTCAACTGAATTGCTTGAGGACAAGCAAAGGTTTAAGCTTGGGGGAGTTGATACGTCTCCAACATATCTACTTTTCCAAACACTTTTGCCCTTGTTTTGGACTCTAACTTCCATGATTTGAATGGAACTAACCCGGACTGATGATGTTTTCAGCAGAACTACCATGGTGTTATTTATGTGCAGAAACAAACGTTCTCGGAATGACCTGAAACTTCACGGAGAAACTATTTGGAAAATATAAAAAATACGTGCAAAAGATGAAGGCCATGGGGCCCACCACCTCTTGGGGGGGCATGCCCCCCTACCTCGTGGGCCCCTGGTGCCTCTCCGACTCCAACTCCAACTCTATATATTGTGTTTCACGGAGAAAAAAATCAAAGATAAGAATTCATCGCGTTTTACGATACGGAGCCGCCGCCAAGCCCTAAAACCTCTCGGGAGGGCTAATCTAGAGTCCGTTCGGGGCTCCGGAGAGGGGAATCCGTTGCCATCGTCATCATCAACCATCCTCCATCACCAATTTCATGATGCTCACCACCGTGCATGAGTAATTCCATCGTAGGCTTGCTGGATGGTGATGGGTTGGATGGGATCTATCATGTAATCGAGTTAGTTTTGTTAGGGTTTGATCCCTAGTGTCCACTATGTTCTGAGATTTATGTTGCTATGACTTTGCTATGCTTAATGCTTGTCACTAGGGCCCGAGTGCCATGATTTCAGATCTGAACCTATTATGTTTTCATCAATATATGAGTGTTCTTGATCCTATCTTGCAAGTCTATAGTCACCTATTATGTGTTATGATCCGTTAACCCCGAAGTGACAATAATCGGGATACTTACCGATGGTGACCGTAGTTTGAGGAGTTCATGTATTCACTATGTGTTAATGCTTTGTTCCGGTACTCTATTAAAAGGAGGCCTTAATATCCCTTAGTTTCCGTAAGGACCCCGCTGCCACGGGAGGGTAGGACAAAAGATGTCATGCAAGTTCTTTTCCATAAGCACGTATGACTATATTCGGAATACATGCCTACATTATATCAATGAACTGGAGCTAGTTCTGTGTCACCCTAGGTTATGACTGTTACATGATGAACCGCATCCGGCATAATTCTCCATCACCAATCCATTGCCTACGAGCTTTCCATATATTGTTCTTCGCTTATTTACTTTCCTGTTGCTATTACTATCATCACTACAAAATACCAAAAACATTACTTTTACTACTGTTACCTTTTGTTACCGTTACTACTACTATCATATTACTTTTCTACTAAATACTTTGCTGCAGATATTAAGTTTCCAGGTGTGGTTGAATTGACAACTCACCTGGTAATACTTGAGAGTATTCTTTGGCTCCCCTTGTGTCGAATCAATAAATTTGGGTTGAATACTTTACCCGCGAAAACTGTTACGGTCCCCTATACTTGTGGGTTGTCAATGGTGGACACTCATTGAAGAAAGTTGGTTCAGGGATTTGGATGCACAAGCAGTATTCCCACTTAGTACAGAAATTTTGGCTAGCAAAAGATCCTAAATAGCAAGCACCACATGTTGGAGGATCCATAACAATATGACTTCTATACAAATATACCCAAGCATAACTCATTACTTTGTCTTCCTTGTCCAACTTCAACTAATTTGCTCAAGTTTGAAAATATTTAATGGGGCTCACAATCATAGAAGATGTCCAAGATATTATACTTATATGTGAAATCTCTCTTCCTTCAATATTCTTTCATGAATTGTTCAAGTGACCAATACTATGTTTGCTAACTTTGAATAAATTTACCACCTCTACTTCTTATATGTGAAGTCATTACTCCCCATGGTCTAAGCATATGAAACATATATAATTTTAGATTTATTATATTCAATTCAATCAACCATTTACTCATAGGATATAAGTGAAGCACGAGAGTAAATGATAAAATACTCCAAAAAGATATAAGTGAAGATCAATGAGTAGTCAAATAATTATTTAGCTATGTGAGGACTCTCTCTCATTCAAGAATTTTGGATATTAATATTTTATTTAAACAACAAGCAAAACAAAATAAAATGAAATTTCAAGAATAGCACATATCATGTGAAGAAGCAAAAACTTAGGTTCAACCAAAACTGACCGATCATTGTTGAAGAAGAAGGGTGGGATGCCAACCGGGGCATCCCTAAGCTTAGCTGCTTGATATTTCTTGAAATATTAATTAGGTATGCCTTGGGCATCCCCAAGCTTGAGGTTTTGTGTCTCCTTAATTCCTTTTATATCACGGTTTCCCTAAATTTAAAAACTTCATCCACACAAAACTCAACAAGAATTCGTGAGATAAGTTAGTATAAATCAATGCATAACCTTATCATTCTCTACTGTAGAAAAACACTAAAATTATAATTTGACATTGAATACTAATTGCATCTGCATATTTAATACTCCTATCCTCAAATATAATCATTAAACAAGCAAACATATGCAAACATAACAGCAATCTGTCTAAACAGAACAGTGTGTAAAGAATGCAAGAGGAATCATACTTCTTGAACTTCAATTTTTTTTGAAAAATTACCACACTGTAGAAAATTTGTTTTACTAATTGTATGAAAATTTCAAGATTTTATCATGTTCTGACTATTCACAAATATTCAGACAATGATAGAAAACTTTCTGTTTCCAAAAGAACAACATATGGACTTGCAAAATAAGCATGGTAAAGGCTATACTTGACCCTTTTATTGAACTAAAAGATGCAAAAGATTATTCTAAATAACAACAAGCAAATAATAATAGAATAAAATGACGCTCCAAGCAAAACTCAAATAATGTGGTGAATAAAAATATAGCTCTAAGTAATGTTACCTATAATGTTAAAGACGATAGAAGGGATGCCTTCCGGGGCATCCCCAAGCTTAGTTGATTGGGTATTCCTTGAATATTACCTTGTGGTGCCTTGGGAATACTCAAGATTAGGGTCTTGCCACTCCTTATTCTCCTCATATCGATATCTCACCCAAAACTTGAAAACTTTAATCACATAAAACTTAACGGAACTTCGTGAGATGCGTTAGTATAATAAAGCAAATCATTCACTTGGGTACTGCCAAAGACAAGATTCACAATTGTTCTCACACAATTACTACTGTAACTTATCATTTGCACTATTTATATCACTTAATATAAGCTATGGAAACACTAAAACATGCAAACTATGCATTGAAAACAGAATCTGTCAAAAACAGAACGGTCTGTAATGATCTGAACAACAACCATACTTCTACTACTCCAAAAATTCTTAAAAATTAGGACAGCCTGGGAAATTTGTATATAAATCTTGTGCAAAAAGAATTGGGATTTTATCACGCTTATGTAAAACATGACAATTATTTTACTGGGCACAAAATTTTCTGTTCTTTAGCAAGATCAAATTAACTATCACCATAGACCATCCCAAAGGTCTTACTTGGCACTTTATAGAAATAAAAGCTATAAAACATGATTACTACAGTAGCATAATCATGTGAACACACAAAAACAGTAGGTATAAATATTGTTTTGTCTCCCAACAAGGGCTTTTTAATGCCATTTTAGCTAGGCATGACGATTTCAATGATGCACTCATAAAAGATAAGAATTGAAACATAATGGGAGAATCATGAAGCATATGACTAGCAAATTTAAGTCTAACCCACTTCCTATGCATAGGGATTTCGTGAGCATACAATTTATGGGAACAAGAATCAACTAGCATAGGAAGGCAAAACAAGCATAACTTCAAGATTTTCAACACATAGAGAGGAAACTTGATATTATTGCAACTCCTGCAAGCATATATTCCTCCCTCATAATAATTTTCAGTAGCATCATGAATGAATTCAACAATATATCTATCACACAAAGCATTCTTTTCATGATCCATAAGCATAGAAATTTTACTACTCTCCTGAAGGAAATATGCCCTAAAGGTAATAATAAAGTTGTTATTTATATTTCCTTATATCATGATAAATGTTTATTACTCATGCTAGAATTGTATTAACCGGAAACTTAGTACATGTGTGAATACATAGACAAACAAAGTGTCCCTAGTATGCATCTACTTGACTAGCTCATTAATCAAAGATGGTTAAGTTTCCTAGCCATAGACATGTGTTGTCATTTGATGAACGGGATCACATCATTAGAGAATGATGTGATGGACAAGACCCATCTGTTAGCTTAGCACTATGATCATTTAGTTTATTTCTATTGCTAATGCTTCCTTCATGACTTATACATGTTCCTATGACTGAGATTATGCAACTCCCGAATACCAGAGGAACACTTAGTGTGCTATCAAACATCACAACGTAACAGGGTGATTATAAAGATGCTCTACAGGTGTCTCCGATGGTGTTTGTTGAGTTGGCATAGATCGAGATTAGATTTGTCACTCCGATTGTTGGAGAGGTATCTCTAGGCCCTCTCGGTAATGCAAATCACTATAAGCCTTGCAAGCAATGTGACTAAGGATTTAGTCACGCGATGATGCATTATGGAATGAGTAAAGAGACTTGCCGGTGACGAGATTGAACTAGGTATGATGATACCGATGATCGAATCTCGGGCAAGTAACATAGCGATGACAAAGGGAACAACGTATGTTGTTATCCGGTTTGACTGATAAAGATCTTCTCGGAATATGTAGGAGCCAATATGAGCATCTAGGTTCCGCTATTGGTTATTGACCGGAGATGTGTCTCGGTCATGTCTACATAGTTCTCGAACCCGTAGGGCCCGCACGCTTAACGTTGAATGACGATTTGTAATTATGAGTTATGTGATTTGATGTACCTAAGGTTGTTCGAGGTCCCGGATGAGGTCACGGACATGACAAGGAGTCTCGAAATGGTTGAGACGTAAAGATCGATATATTGGAAGGCTATATTCGGACATCGGAAAGGTTCTGAGTGATTCGGGTATTTTTTGGAGTACCCGAGAGTTACAGGAATTCGCCGGGGGAAGTAGTGGGCCTTAATGGGCCATATGGGAAAGTAGAGAAGGGCCTCAAGGGGTGGCCGTGCGCCCCCCATGGGCTGGTCTGAATTGGACTTGGGAGGGGGCAGCGCCCCCCTCTTTCCTTCTCCCTCTCCTCTCCTTCCTTCTTCTCCTACTTGGACTAAGAAAGGGGGAAACCTACTCCTACTAGGAGTAGGAATCCCCCCTTTGGGCGCGCCCCTTGTGGCCGGCCCTCATCCTCCTCCCCTCCTTTATATACAGGGGAGGGGGCACCCCATAGACACACAAGTTGACAGTTGTCTTAGCCGTGTGTGGTGCCCCCCTCCATAGATTTTCACCTCGGTCATATCATTGTAGTGCTTAGGCGAAGCCCTGCATCGGTAACTTCATCATCACCATCATCACGCTGTCGTGCTGACGAAACTCTCCCTCGGCCTCAACTGGATCAAGAGTACGAGGGACGTCACCGAGCTGAACGTGTGCAGATCGCGGAGGTGCCGTGCATTCGGTACTTGATCGGTTGGATCGCAAAGACGTTCGACTACATCAACCACATTACTTGACGCTCTCGCTTTCGGTCTACGAGGGTACGTGGACATGATACGTCTCCAACGTATCTATAATTTTTGATTGCTCCATGCTATATTACCTACTGTTTTGGACATTATTGGGCTTTATTATCCACTTTTATATTATTTTTGGGACTAACCTATTAACCGGACGCCCAGCCCAGAATTGTCGTTTTTTGCTTGTTTTAGAGAAAAGGAATATCAAACGGAGTCCAAACGGAATGAAACCTTCGGGAACGTGATCTTCTCAGCGAACAAGACCCAGGAGACTTGGACCCTACGATAAGACACAAAAGAGGAGGCCACGAGGTAGGGGGGCACGCCTACACCCCCCAGGTGCGCCCTCCACCCTTGTGGGCCCCCTGTTGCTCCACCGACGTACTCCTTCCTCCTATATATACCTACGTAACCCCAAACGATCATATATGAAGCCAAAACCCTAATTCCATCGCCGCAACTTTCTGTATCCACGAGATCCCATCTTGGGGCCTGTTCCGGAGCTCCACCGGAGGGGGCATCGATCACGGAGGGCTTCTACTGAAGGAAATATGCCCTAGAGGCAATAATAAAGTTATTATTTATTTCCTTATTTCATGATAAATGTTTATTATTCATGCTAGAATTGTATTAACACGAAACATAATACATGTGTGAATACATAGACAAACAGAGTGTCACTAGTATGCCTCTACTTGACTAGCTCGTTGATCAAAGATGGTTATGTTTCCTAACCATAGACATGAGTTGTCATTTGATTAACGGGGTCACATAATTAGGAGAATGATGTGATTGACTGACCCATTCCGTTAGCTTAGCACTTGATCGTTTAGTTTGTTGCTATTGCTTTCTTCATGACTTATACATGTTCCTATGACTATGAGATTATGCAACTCCCGTTTACCGGAGGAACACTTTGTGTGCCACCAAACGTCACAACGTAACTGGGTGATTATAAAGGTGCTCTACAGGTGTCTCCAAAGGTACTTGTTGGGTTGGCGTATTCCGAGATTAGGATTTGTCACTCCGATTGTCAGAGAGGTATCTCTGGGCCCACTCGGTAATGCACATCACTATAAGCCTTGCAAGCATTGCAACTAATGAATTAGTTGTGGGATGATGTATTACGGAACTAGTAAAGAGACTTGCCAGTAACAAGATTGAACTAGGTATTGAGATACCGACGATCGAATCTCGGGCAAGTAACATACCGATGACAAAGCGAACAACGTATGTTGTTATGCGGTCTAACCGATAAAGATCTTTGTAGAATATGTAGGAGCCAATGGGCATCCAGGTCCTGCTATTGGTTATTGACCAGAGAGGTGTTTCGGTCATGTCTACATAGTTCTCGAACCCGTAGGGTCCGCATGCTTAACGTTTGTTGATGATATAGTACTATATGAGTTATGTATGTTGATGACCGAATGTTGTTCGGAGTCCGGGATGAGATCACGGACATGACGAGGAACTCCGGAATGGTCCAGAGATAAAGTTTGATATATGGGATAGTAGTTTTTGATCTCCGGAAGGGTTCCGGAATTCACCGGAAGGGGTTCCGGATGTTTCCCGAAATGTTTGGGCACGAGAACACTTTATCTGGGCCAAAGGGGAAAGCCCACGAGGCTTTTGGAAAGTGCAAAAGGAAGTTTTGCGGAGAACAGAGGCTAGACGCCAGGAACCCTGGCGTCTAGGGGGTAGACGCCGGGAACCCTGGCGTCTAGCCCTGGAGTCCTAGAAGGACTCTTGCCTTTCGGGTGAAACCAACTTTGAGGAGGCTTTTACTCCAAGTTTCGACCCCAGGGGTCAAGATATAAATAGAGGGGTAGGGCTAGCACCAAAGACACATCAAGAAACACCAAGCCGTGTGCCGGCAACCCCGTCCCCTCTAGTTTATCCTCCGTCATAGTTTTCGTAGTGCTTAGGCGAAGCCCTGCGGAGATTGTTCTTCACCAACACCGTCACCACGCCGTCGTGCTGCCGGAACTCATCTACTACTTCGCCCCTCTTGCTGGATTGAGAAGGCGAGGACGTCACCGAGCCGAACGTGTGCAGAACTCGGAGGTGCCATGCTTTCGGTACTTGGATCGGTCGGACATGAAGACGTACGACTACATCAACCGCGTTGATATAACACTTCAGTGAACGGTCTACGAGGGTACGTAGACAACACTCTCCCCTCTCATTGCTATGCATCACCATGATCTTGCGTGTGCGTAGGATTTTTTTTTGAAATTACTATGTTCTCCAACAATGGCATCCGAGCCTAGGTTTTATGCATTGATGTTGTGCACGAGTAGAACACAAGTGAGTTGTGGGCGATATAAGTCATACTGCTTACCAGCATGTCATACTTTGGTTCAGCGGTATTGTTGGATGAAGCGGCCCAGACCGACATTACGCGTACGCTTACGCGAGACTGGTTCTACCGACGTGCTTTGCACACAGGTGGCTGGCGGGTGTCAGTTTCTCCAACTTTAGTTGAACCAAGTGTGGCTACGCCCGGTCCTTGCGAAGGTTAAAACAGCACCAATTTGACAAACTATCGTTGTGGTTTTGATGCGTAGGTAAGAACGGTTCTTGCTTAAGCCCGTAGCAGCCACGTAAAACTTGCAACAACAAAGTAGAGGATGTCTAACTTGTTTTTGCAGGGCATGTTGTGATGTGATATGGTCAAGACATGATACTAAATTTTATTGTATGAGATGATCATGTTTTGTAACCGAGTTATCGACAACTGGCAGGAGCCATATGGTTTTTGCTTTATTGTATGCAATGCTATTGCGCTGTAATGCTTTACTTTATCACTAAGCGGTAGCGATAGTCGTGGAAGCATAAGATTGGTGAGACGACAATGATGCTATGATGGAGATCAAGGTGTCGCGCCGGTGACGATGGTGATCATGAAGGTGCTTCGGAGATGGAGATCACAAGCACAAGATGATGATGGCCATATCATATCACTTATATTGATTGCATGTGATGTTTATCTTTTATGCATCTTATCTTGCTTTGATTGACGGTAGCATTATAAGATGATCTCTCACTAAATTTCAAGATAAAAGTGTTCTCCCTGAGTATGCACCGTTGCCAAAGTTCGTGGTGCCCAGACACCACGTGATGATCGGGTGTGATAAGCTCTACGTCCATCTACAACGGGTGCAATCCAGTTTTGCACACGCAGAATACTCAGGTTAAACTTGACGAGCCTAGCATATGCAGATATGGCCTCGGAACACTGAGACTGAAAGGTCAAGCGTGAATCATATAGTAGATATGATCAACATATTGATGTTCACCATTGAAAGCTACTCCATTTCGCGTGATGATCGGTTATGGTTTAGTTGATTTGGATCACGTGATCACTTAAAAGATTAGAGGGATGTCTTTCTAAGTGGGAGTTCTTAAGTAATATGATCAATTGAACTTTAATTTATCATGAACTTAGTCCTGGTAGTATTACCATATCTATGTTGTAGATCAATAGCTCACGTTATTGCTTCCCTATGTTTTATATGTGTTCCTAGAGAAAACTAAGTTGAAAGATGATAGTAGCAATGATGCGGACTAGGTCCATGATCTGAGGTTTATCCTCATTACTGCACAGAATAATTATGTTCTTGATGCACCGCTAGGTGACAGACCTATTGCAGGAGCAGATGGAGACGTTATGAACGTTCGGCTAGCTCAATATGATGACTACTTGATAGTTTAGTGCACCATGCTTAACGGCTTAGAATCGGGACTTCAAAGACGTTTTGAACGTCATGGACCATATGAGATGTTCTAGGAGTTGAGGTTAAATATTCCAAGCAAATACCCAAGTTGAGAGATATGAAGTCTCCAACAAGTTCTATAGCTAAAAGATGGAGGAGAATAGCTCAAGCAGTGAGCATCTGCTCGGATTGTCTGGGTACTACAATCGCTTGAATCAAGTGGGAGTTAATCTTACAGATAAGATAGTGATTGACAGAGTTCTCTAGTCACCATCACCAAGTTAGTAGAACTTTGTGATGAACTATAGTATGCAAAGGATGATGAAAACGATTCCCGAGCTTTTCATGATGATGAAATCGATGAAGGTAGAAATCAATGAAGAGCATCAAGTGTTGATGATTAACAAGACCACTAGTTTCAAGAAAAGGGCAAAGGGAAAGAAAAGGGAACTTCAAGAAGAACGGCAAGCAAGTTGCTGCTCAAGTGAAGAAGCCCAAGTCTGGTCCTAAGCCTGAGACTAAGTGCTTCTACTGCAAAGGGACTGGTCACTGGAAGCGGAACTGCCCCAAGTATTTGGCGGATAAGAAGGATGGCAAAGTGAACAAAGGTATATTTGATATACAGATTATTGATGTGTATTTTACTAGTGTTCGTAGCAACCCCTCGGTATTTGATACTGGTTCAGTTGCTAAGAGTAGTAACTCGAAACGGGAGTTGCAGAATGAACAGAGACTAGTTAAGGGTGAAGTGACGATGTGTGTTGGAAGTGGTTCCAAGATTGATATGATCATCATCGCACACTCCCTATACTTTCGGGATTAGTGTTGAACCTAAATAAGTGTTATTTGGTGTTTGCATTGAGCATGAATATGATTTGATCATGTTTATTGCAATACGGTTATTCATTTAAGTAAGAGAATAAATTGTTGTTCTGTTTACATGAATAAAACCTTCTATGGTCATACACCCAATGAAAATGGTTTGTTGGATCTCGATTGTGGTGATACACATTCTCATAATATTAAAGCCAAAAGATGCAAAGTTAATAATGATAGTGCAACTTATTTGTGGCACTGCCGTTTAGGTCATATTGGTGTAAAGCGCATGAAGAAAATCCATGCTGATGGGCTTTTGGAATCACTTGATTATGAATCATTTTGATGCTTGCGAACCATGCCTCATGGGCAAGATGACTAAGACTCCGTTCTCCGGAACAATGGAGCGAGCAACTGACATATTGGAAATAATACATACTGATGTATGCAGTCCGATGAGTGTTGAGGCTCGCGGCGGGTATCGTTATTTTCTGACCTTCACAGATGATTTGAGCAGATATGGGTATATCTACTTGATGAAACATAAGTCTGAAACAATTGAAAAGTTCAAAGAATTTCATAGTGAAGTGGAGAATCATCGTAACAAAAATAAAAGTTTCTATGATATGATCGCAGAAGTAAAATATTTGAGTTACGAGTTTGGCCTTCAGTTAAAACAATGTGAAATAGTTTCACTACTCACGCCACCTGGAACACCACAGTGTAATGGTGTGTCCAAACGTCGTAACCATACTTTATTAGATATGGTGCGATCTATGATGTCTCTTACCGATTTACCACTATCGTTTTGGGGTTATGCATCAGAGACAGCTACATTCACGTTAAATAGGGCACCATCTAAATCCGTTGAGACGACACCGTATGAAATATGGTTTGGCAAGAAACCTAAGCTGTCATTTATTAAAGTTTGAGGTTGCAATGCTTATGTGAAAAAGTTTCAACCTGATAAGCTCAAATCTAAATCGAAGAAGTGCATCTTCATAGGATACCCAAAAGAAAATGTTGGGTACACCTTCTATCACAGATCCGAAGGCAAGATAATCATTGCTGAGAATGGATCCTTTCTAGAGAAGGAGTTTCTCTCAAAAGAAGTGAGTGGGAGGAAAGTAGAACTTGATGAGGTAACTGTACCTGCTCCCTTATTGGAAAGTAGTTCATCACAGAAATATGTTCTTGTGACTACTACACCAATTAGTGAGGAAGCTAATGATGATGATCATGTAACTTCATATCAAGTTGCTACCGAACCTCGTAGGTAAACCAGAGTGAGATCCGCACCAGAGTGGTATGGTAATCCTGTTCTGGAGGTCATGTTACTTGACCATGACGAGCCTACGAACTATGAGGAAGCGATGATGAGCCCAGATTCCGTGAAATGGCTTGAGGCCATGAAATCTGAGATGAGTCCATGTATGAGAACAAAGTATGGACTTTGATTGACTTGCCCATTGATCGGCAAGCCATTGAGATTAAATGGATCTTCAAGAGGAAGACGGACGCTGATAGTAGTGTTACTATCTACAAAGCTAGAATTGTCGCAAAACAGTTTTCGACAAGTTCAAGGTGTTGACTACGATGAGAGTTTCTCACTCGTATCTATGCTTAAGTCTGTCCGAATCATGTTAGCAATTGCCGCATTTTATGAAATCTGGCAAATGGATAAACAAAACTGCATTCTTTAATGGATTTATTAAAGAAGAGTTGTATATGATGCAACCAGAAGGTTTTGTCAATCCTAAAGGTACTAACAAAATATGCAAGCTCCAGCGATCCATCTATGGACTGGTGCAAGCATCTCGGAGTTGGAATATACGCTTTGATAAGTTGATCAAAGCATATAGTTTTATACAGACTTGCGGTGAAGCCTGTATTTACAAGAAAGTGAGTAGGAGCACTACATCATTTCGGATAAGTATATGTGAATGACATATTGTTGATTGGAAATAATGTAGAATTATTCTGCAAAGCATAAAGGAGTGTTTGAAAGGAGTTTTTCAAAGAAAAACCTCGGTGAAGCTGCTTACATATTAAGCATCAAGATCTATAGAGATAGATCAAAACGCTTGATAAGTTTTTTTTCATGAGTACATACCTTGACAAGATTTTGAAGTAGCTCAAAATGATAAGTTTTTGGCAAGGGAGTACAATAGTGATCTAGGAGTAGATCACTGGACAGCGGTCAAAATTATCCTTAGTGGAATAAGGATATGTTTCTCGATTATGGAGGTGACAAAAGGTTCGTCGTAAAGAGTTACGTCGATACAAGTTTTGACACTGATCCAGATGACTCTAAGTCTCAATCTGGATACATATTGAAAGTGGGAGCAATTAGCTAGAGTAGCTCCCGGCAGAGCATTGTTGACATAGAAATTTGTAAAATATGTACGGATCTGAATGTGGCAGACCCGTTGACTAAACTTCTCTCATAAGAAAAACATGATCACACCTTAGTACTCTTTGGGTGTTAATCACATAGCAATGTGAACTAGATTATTGACTCTAGTAAACCCTTTGGGTGTTAGTCATATGACGATGTGAACTATGGGTGTTAATCACATGGTGATGTGAACTATTGATGTTAAATCACATGGCGATGTGATCTAGATTATTGACTCTAGTGCAAGTGGGAGACTGAAGGAAATATGCCCTAAAGGCAATAATAAAGTTATTATTTATTTCCTTATTTCATGATAAATGTTTATTATTCATGCTAGAATTGTATTAACCGGAAACATAATACATGTGTGAATACATAGACAAACAGAGTGTCACTAGTATGCCTCTACTTGACTAGCTCGTTGACCAAAGATGGTTATGTTTCCTAACCATAGACATGAGTTGTCATTTGATTAACGGGGTCACATCATTAGGAGAATGATGTGATTGACTTGACCCATTCCGTTAGCTTAGCACTTGATCGTTTAGTTTGTTGCTATTGCTTTCTTCATGACTTATACATGTTCCTATGACTATGAGATTATGCAACTCCCGTTTACCGGAGGAACACTTTGTGTGCCACCAAACGTCACAACGTAACTGGGTGATTATAAAGGTGCTCTACAGGTGTCTCCAAAGGTACTTGTTGGGTTGGCGTATTTCGAGATTAGGATTTGTCACTCCGATTGTCGGAGAGGTATCTCTGGGCCCACTCGGTAATGCACATCACTATAAGCCTTGCAAGCATTGCAACTAATGGATTAGTTGTGGGATGATGTATTACAGAACGAGTAAAGAGACTTGCCGGTAACAATATTGAACTAGGTATTGAGATACCGACGATCGAATCTCGGGCAAGTAACATACCGATGACAAAGGGAACAACGTATGTTGTTATGCGGTCTGACCGATAAAGATCTTCGTAGAATATGTAGGAGCCAATATGGGCATCCAGGTCCCGCTATTGGTTATTGACCAGAGAGGTGTCTCGGTCATGTCTACATAGTTCTCGAACCCGTAGGGTCCGCACGCTTAACGTTCACTAACGATATAGTACTATATGAGTTATGTATGTTGATGACCGAATGTTGTTAGAAGTCTGGGATGAGATCACGGACATGATGAGGAACTCCGGAATGGTCTAGAGATAAAGTTTGATATATGGGATAGTAGTGTTTGATCTCCAGAAGGGTTCCGGAATTCACCGGAAGGGGTTCCGGAGGTTTCCCGAAATGTTTGGGCACGAGAACACTTTATCTGGGACAAAGGGGAAAGCCCACGAGGCTTTTGGAAAGTGCAAAAGGAAGTTTTGCGGAGAACAGAGGCTAGACGCCAGGAACCCTGGCGTCTAGATGGTAGACGCCAGGAACCCTGGCGTCTAGCCCTGGAGTCTGAGAAGGACTCTTGCCTTTTGGGTGAAACCGACTTTGAGGAGGCTTTTCCTCCAAGTTTCGACCCCAGGGCTCAACATATAAATAGAGGGGTAGGGCTAGCACCAAAGACACATCAAGAAACACCAAGTCGTGTGCTGGCAACCCCGTCCCCTCTAGTTTATCCTCCATCATAGTTTTCGTAGTGCTTAGGCGAAGCCCTGTGGAGATTGTTCCTCACAAACACTGTCACCACGCCGTCGTGCTGCCGGAACTCATCTACTACTTCGCTCCTCTTGCTGGATCGAGAAGGCGAGGACGTCGCCGAGCCGAACGTGTGCAGAACTCGGAGGTGCCGTGCTTTCGGTACTTGGATCGGTCGGACGTGAAGACGTACGACTACATCAACCGCGTTGATATAACGCTTCCGCGAACGGTCTACGAGGGTACGTAGACAACACTCTCCCCTCTCATTGCTATGCATCACCATGATCTTGCGTGTGCGTAGGATTTTTTTTGAAATTACTACGTTCTCCAACATCTACATCAACACCATAGCCCCTCCGATGAAGTGTGAGTAGTTCACCTCAGACCTACGGGTCCATAGCTAGAAGCTAGATGGCTTCTTCTCTCTTTTTGGATCTCAATACAATGTTCTCCCCCTCTCTTGTGGATATCTATTCGATGTAATCTTCTTTTTGCGGTGTGTGTGTTGAGAGCGATGAGTTGTGGGTTTATGATCAAGTCTATCTATGAACAATATTTGAATCTTCTCTGAATTCTTTTATGTATGATTGTTTATCTTTGCAAGTCTCTTCAAATTATCAGTTTGGTTTGGCCTACTAGATTGATCTTTCTTGCAATGGGAGAAGTGCTTAACTTTGGGTTCAATCTTGCGGTGTCCTTTCCCAGTGACAGTAGGGGCAGCAAGGCACGTATTGTATTGTTGCCATCAAGGATAACAAGATGGGGTTTTCATCATATTGCATGAGTTTATCCCTCTACATCATGTCATCTTGCTTATGGCGTTACTCTGTTTTTATTAACTTAATACTCTAGATGCATGCTGGATAGCGGTCGATGAGTGGAGTAATAGTAGTAGATGCAGGCAGGAGTCGGTCTACTTGTCTCGGACGTGATGCCGATATACATGATCATACCTAGATATTCTCATAACTATGCTTAATTCTGTCAATTGCTCAACAGTAATTTGTTCACCCACCGTAGAATACTTATGCTCTCGAGAGAAGCCACTAGTGAAACCTATGCCCCCCGGGTCTATCTTCATCGTATTAATCTCCCAATACTTAGTTATCCTTTGCTTTTTTACTTTGCTTTTATTTTACTTTGCATCTTTATCACAAAAATACCAAAAATATTATCTTATCATATCTATCATATCTCACTCTCGTAAGTGGCCGTGTAGGGATTGACAACCCCTTATCGCGTTGGTTGCGAGGATTTATTTGTTTTGTGCAGGTGCGGGACTCGCGCGTAGCCTCCTACTAGATTGATACCTTGGTTCTAAAAAACCGAGGGAAATACTTACACTACTTTGCTGCATCATCCCTTCCTCTTCGGGGAAAACCAACACAGTGCTCAAGAGGTAGCAGGACATACTCTCCCCACTCGTTGCTATGCATCTCCTAGATAGATCTTGTGTGATCATAGGAATTTTTTTGAAATACTGCGTTCCCGAATAGTGGCATCCGAGCCAGGTCTATGCGTTGATGTTATATGCACGAGTAGAATACAAAGGAGTTGTGGGCGTGGGTATATACATATTGCTTGCCGTCACTAATTGTTTCTTGATTTGGCGGTATTGTTAGATGAAGCGGCCCGGACTGACATTACATGACCGCGTTCATGAGACTGGTTCTACCGACGTGCTTTGCACACAGGTGGCTGACAGGTGTCAGTCTCTCCAACTTTAGTTGAATCGGATTCAATGAAGGGTTCTTTCTGAAGATCAAAAAGCAATCACTATACCACGTTGTGGTTTTGATGCATAGGTAAGGATGGTTCTTGCTAGAAGCCCGTAGCAGCCATGTAAAACTTGCAACAACAAAGTAGAGGACGTCTAACTTGTTTTTGCAGGGCATGTTGTGATGTGATATGGTCAAGATGTGATTATATAAATTGTTGTATGAGATGATCATGTTTTGATAAAGTTATCGGCAACTGGCAGGAGCCTTATGATTGTCTCTTTATTGCATAAGATGTAAGCGCCATACAATTGCTTTACTTTATCGCCATGCGATAGCAATAGTTGGCGAGACGACCATGTGACGACATTTTGATAGAGATCAAGATGATGGAGATCATGGTGTCATGCCGGTGACAATGGAGATCATGGCGGTACTTTGGAGATGGGGATCAAAAGGCACAAGATGATGATGGCCATATCATGTCACATATTTTGATTGCATGTGATGTTTATCTTTTATGCATCTTATTTTGCTTAGTGCGGCGGTAGCATTATGAGTTGATCCCTTACTCAAATTTCAAGGTATAAGTGTTCTCCCTGAGTATGCACCGTTGCGACAGTTCGTCGTGCCGAGACACCACATGATGATCAGGTGTGATAAGCTCTACGTTCACATACAACGGGTGCAAGCCAGTTTTGCACATGCAGAATACTCGGGTTAAACTTGACGAGCCTAGCATATGCAAATATGGCCTCGGAACACTGAGACCGAAAGGTCGAGCGTGAATCATATAGTAGATATGATCAAAATAGTGATGTTCACCATTGAAAACTACTCCATCTCACGTGATGATCGGACATGGTTTAGTTGATATGGATCACATGATCACTTAGATGATTAGAGGGATGTCCATCTAAGTGGGAGTTCTTAAGTAATATGATTAACTGGACTTTAATTTATCATGAACTTAGTCCTGATAGTATTTGCATAACTATGTTGTAGATCAATACCTCGCGATGTAGCTCCCCGTTTATTTTTGATATGTTCCTAGAGAAAAACTATGTTGAAAGATGATAATAGAAATGATGCGGACTAGGTCCGTGATCTGAGGAATTATGTCCTTGATGCACCGCTAGGTGACGGACCTATTGCAGGAGTAGATACAAACGTTATCAACGTTTGGCAAGCTCGGTATGATAAGTACTTGATAGTTTAGTGCGCCATGCTTTACGGCTTAGAACCGGGACTTAAAAATCATTTTGAATGCCACGGAGCATATAAGATGTTCCAAGAGCTGAAATTGGTATTTCAGACTCATGCCTGAGTCGAGAGGTATGAGACCTCTGACAAGTACTTTGCCTACAAGATGGAGGAGAATAGCTCAACCAGTGAGCATGTGCTCAGATTGTCTGAGTACTACAATCACTTGAATCAAGTGGGAGTTAATCTTCCAAAAAAAATAGTGATTAACAGAGTTCTCTAGTCACTATCACCAAGTTACTGGAACTTCATGATGAACTATAATATGCAAGGGATGATGAAAACGATTCCCAAGCTCTTCGTGATTCTGAAATCGACGAAGGTAGAAATCAAGAAAATCATCAAATGTTGATGGTTGACAAGACCACTAGTTTCAAGTAAAAGGGCAAGGGAAATAAAGGGAACCTCAAGAATAATGACAAGCAAGTTTCTACTCCCATGAAGAAGCCCAAAGCTAGACCCAAGCCTGAAACAGAGTGCTTCTACTGCAAAGGAAATTGTCATTGGAAGCGGAATTGCCCCAAATACTTGGCGGATAAGAAGGATGGCAAAGTGAACAAAAGTATATATGATATACATGTTATTGATGTGTACTTTACTAGTGTTCATAGTAGCCCCTGGGTATTTGATACTGGTTCAGTTGCTATGATTAGTAAACTCGAAACATGAGTTACAAAATGAACAAAGACTAGTTGAGGGCAAGGTGGTGATGTGTGTTGGAAGTGATTCCAAGGTTGATAAGATCACCATCACACACTCCCTTTACCTTTGGGATTAGTGTTGAACCTAAAGAAATATTATTTGGTGTTTGCGTTGAGCATAATATGATTGGATCATTTTTATTGCAATACGGTTATTCATTTAAGTCAAAGAATAATTGTTATTCTGTTTACATGAATAATACCTTCTGAGATCATACACCCAAGGTGAATGGTTTACTGAATCTCGATCGTAGTGATACACATATTCATAATATTGATGCCAAAAGATGCAAAGTTGATAATGATAGTGCGACATATTTGTGGCACTACTGTTTAGGTCATATTGGTGTAAAGCGCATGAAGAAAGTCCATGCTGATGGGCTTTTGGAATCGCTTGATTATGAATCACTTGATGCTTGCGAACCATGCCTCATGGACAAGATGACTAAGACTCCATTCTCCGAAACAATGGAGCGAGCAACTGACTTATTGGAAATAATACATACTGATGTATGCGATCCGATGAGTGTTGAGGCTCGCGGCGGGTATCATTATTTTCTAACCTTCACAGATGATTTGAGCAGATATGGGTATATCTACTTAATGAAACACAAGTCTGAAACATTTGAAAAGTTCAAAGAATTTCAGAGTGAAGTAGAGAATCATCGTAACAATAAAATAAAGTTTCTGCGATCTAATCACGGAGGCGAATATTTGAGTTACAGTTTGGCCTTCAATTAAAAGAATGTGGAACAGTTTCACAAACTCATGCCACCTGGAACACCATAGCATGATGGTGTGTCTGAACATCATAACTGTACTTTATTAGAAATGGTGTGATTTATGATGTCTCTTACCAATTTACCACTATCGTATTGGGGTTATGCATTAGAGACAGCTACATTCACGTTAAATAGGGCACCATCTAAATCCATTGAGACGACACCATATGAACTGTGGTTTAGCAAGAAACCTAAGCTGTCGTTTCTTAAAGTTTGGGGCTATGATGCTTATGTGAAAAAGCTTCAACCTGATAAGCTCGAACCCAAATCGGAGAAGTGCGTCTTCATAGGATACCCAAAGGAAACTGTTTGGTATACCTTCTATCACATATCCGAAAGCATGATTTTCGTTGCTAAGAATGGATCCTTTCTAGAGAATGAGTTTCTCTCGAAAGAAGTGAGTGGGAGGAAAGTAGAACTTATGAGGTAATTGTACCTTCTCTCAAATTGGAAAGTAGCTCATCGCAAAAAACCGTTCCCGTGATGCCTACACCAACTAGTGAGGAAGCTGATGATAATGATCATAAAACTTTAGATCAAGTTACTACCGAACCTCGTAGATCAACCAGAGCACGTTCCGCACCAGAGTGGTACGATAATCCTGTTATGGAAGTCATGTTACTAGACCATGATGAACCTACGAACTATGAGGAAGCGATGATGAGCCCAAATTCTGTGAAATGGCTTGAGGCCATGAAATCTGAGATGGGATCCATGTATGAGTACAAAGTATGGACTCTGATTGACTTGCCCGATGATCGGCGAGCCATTGAGAATAAATGGATCTTCAAGAGGAAGACAGACGCTGATAGTAGTGTTACTATCTACAAAGCTCGAATTATCGAAAAACAGTTTTTGACAAGTTCAAGTTGTTGACTACAATGAGATTTTCTCACTCGTGGCGATGCTTAAATCTGCCTGAATCATGTTAGCAATTGCCACATTTTATGAAATCTGGCAAACGGATGTCAAAACTACATTCCTTAATGGATTTCTTAAAGAAGATTTGTATATGATACAACAAGAAGGTTTTGTCATTCCTAAAGGTGCTAGCAAAGTATGCAAGCTCCAGCGATCCATCTATGGACCGGTGCAAGCATATCGGAGTAGGAATATACGCTTTGATAAGTTGATCAAATCATATAGTTTTATACAGACTTGCGGTGAAGCCTGTATTTACAAGAAAGTGAGTGGGAGCACTACAGCCTTTCTGATAAGTATATGTGAATGACATATTGTTGATTGGAAATGATGTAGAATGTTCTGGAATGCATAAAGGAGTGTTTGAAAGGAGTTTTCCAAAGAAAGACCTCGATAAAGTTGCTTACATATTGAGCATCAAGATCTATAGATACAGATCAAGACGCTTGATAAGTTTTTCAATGAGTACATACCTTGATAAGATTTTGAAGGAGTTCAAAATGGATCAGTCAAAGAAGGAGTTCTTGCCTGTGTTGCAAGGTGTGAACTTGAGTAAAGACTCAAAACCCGACCACGGCAGAAAATAGAAAGAGAATGAAAAGTCATTCCCTATGCATCAGTCATAGGTTCTATAAAGTATGATATGCTGTGTACCAGACCTATTGTATACCTTAGCATGATTTTGGCAATGGAGTACAATAGTGATCTAGGAGTAGATCACTGGACAGCGGTCGAAATTATCCTTGGAGGACTAAGGAAATATTTCTCGGTTATGGAGGTGATAAAGGAGTTCGTCATAAAGAGTTACATCGATGCAAGCTTTTTACACCGATCTAGATGACTCTAAGTCTCAATCTAGATACGTATTGAAAGTGGGAGCAATTATCTAGAGTAGCTCCATGCAGAGTATTGTAGACATAGAAATTTGCAAAATACACACGGATCTGGATGTTGCAGACCCGTAGACTAAACATCTCTCACAAGCAAAACATGATCACTCTTTGGGTGTTAATCACATAGCGATGTGAACTAGATTATTGACTCTAGTAAACCCTTTCGGTATTAGTCACATAAAGATGTGAACTAATCACATAAAGATGTGAACTATTGGTGTGAAATCACATGACGATGTGAACTAGATTGTTGACTCTAGTGCAAGTGGGAGACTGAAGCAAATATGCCCTAGAGGCAATAATAAAGTTGTTATTTATATTTCCTTATATCATGATAAATGTTTATTATTCATGCTAGAATTGTATTAACGGGAAACTTAGTACATGTGTGAATACATAGACAAACAAAGTATCCCTAGTATGCCTCTACTTGACTAGCTCGTTAATCAAAGATGGTTAAGTTTCCTAGCCATAGACATGTGTTGTCATTTTATGAACGGGATCACATCATTAGAGAATGATGTGATGGACAAGACCCATCTGTTAGCTTAGCACTATGATCGTTTAGTTTATTGCTATTGTTTTCTTCATGACCTATCCATGTTCCTATGACTATGAGATTATGCAACTCCCGAATACCGGAGGAACACTTAGTGTGATATCAAACGTCAGAACGTAACTGGGTGATTATAAAGATGCTCTATAGGTGTCTCCGATGGTGTTTGTTGAGTTGGTGTAGGCCGAGATTAGGATTTGTCACTCCGATTGTTGGAGAGGTATCTCTGGGCCCTCTCAGTAATGCACATCACTATAAGCCTTGCAAGCAATGTGACTAATGAGTTAGTCATGCGATCATGCATTACGGAACGAGTAAAGAGACTTGCCGGTGACGAGATTGAACTAGGTATGATGATACCGACGATTGAATCTTGGGCAAGTAACATACTGATGACAAAGGGAACAACGTATCATGTTATGCGGTTTGACCGATAAAGATCTTCGTAAAATATGTAGGAGCCAATATGAGCATCCAGGTTCCGCTATTTTTTATTGACCGGAGGTGTGTCTCGGTCATGTGTATATAGTTCTCGAACCCGTAGGGTCTGCACGCTTAACATTCGATGACAATTTGTATTATGAGTTATGTGATTTGACATGACGAGGAGTCCCGAAATGTTCGAGACGTAAAGATCGATATATTGGAAGGCTATATTCAGACATCGGAAAGGTTCCGAGTGATTCGGGTATTTTTCGGAGTACCGAAGAGTTACGGGAATTCGCAAGGGGGAAGTATTGGGCCTTAATGGGCCATACGGGAAAGGAGAGAAGGGCCTCATGGGGTGGCTGTGCGCCCCCCATGGGTTGGCCGAGCGCCCCCCCATGGGCTGGTCGGAATTGGACTAGGAAGGGGGTGGCGCCCCCTCTTTCCTTCTCCCTCTCCTCTCCTTCCTTCTTCTCTTACTTAGACTAGGAAAGGGGGAAACCTACTCCTACTAGGAGTAGGAATCCCCCCTTCGGGCGCGCCCCTTGTTGGCGGCCCTCCTCCTCCTTCCCTCCTTTATATACAGGGGAGGGGGCACCCCATAGACACACAAGTTGACAATTGTCTTAGCTGTGTGCGGTGCCCCCCTCCATAGATTTTCACCTTGTTCATATCATTGTAGTGCTTAGGCAAAGCCCTGCGCCGATAACTTCATCATCACCATCATCACGCCATCGTGCTGACGAAACTCTCCCTTGGCCTCAACTGGATCATGAGTACAAGGGACGTCACCGAGTTGAACGTGTGCAGATCGCGGAGGTGCCGTGTGTTCGGTACTTGATCGGTTGGATCGCGAAGACGTTCGACTACATCAACCGCGTTACTTAACGCTTCCGCTTTCGGTCTATGAGGGTACGTGGACATACTCTCCCCTCTCGTTGCTATGCATCTCATAGATAGATCTTGCGTGATCGTAGGAACTTTTTTGAAATACTGCATTCGCCAACATCTCCACATAAGCAAAATTATTCTCATTCATAGTAGTGGGAGCAAACTCAACAAAATAACTATCATGTGAGGCATAATCCAACTGAAAATTAAAATCACGATGACAAGTTTAATCGTTATTCTTTATAGCATACATGTCATCACAATAATCCTCATAGATAGCAACTTTGTTCTCATAATCAATTGGAACCTCTTCTGAAATAGTGGATTCATCACTATATAAATTCCCGACCTCTCCAAATCCACTTTCATAAATATTATAAGATTCAACACCCTCCACAATAGTGGGATCATTACCTAGAGTTGACACTCTTCCAAACCCACTTTCATCAATATAATCATCATAAATAGGAGGCATGCTATCATCATAATAAATTTGCTCATCAAAACTTGGGGGACAAAAATATCATCTTCATCAAACATAGCATCCCCAAGCTTATGGCTTTGCATATCATTAGTATCACGGATATTCAAAGAATTTACACTAACAACATTGCAATCATGCTCATCATTTAAATCTTTAGTGCCAAGCATTTTATTGACTTCTTCTTCTAAAACTTGAGCACAAATTTCCTTTCCATCATTTTCACGAAAGACATAAAAAAGATGAAGTATATGAGGCAACCTCAATTCCATTTTTGTAGTTTTCTTTTACAAACTAAAATGGTGATAAAACAAGAAACTAAAAGATTCAATTGCAAGATCTAAAGATATATCTTCAAGCACTCACCTCTCCAGCAATGGCGCCAGAAAAGACCTCGATGTCTACTACGCAACCTTCTTCTTGTACACTCATGTTGAGCGTCCAAGCGCAGAGTTTTCTAGGACAATAGCAAATTTCCCTCAAGTTGATGACCTAAGGTTTATCAATCCGTGGGAGGCGTAGGATGAAGATGGTCTCTCTCAAACAACCCTGCAACCAAATAACAAAGAGTGTCTTGTGTCCCCAACACACCCAATACAATGGTAAATTATATAGGTGCACTAGTTCAGCGGATGGTGATATAAGTGTAATATGGATGGTAGATATAGGTTTCTGTAATCTGAAAAATAAAATCAGCAAGGTAACTAGTAACAAAAGTGAGCGAAAACGTTATTGCAATGCTTGAAATCATGGCCTAGGGTTCATACTTTCACTAGTGCAAGTTCTCTCAACAATGATAACATAATTTGATCATATGGCAATCCCTCAACGTGCGAAAAAAGTCACTCCAAAGTTCCTATCGCGGAGAACATAAGATGAAAAAATTTGTAGGGTACGAAACCACCTCAAAGTTATTCTTTCCGATCAATCCATTGTGCTATTCCTATAAGTGTCACAAATAGCCCTAGTGTTCATAGTGAAATAACACCATATGATACACATCAATCAACCCTAATGTCACCTAGATACTCCAATGTCAGCACAAGTATCCGTGGGTCAATTATACGATATGCATCAAACAACTTCAGATTGATAATATTCAATCCAACTCAAAGAACCTCAAAGAGTGCCCCAAGATTCCTACAGAAGAAACAAGGACAAAAACATGCACCAACCCCTATGCATAGATTACCCCAATGTCACCTCGGGAATCCGTGAGTTGAGTGCCAAAACATACATCAGGTGACTCAATAGAACACCCCATTGTCACCACGGGTATCCCATGCAAGACATATATCAGTGTTCTCAAATCCATAATAGTATTCAATCTAGTAATAATGAAACCTCAAAGGTAAACTCAATTCATCACAAGAAGGTAGAGGGGGAGAAACACCATATGATCCTATAATAACAAATCTCACGGTACATCAAGGTCGTGCGAAATCAAGAACACGAGAGAGAGAGAGAGAGAGAGAGAGAGAGAGAGATCAAACACATACTACTGGTACATACGCTCAGCCCTGAGGGTGAACTACTCCCTCCTCATCATGGAGAGCGCCGAGATGATGAAGATGGCCACCAGTGATGATTTCCCCCTCCAGCAGGGTGCCGAAACGGGCCCTGATTGGTTTTTCGTGGCTACAAAGGCTTACGGCGGCGAAACTTCTGATCTAGGTTTATTTTCGGGGGTTTCGGTATTTATAGGAATTTTTGGCATCAGTTTCATGTCAGGGGGGTCCACGAGGTAGCGACAGGACACGGGGCGTGCCCTCCACCCTTATCGTTTCCTTAGGACTGTTCTGGCCCAACTCTTGTGCTTCGGGGGTGTCGGTGCAACAAACCCTAGGTCTGTTGCCCAGACTGTGCATAGGCATGAGAACAAGACCACAACTCCAAGATCAGGTTGGAGCACAAGGGACCAGCCCTTTGAAGGATCCAACATGCGGATCAAGAAGACTAAGAAGAGCCAGATAAGCAAGACATTGCAAAGGGAAAAGCCTCCCTTGCCGGGCAGGCGAGCCCGACAAAGACGGGGTTTCCCCCGGAAACAAGCCTTCTGGTCGTCCCGGCAGGCCTGCCAGGGCTTACGGAGGTATAACTACCCCACCGCCCCTCCTCATCATGACCCAAGTCGTCAATCAGTTCGGTGTCAACCTCCAAGGTGACTAAGTGACTGTTGTTCGCCACTTGGCAGCCACTTCCTACAGAAAACTCCTACAAGTGACACCCGTCCTGCGACGTGTCGAGCAAGCAGGTGCGAAGCTGGCAAAAACAACCCGGCAGGCCCTGCCAGGCAAGGTGTGATGTGACATTGAGCGACGCATTTAATGCACTCTGTCAGCCTGCAGAGTTAGGCATGATAGCACTGTTTGCTATCTAATCAGTGCATAATGACTAATTTGCCACTCTAGTGACCCCTTCTATCTGTAAAAGGAGGCCCAAGGCAACCGTAGAAGGGGTTGGACGATTCGGACCTCCACACACTCATACACGCGTAGCCGCTCTCACCCCGAGGCAACCCTACCTGGAAAGCGTGTTGCGCTCACCACCATTTTTCCACCATCAATCCACCAAAGAAGGAGTAGGGTTTTATGCCTCACGGCGGCCCAAACCTGGGTAAAGATTGCCCGTGTGATCACTGTCGTGTTGTTCCATGCTTTTCCGCTATTTGTGCAACGTGCCATCCCCCTGCCAAACCATAAAGGGGCTCTTGTCCCATAGGTGGCCCTGGTTTCCCGCGACATCTTTGGCGCGCTAGGTAGGGGCATCACTTGTGCGAACCCGAAGGCATGAGCAGTGCATCATCTTCATCACCATTTTCATCTTCAACGGCTCCATCGACTATGGCGTCGAAGAAGAAGCTCGGTGCTACAGCTCACCCGTCCACCTCGAAGGCTCCGCCACCTGCGACCGTCGATGCCGTGGGGAACGCAGGGCGCATGAGGATGCAGGCGCTGCGGGGGAAGCGGTCGGCGCAGGCGGCGTTGTCACCACCTCCCCCGCGGCCGAAGCAGGATTGGGAGGCACCGGAGGAGAGCAGCATCAGCAACATCCCGGTGGTCATGCTCCAAGAGGTACGAATGAAGGGGTTATTCCGTCCATACCTCTTCTCCTCGCCGAAGGGCATAGCCACAACAGTGGCGCTCGGTATGGGGCGGATCGCCACCGTCTGTCCACCCCCGTCGCGGGCGCGACCGCAGGGCGCGCGCCTCCCCCAGAGCGGGTTGACCCCGCCGCTGCGCCCAACGGAGCGGCTGGCCCTCAAGCGCCTTCGCCGCGTCACCATGCCATCCAAACGGCTGGTTCACAACAGCGAGGGCGCGTCGCAGCCGCCGCCGGCACCGTCAGAAGCTAGGTGACGATGCAGTCTACATCGTCATCGCGGATGCCAAGCACCGCTATAGAGGCCATGGCGCGGGCCCAGCTGTGAGATTCCCGCCGGCGTCCGATCAGATGGATGAATGGAGAGACACCACTCAAAGTCCGATTGGCTTCGCCGAGGCTGGAGTCTCATAGCGAGCTGGCCCGCCACGACCTCCCCAAGCGACGACAGCAGCCTGCACTGCTGGCCGTACGAAAGGGGGCACCCCCCACTATGCAGTCCCCACCACGGCAACCAGCGTGTGAGCCGTGGAATCAAGAATATGACGATGTCTCGATGACCTCTTCTGACCTCGATCACGTCCAGGCCAACGGCGAGCCCCGGAGGACCGGCGGAGGGGAGGCGCATGTGTCGTCATAGGGCGATGTCGCGACGACCACAATCAGACCAATGGGTGCAATGGCCCCGGCATCGACGAGCCTGTGCTCAAGGACGGCGGGTGCCTACCTTTCGAGGTTGGGTGCCCTGCCTTTACTCGTGAGCTATGGAAAGTCCGCTGGCCATCCACTCGCACGTTCATGCCAAAGATATCCGAGAAGTACGACGGGAGGCTGAGCCGGCAGAGTTCTTGAGCATCTACACCATTGTTGTTCAAGCTGCCAGGGGAAGAGATGAGAAGGTGTTCGCCAACTACTTCCCTTTGGCGCTCAATTCCAATGTGAGGTCTTGGCTGATGTACCTGCCTAAGAACTCCATTTTGTCATGGGCTGACCTGTGCCATGAGTTCATTGGCGCATTCATGGCCGGCCATAAAAAACTAGGATGTCCCAGCGACTTGCAGCTTCTCCAGCAGAAAGAAGGGTAGACTCTACAGAAGTATCTGCAGAGATTCAATAGAGTCCATAGAAACATCCTAGATATCCACCCCGACAGCTGTGAAAGCTGCCTTCCAGTCCAATTTGCACAACCACAGGATATGTTCCAAGATGAATGTACGGTTGCCCAAGACTGTGAAGGAGCTTTACACCTTGGTGGACAAGTGTGCTCGGGTGGAGGAAGGGAAAAACTTCCTGGAGAAGAGGATTGCGTCGACATCGACTTAGAGGATGACAATGAATCCACCAGTCAGAAGAAGAAGAACAAGAAGTGCAACAAGAGGCGCAAGAATAAGGCAGTGATGACCGTTGAAGGATCGGGCACACCTAGTACCGGCAAGAAGGCTAAGGATGAAGTCCCCAGTAAGGAAGTTGCCGCGTGCGCTGACTGCCGGGAGGCTGCAGCTGCCAAGAAGGCTAGGAAAGGCGACATGCCATATTGTAAGATTCATCGGACCAAAGGCCATGATCTCCAAGAGTGTCATCAGGTAGAGCAGCTCGTCAAGAAGTAGAGGGCTGAGTTTTTTTCGAAAAGGGGAAAGACCCCGGCCTCTGCATCGTCATGATGCACACAACTATTTTTATTAAAAGGAAATAAATAGGTCTGAAACGTACATAGTATCAACTAAAACTACAAAAAGAAAAATAAAACACCACAAATAGTGGGTACAAACGAAAGATTACATGACTTAACCACATAATCTATTAGTGACATGCCAGCCAAACCGGTTGAATAATGCATGTGAAACCATCTCCAGACGGTTGCACCCAAAGGCCATGAGCCCCCCAGCGCCCCCACGCTGAAGTGATGACCACATACGGATCGATGCGGTGGCTCTGAAGATAACCTGCAAAAAGTTAATAGAGCGAGACCTGTTAAAAACACAGTCATTCTGGCAATTCCAAATTGCCCAAAGTAAGGCACAAACCGCTACACGGATATGACCCTTAAGTATTTTGTTGATACCAACCAACCAGTTTCCAAACAAATTTGGGATACTTGTTGGTGGTCGCAAATTATATGCAACATGAACCGTGCGCCAAATCAAAGTCGTGAAAGGGCAGGAAATAAAAAGATGTTGAATTGTTTCATCCTTATCACAAAAACAACACTTCTTACATCCATTCCAGTTTTGTTTAGCCAAATTATCTTTGGTGAGGATCACCTCCCTCTGAACAAACCACATAATTTTTTTAATCTTTAAAGGTACTTTGATTTTCCATATATGCTTTCTATGGAACACAGGCCCCGCATTAATAAGATGTTCATACATAGACTTGACAGTAAACACCCCATTGGTATTTAGTCTCCATCTAAAGATGTCAGACACATGAGATACGTTGACAAACATCAACCTACGAACTAAATGGAGCCACACCATCCATTCATCGCCAATCAAGGCCCTCCTGAATTGGATGCTCAGAGGTGTTGAACCAAGGACTGATTGAATTGTATCATCTTTCTTACGCACAATATTATACAAATATGAGTACTGAACTGCATGCGGATTGTTCCCTAGCCAGGTATCTTCCCAGAAACTAGTGGATTGACGTTACCAACTTCAAATGAACCTCTCATAAATAAAGAAGACTTGACCTTCATCAAGCCCTTCCAAAATGGAGAGTCGGTTGGTTTGGCTTCCACACAACTTGGGATAAGGTCTTCGAATATAAGTATTTATTGTGGAGGAGCTCTTGCCAGACCCCTTCCTCATTTTGTAACTTGAATAGCCATTTGCTAAGCAAGCACCTATTTTTGATTTCCAAGTTTTCAATGCCCAATCTGCCTTGGTCCTTAGTTCTACACAAGATACCCCATTTTGCCAGTCGATACTTCCTTGTGTGCTCATAGCACTACCAGAAGAACCTAGATGGATAGAAATCAAGTCTCTTTAATACCCCTTTGGGTATTTCAAAGAAAGACAACATAAACATTAGCAAACTTGTGAGAACTGTGTTGATTAGAGTTAATCGTGCCCCATATGACATGAGTTTACCCTTCCAAGAACTTAGTTTTTTTCAAAACGATCTTCTATAATTTTCCATTCTTTGTTAGTGAGTTTTTGATGATGAATGGGTATACCAAGATAAGTAAACGGTATTGTGCCAACCTCACACCCGAATAACTGTCTATATTGGTCTTCATTTTATCTGGATCTACCAAAGCAAAAAAGCTCACTCTTATGAAAGTTTATCTTGAGGCTAGAAAGTTGCTCAAAAAGACATAGTATCAGTTTCATATTTGCCGCCTTCTGCAAATCATTCTCCATAAAGATAACTGTATCATCAACATATTGAAGAATAGAGACGCCTCCCTACACCAAGTGCGGGATGAGCCCACCAATCTGGCCATCGTCCTTAGCGTGTGCTATCAGGATGGCTAACATCACTACAACAAAAAAGACACATCCGTGACATTTTGGTCCAAACGAATTTTTTTCCTGTCATACTTATGACACTTCTATGACGATAATTGTGACAAAACCCGGTATCATCATAGATGTGGTGGGGTCCTACTTCTATGACAAAAAATCATGACAAAAAATTGGCTTTTCGTCCTAGGCGGGCCGGAGACACAGTTGCATGATATTCTTTGGGCCATCCATGACGGAAAAAACCGTGGTAGAAGCGAGGGCGAGGAAAATATCGGGGAGTTCCCGGTTACAGTGGGTGGTCAGGGGATGAGCGATGCACGTTTCTCTCGTACGTACGCGCGTGTGTGCGAGGCGTTGCACTCTAACTGAACCCGAGCGAGGTGTTGGGCTCTAACTGAACCCGAGCGATTGCACTGCAGGCTACGCGTTACTGAACCCGAGGGACCGATCGATCCCTTGTTGTTAACTGAACCCGAGTGATTCCTTCGCTACTGCTGCTAACTGAAGCCGATCGATGCTGCCTCTGGATGAACGGTGAGCGTTGTTGGTGGGTTTGGATGAACAGTTCCCGGTGGGGGGTTGGATGAACAGGACCCCGTGGTAGTAGAGGCCATTGCCACTGGATGAACAGTACCCCGATCGACCGAGCTGGTGGATGAACAGGACCCCGTGGAGGGGTGGATGAACAGGACCCCGTGGAGGGGTGGATGAACAGGACCCCGTGGAGGGCTGGTTGAACAGTAGCCGGTGGAGGGCTGGATGAACAATACCCATGGAGGGGTTGTTGAACAGGACCCCGTGGAGAGGGTTGGTTGAACAATAGCCGGTGGAGGAGCGCGCGGTGGAGGCTGGATGAACAGGAGCGCGTGGATGAACAGTCGCAGGTGGAGGCTGGAGGAGCTCGACGGTGGATGAACAGTAGCCCGTGGAGGCAGTCGACGGTGGAGATGAACAGTATCTCGTGGAGTCCCATTTTGCGGTACGCCACACCCCTCCCGTTGAACAGGACCCCCGTTTCGACCGTAGCGCTCCAACACTAGTCCGTTTACTCCGTTTTGCGGTACGCCACACCCCTCTCGATCAACAAGACCCTATTTCCATCGTAGGAGGTCTGTTTCCTCCGTTTTGCTGTACGCCAGATCCCTCTCGATGAATAGGATCCCGTTTCGACTGTGGCCGGTCGAACACAAGGCCGTTTCCTCCATTCTGCGATACACCAGGCCTCGTTTCCATCGGTTGTTCTGTCCAAGCTGGTTGGCTCCCGATGAACAGCACGCGTTCTGTTGCCTCCCGGTGAACACAACGCATTCCGTTGCCTCCCCATGAACACGACAACGACGCATTTTCTCCGTTCCGACCCAGCCATGTACATGAGCTCTGGTCATATGTATGCGTGAGTAGGCGTTCGAGACCCCGCCCGTATGTACGTATGTGGCCGTATTTACTTTCTTATACCCTGGCCGTTGTACGTACGTGTACATGCTATGTGCGTGCCTCTACTATGACACGTGCCCTTCCTTAAACGACCACGGTTCATCGCTGCAGCCTGCAGACAGACCGATCGTATGTACGTACATGTTCGCGACTAGAATGACAACGCCGCGTACGCTTCAACCAGGTGGGTCCCGACTGTCAAGCACTTCCTTGCGTGCGAAGATGTAGCTAGTGGGTCCTAGCAGTCAGGGGGGCGAATCATTTTTGCCCATAATATGGACGCAGTTCCTTGAGTGCGCAAATGTAGCTGGTGGGTCCCATCAGTCAGGGGGAAACATTTTTTTCGTGAAATACGGTGGCCCGTCCGGTGGGTCCCTGCTATCAGGTGGAGGAATCATTATTTTCCGCGTAATAAGGAGACACTTCCTTGCTGCGGCCGTGGACCCAGCTGCCAGCCTCTCCACATACAGTACTCTTCCGATGGAAGTCGGTCGTTGACCACATTGACCACGCCGCGCCGAGAGCACCAAGGCGGTGGATGATGGCGAGGCCTAGGAAGGGGACAATGTGGATCCGGGGAAGACACGGCAGTGGATGCCCACGCGGAGGGGAGTACGTGGGTTGACTGCTTCGGCTGTGGTGTGAGGCTGCCGTCGCTGGAGAATAACAGGAGGTGTGGGTGAGTATAGAGGGATGGCATGGCTAGCGGTGGCAGCAAAGCCGGCCACGGGAGGCAGGAGCAGGCGGCATGGCCGGTGCTGCTTTGGGAGGCTGGAGCAAGAAGACTAGAGGTTGAAGAAGCACTACGGCCGTTGGATGGACATCGTACGGTCACTGGAGCTAGAATCGTTCATATTGACTAAGTTGACAAAGCCCTCCATCCCCGTCATCTTAGTAGGCCCACAAATCAGCCTCCCATATGGTGGGTCCTAGCTAGCAGGGGGAGTATTCATTTTTTTATGTGTAATAAGGAAGCACTTCCTTGCGTGCAAAGATATAGCTGGTGGGTCCGAGCTGTTAGTGGTGGGAATGTTTTTTTCGCGAAATACAGAGACCCTTTCGGTTGGTCCCAGATGTCAGGTGGAGGAATCATTATTTTGCGCGTAATAAGGAGGCATTTCCTTGTGTGTGGCCATGGACCCAGCTGTCAGCCTCTCCACGTACAGTCCACGTCCGATGGATGTCATTCATTGACCACGTTGACTAGGCCACGCCGAGAGCACTAGGGAGGTGGACGACGGTGAGGCCTAGGAAGGGGACGACGCAAAGCCAGGGAAGACGCGGCAGCAGATGCCCACGCGGAGAGGAGTATGAGGGTTCACTGGTTCGGCTATGGTGTGAGGCTGCCATCGCCGCAGAATAACAGGGGGTGTGGGTGAGTAGAGGGATGGCCTGGCTAGCGGTGGGAGTATGATGTCTACTACACAACGTTCTTCTTGTAGACGTTGTTGGGCCTCCAAGTGCATAGGTTTGTAGGACAGTAGCAAATTTCCCTCAAGTGAATAACCTAAGGTTTATCAATCCGTAGAAGGCGTAGGATGAAGATGGTCTCTCTCAAGCAACCCTGCAACCAAATAACAAAGAGTCTCTTGTGTCCCCAACACACCCAATATAATGGTAAATTGTATAGGTGCACTAGTTCGGCGATGAGATGGTGATACAAGTGGTATATGGATCGTAGATAAAGGTTTTTGTAATCTGAAAATATAAAAACAACAAGGTAACTAATGATAAAAGTGAGCACAAACGGTATCACAATGCTAGTAAACAAGGCCTAGGGTTCATACTTTCACTAGTGCAAGTTCTCTCAACAATAATAACATAATTGGATCACATAACTATCCCTCAACATGCAACAAAGAGTCACTCCAAAGTCACTAATAGCGGAGAACAAACGAAGAGATTATGGTAGGGTACGAAACCACCTCAAAGTTATTGTTTCTGATCGATCTATTCAAGAGTCCGTAGTAAAATAACATGAAGCTATTCTTTCCATTCAATCTATCCTAGAGTTCGTACTAGAATAACACCTTAAGACACAAATCAATCAAAATCCTAATGCCACCTAGATACTCCAATGTCACCTCAAGTATCCGCGGGTATGATTATACGATATGCATCACACAATCTCAGATCCATCTATTCAAACTAACACAAAGTACTTCAAAGAGTGCCCCAAAGTTTCTACCGGAGAGTCAAGACGAAAACGTGTGCCAACCCCTATGCATAGGTTCATGGGCGGAACCCGCAAGTTGATCACCAAAACATACAGCAAGTGAATCAATAGAGTAACCCATTGTCACCACGGTTATCCCACGCAAGACATACATCAAGTGTTCTCAAATCCTTAAAGACTCAATCCGATAAGATAACTTCAAAGGGAAAACTAAATCCATTACAAGAGAGTAGAAGGGGAGAAAACATCATAAGATCCAACTATAATAGCAAAGCTCGCGATACATCAAGATCGTACCACCTCAAGAACACGAGAGAGAGAGAGATCAAACACATAGCTACTGGTACATACCCTCAGCCCTGAGGGAGAACTACTCCCTCCTTGTCATGGAGAGCACCGGGATGATGAAGATGGCCACTGGAGAAGGATTCCCCCTCCGGCAGGGTGTTGGAACGGGTCTAGATTGGTTTTCGGTGGCTACGGAGGCTTCTGGCGGCGGGACTCCCGATCTATTGTGATCCCCGAAGTTTTAAGGGTATATGGGTATATATGGGAGGAAGAAGTACGTCGGTGGACCTCCGGGCTGTCCACGAGGCAGGGGGCGCGCCCACGGGGGTGGGTGCGCCCCCCACCCTCGTGGGCAGCCCGAGACTCTCCTGGTCCAACTCCGATACTCCATGGGCTTCTTCTGGTCCAAAAATAAGTTCCGTGAAGTTTCAGGTCAATTGGAATCCGTTTGATTTTCCTTTTCTGCGATACTCTAAAACAAGGAAAAAAATAGAAACTGGCACTGGGCTCTAGGTTAATAGGTTAGTCCCAAAAATCATATAAAATAGCATATAAATGCATATAAAACATCCAAGGTTGATACTATAATAGTATGGAACAATTAAAAATTATAGATACGTTGGAGACGTCTCAACATCCCCAAGCTTAATTCCTGCTTGTCCTCGAGTAGGTAAATGATAAAAACAGAATTTTTGATGTGGAATGCTACCTAACATATTTATCCATGTAGTTCTGTTTATTGTGGCAAGAATGTTCAGATCCATAAGATTCAAGACAAAAGTTTAATTTGACATAAAAACAATAATACTTCAAGCATACTAACAAAGCAATCATGTCTTCTCAAAATAACATGGCCAAAGAAATCTATCCCTACAAAATCATATAGTCTGGCTATGCTCTATCTTCACCACACAACGTATTTAAATCATGCACAACCCTGATGACAAGCCAAGCAATTGTTTCATACTTTTGATGTTCTCAAACTTTTTCAATCTTCACGCAATATATGAGCGTGAGCCATGGATATAGCACTATAGGTGGAATAGAAGGGTGGTTGTGGAGAAGACTAAAAGGGAGAAGATAGTCTCACATCAACTAGGCGTATCAACGGGCTATGGAGATGCCCATTAATAGATATCAATGTGAGTGAGTAGGGATTGCCATGCAACAGATGCACTAGAGCTATAAATGTATGAAAGCTCAACAAAATAAACTAAGTGGGTGTGCATCCAACTTGCTTGCTCACGAAGACCTAGGGCACTTGAGGAGGCCCATTGTTGGAATATAGCCAAGTTCTATAATGAAAAATTCCCACTAGTATATGAAAGTGACAAAACAAGAGACTCTCTATCATAAAGATCATGGTGCTACTTTGAAGCACAAGTGTAGAAAAAGGATAGTAGCATTGCCCCCCTTTTATTTTATTTTTTTATTTGGCCTTCCTTTTTTTATTTGGCCTTTCTCTTTTTTTTATTTGGCCTTTCTTTTTCTATTTGGCCTTTCTCCTTTTTTGGGACAATGCTCTATTAATGATGATCATCACACTTCTATTTATTTACAACTCAAAGATTACAACTCGATACTAGAACAAAGTATGACTCTATATGAATGCCTCCGGCGGTGTACCGGGATGTGCAATGAATTAAGAGTGACATGTATGAAAGAATTATGAATGGTGGTTTTGCCACAGATACGATGTCAACCACATGATCATGCAAAGCAATATGACAATAATGGAGCGTGTCATAACAAACGGAACGGTGGAAAGTTGCATGGCAATATATCTCGGAATGGCTATGGAAATGCCATAATAGGTAGGTATGGTGGATGTTTTGAGGAAGTTATATGGTGGGTTTATGGTACCGGTGAAAGTTGTGCGGTACTAGAGAGGCTAGCAATGGTGGAAGGGTGAGAGTGCGTATAATCCATGGAGTCAACATTAGTCACAAAGAACTCACATACTTATTGCAAAAATCTATTAGTTATCGAAACAAAGTACTACACGCATGCTCCTAGGGGGATAGATTGGTAGGAAAAGACCATCGCTCGTGCCCGACCGCCACTCATAAGGAAGACAATCAATAAATAAATCATGCTCCGACTTCGTCACATAACGGTTCACCATACGTGCATGCTGCGGGAATCACAAGCTTCAACACAAGTATTTCTCAAATTCACAACTACTCAACTAGCATGACTCTAATATCACCATCTCCATATATCAAAACAATTATCAAGTATCAAACTTCTCTCAGTATTCAATGCACTCTATATGAAAGTTTTTATTATATCCCTCTTGGATGCCCATCATATTAGGACTAAATTCATAACCAAAGCAAATTACCATGATGTTCTAAAGACTCTCAAAATAATATAAGTGAAGCATGAGATTTCATATATTTCTTCAAAATAAAACCACCGCCGTGCTCTAAAAAGATATAAGTGAAGCACTAGAGCAACAACAAACTACTCCGAAAGATATAAGTGAAGATCAATGAGTAGTTGGATAATTATGCAACTATATGAAGACTCTCTAACATTTAAGAATTTCAGATCTTGTATTTTATTCAAACATCAAGCAAAACAAAATAAAATGAAATGACGCTCCAAGCAAAACACATATCATGTGGTGAATAAAAATATAGCTCCAAGTAAAGTTACCGATGAACGAAGACGAAAGAGGGGATGCCTTCCGGGGCATCCCCAAGCTTAGGCTATTGGTTGTCCTTGAATATTACCTTGGGATGCCTTGGGAATCCCCAAGCATAGGCTCTTGCCACTCCTTATTCCATAGTCCATCGAATCTTTACCCAAAACTTGAAAAGTTCACAACACAAAACTTAACAGAAAACTCGTAAAGCTCCGTTAGTATAAGAAAATAAATCATCACTTAGGTACTGTTGTGAACTCATTCTAAATTCATGTTCGTGTAATATATACTGTATTCCAACTTCTCTATGGTTCATACCCTCTGATACTACTCATAGATTCATCAAAATAAGCAAACAACACATAGAAAACAGAATCTGTCAAAAACAGAACAGTCTGTAGTAATCTGAATCAAACGTATACTTCTGGAACCCCAAAAATTCTAAAATAAATTGCTGGACGTGAGTAATTTATCTATTAATCATCTGCAAAAACAATTAACTAAATATCACTCTCCAATAAAAAATGGCAGCTATTATCGTGAGCGTTAAAGTTTCTATTTTTTCTTACAGCAAGATCTCAAAGACTTTCCCCAAGTCTTCCCAAAGGTTCTACTTGGCACAAACACTAAATTAAAGCATAAAACCATATCTAAACAGAGGCTAGATGAATTATTTATTACTAAACAGGAACAAAAATCAAGGAGCTAAAATGAAGTTGGGTTGCCTCCCAACAAGCGCTATCGTTTAACGCCCCTAGCTAGGCATGATGGTTTCAGTGATGCTCACATAAAAGATAAGAATTGTAACATAAAGAGAGCATCATGAAGAATATGACTAGCACATTTAAGTCTAATGCACTTCCTATGCATAGGGATTTTGTGAGCAAACAACTTGTGGGAACAAGAATCAGCTTGCATAGGAAAGCAAAACAAGCATAACTTCAAGATTTTAAGCACATAGAGAGGAAACTTGATATTATTGCAATTCCTACAAGAATATATTCCTCCCTCATAATTAATTTCAGTAGAATCATTAATGAATTCAACAATATAGCTATCACATAAAGCATTCTTTTCATGATCTACAAGCATAGAAATTTTATTACTCTCCACATAAGCAAAATTCTTCTCATGAATAATAGTGGGAGCAAACTCAACAAAATAATTATCATGTGAGGCATAATCCAATTGAAAACTAAAATCATGATGACAAGTTTCATGGATATCATTATTCTTTATAGCATACAAGTCATCACAATAATCATCATAGATAGCAACTTTGTTCTCATAATCAATTGGAACTTCTTCCGGAATAGTGGATTCATCACAAAATAAAGTCATGACCTCTCCAAATCCACTTTCATCAATATAATCATCATAAATAGGAGGCATGATTTCATCATAATAAATTTGCTCATCAAAACTTGGGGAACAAAAAATATCATCTTCATCAAACATAGCTTCCCCAAGCTTGTGGCTTTGCATATCATTAGCATCATGGATATTCAAGGAATTCATACTAACAACATTGCAATCATGCTCTTCATACAAATATTTAGTGCCAAACATTCTAATGCATTCTTCTTCTAACACTTTGGCACAATTATCGGAATCCTTATTTTCATGGAAGACATTAAAAAGATGAAGCATATGAGGTACCCTTAATTCCATTTTTTGTAGTTTTCTTTTATAAACTAAACTAGTGCTAAAACAAGAAACCAAAAGATTTGATTGCAAGATCGAAAGATATACCTTCAAGCACTAACCTCCCCGGCAACGGCGCCAGAAAAGAGCTTGATGTCTACTACACAACCTTCTTCTTGGAGACGTTGTTGGGCCTCCAAGTGTAGAGGTTTGTAGGACAATAGCAAATTTCCCTCAAGTGGATGACCTAAGGTTTATCAATCCGTAGGAGGCATAGTATGAAGATGGTCTCTCTCAAGCAACCCTGCAACCAAATAACAAAGAGTCTCTTGTGTCCCCAACACACCCAATACAATGTTAAATTGTATAGGTGCACTAGTTCGGCGAAGAGACGGTGATACAAGTGGTATATGGATGGTAGATAAAGGTTTTTGTAATCTGAAAATATAAAAACAGCAAGGTAAATGATAAAAGTGAGCACAAACGGTATTGCAATTCTAGTAAACAAGGCCCAGGGTTCATACTTTCACTAGTGCAAGTTCTCTCAACAATAATAACATAATTGGATCATATAACTATCCCTCAACATGCAACAAAGAGTCACTCCAAAGTCACTAATAGCGGAGAACAAACGAAGAGATTATGGTAGGGTACAAAACCACCTCAAAGTTATTGTTTCTGATCGATCTATTCAAGAGTCCGTAGTAAAATAACATGAAGCTATTCTTTCCGTTCAATCTATCCTATAGTTCGTACTAGAATAACACCTTAAGACACAAATCAATCAAAACCCTAATGTCACCTAGATACTCCAATGTCACCTCAAGTATCCACGGGTATGATCATACGATATGCATCACACAATCTCAGATTCATCTATTCGAACCAACACAAAGTACTTCAAAGAGTGCCCCAAAGTTTCTACCGGAGAGTCAAGACGAAAACGTGTGCCAACCCCTATGCATAGGTTCATGGGCGGAACCCGCAAGTTGATCACCAAAACAAACATCAAGTGAATCAATAGAATAACCCATTGTCACCACGGTTATCCCACGCAAGACATACATCAAGTGTTCTCAAATCCTTAAAGACTCAATCCGATAAGATAATTTCAAAGGGAAAACTCAATCCATTACAAGAGAGTAGAGGGGGAGAAACATCATCAGATCCAACTATAATAGCAAAGCTCGTGATACATCAAGATCGTACCACCTCAAGAACACAAGAGAGAGAGATCAAACACATAACTACTGGTACATACCCTCAGCCCCGAGGGAGAACTACTCCCTCCTCATCATGGAGAGCACCGGGATGCTGAAGATGACCACCAGAGAAGGATCCACCCTTCGGAAGGGTGCTGGAATGGGTCTAGATTGGTTTTCGGTGGCTACGGAGGCTTCTGCAATGGGACTCCCGATCTATTGTGCTCCCCGAAGTTTTTAGGGTATATGGGTATATATGGGAGGAAGAAGTACGTCGGTCGACCTACGGGCTGTCCACGAGGCAGGGGGGCGCGCCCAGGGGGTGGGCACGTCCCCCACCCTCATGGGCAGCCCGGGACTCTCTTGGTCCAACTCCGATACTCTGTGGGCTTCTTCTGGTCCAAAAATAAGTTCCGTGAAGTTTCAGGTCAATTGGACTCTGTTTGATTTTCCTTTTCTGCGATACTCTAAAACAAGGAAAAAACAGAAACTGGCACTGGGCTCTAGGTTAATAGGTTAGTCCCAAAAATCATATAAAATAGCAAATAAATGCATATAAAACATCCAAGGTTGATAATATAATAGCATGGAACAATCAAAAATTATAGATACGTTTGAGACATATTAGAGTAGTAGGGGGCGGCAAGGCCTCTGCGGCTATACAGCCGGCCACAGAGGCAGGAGCAGGCGGCACGACCGGTGCTGCTTTGGGTGGCTGGAGCAAGAAGACCACAGGTTGAAGAAGCACGACAGCCGTTGGATGGACATCATACGGTCACTGCAGCTAGAATCATTTAAAATGACTAAGTTGATAAAGCCCTTGGTATGCGTCAACTTAGTAGGCCCACAGGTCAGCCTCCGAAATGGTGGGCCCCAGATGTCAGGGGGAGGAATCATTTTTTGGGCGGCTGAAGCTAGAATATCCGAGATTAAAGAAGAAGCACGACATCTGTTGGATGGACATCCAACGGCCACTGCTGCTAGAACCGTGTGTTGACTATAAGTTGACAAAGCCTTGCATATGCGTCCACTTAATTTTTTAGGGGACGCATCAACTTAGTAGGCCCACAAGTGTGTGGCAGAGAACTTATAGCCCATTTGCAATTTGTAAGAATGTAGAACCCATTTTTGAATTCTAATGGAATTTACTATGGCCCATTTACAGTTTGCAAAAAGTACAACCCATTTCTAGCAAGGACAACGATTAATAATTTCAACCAACCGTTCAAAACAGAATTCAAAAAAATTTCCCACATTTTGATGGGATCCGAAATATTCTTATCCCGAAATTTCTAGTCAGATTATTCAATATAAATTTGTATTACGTAAAAATCCAACGAAACATTGCACGCGCAACAATTTATGAAATTAAAATTTTCAAAATCCAAAAATAATATTTTATAAACTAATTATGTGTTTGGTGCATTCTTTTATAGTTACTGCCTAGTTTTTATAATTACATCCCATTTAATATTTATTAAATCCCATTTTCCTGTTAAGCCTAATGCATCCCTCCTAGGAAAGATTTGCAGCCCAGCGGGGCAAAGAATAACAAGTTGACCTTGCCTGGGTATTCCTCAAAAAAAAGTATAGCTGGGCTAGCCATTTTCAGCTTGAAAAAAATAATTTCTGGGCTGGATATCTGACCTGGGCTAGACAGGCCACAACCCGCCCAGTTAATACCCTGCTCTCCTGTGAACAACAACGAAAACATCGCTCAAGAAAAACTCTACAGTGCTCACACCTTAAAAACACAAATACTGCTCGAGCTGCTTGGTCCCAGCTGTCGGTCGCTCCTTGTGCAATTCTCTTATTTATTGACTACATAGGTTGACAATGGTGTGGGACCGTGATGTCAGGAAACCAGGAGGAAGAAAAAAATATAGTTGTACATAATAAGGAGGCACTTGCGTACGTACGGCTATGTCCCTAGTGGGTCCCTATTGTCATCCAGTCAAAATAAAGTCATCTCCTGAATCCTCATGTTCGTTGACCATGTTGACAATGCTTGGCGCCACGGCGAGCGTAACAACTCGAAGGACGACGGAGAGGGCCTCACGGGCCCTACAGATGGTCTGATACAGCGTCCGCTGCTCATTCAGGAAGCTAGGATCATCGGACACCTATGAGCACATTCGAGAGACTGAGACGGCATGAAGCGGTAAGGCCGCACTTGGGAGCTCTGGTTTATTTCACATATGTACTAAGATACAAGTGTAATTTACTCATCATCGGAAACAACGCGTAAAATGCAGGCATAATGAAACCGAGGGCCCAAGGTCTGTAAGTAAAACTGGCGGGTTACGCATGTAATTTGAGAGACCAGTGTATATTTTACTAGTCGAAACTGACCAACCAAGCGCTTCACCCGAGACCATCTTCTTTTATTTACAAGCGTCAGTTTTACAAGCAGTTTTGGTTCGAAAACGACGAGCCAATCACGGCCTAAGATGATGAGTTGGTCGGAAGATCATATGGTTTCACCTCTAACCTACCCGAGGTGTCGTATAGGATATGAATGAAACATAAGACAATGAACTTCTTAAGCACATAAACAACAGAAGAGGATGATCTTCTTAACATGCAAATCACGGGCATTAGATCAACATGCAAAACCATATGAAGCATTATTCTCAGGAGGCATGATGAACAGCTCGTGATGCCGCATGCCACAGCATTCCAAGCTCAACTTTGCAATCAAACTCACAAGGCCTGGCATTACACAGGAAACATTCAGAACAAACTCTTAAAATACCTTACATAAGTCAACATTCATGTGACTATGCATCTCAGCAGAGTAAATATTTACTTCTGAACTGAAGACAGGAATAGGAAAAAACGATCGACGTTGCTCATAGCAAAGGGCGTCCCACTCAAAAATATCAAATGCATGTCTTCTGGATAACATCAATGAGCAAAAATCGACAAGGTTTTCCAATTCCAATATATTAAACTAATGTCTTCTTGCTAACATCAATGATTAAAATTTGACAAGCTTTTCCCATTCGAAATATGTAATGCCTATGATTGTAGAACTGGTAGGGTTTGTCATCAGTTTGTCATCTGATAGTCCGGTGGCTCAAGGCGACGACGAATGATTAGAGAACCATTCGATGTATTGTGCATGATGAAGTATTATGGAGGACACGAACCATCTGAACATTTTGTGCAGTTCCACTAAAATCAAGCTGAGCATTCCTATGGATTTCATATTTATATGCTGCCAGAAAACAAAGACACATCAGCACACACATGAATATTGGCCCTAGTGTCAACCCACCAATCGGTGGACTAACAAACTGAAAGTACGGTAAATAGATTACCATACCCAGATGCCCCATCATTGTTGCTTAGAGTGACATTGATAGACTTGGAGTCATGTCCTGGCTTGTTGGTACTTGTTTGGGCACTTGTTTGCCCAATGTTCCTCCGAACCACAAGTAAAGTAGCCATCTCTCTTTTTGTCTTTCTTCTTACCCTTCTTAATGGCCAACGCTGGCAGCTCCATTCAAACATATAGTCCGGTGGCTCAAGGTGACGACGAATAATTAGAGAACCATTCGATGTATTGTGCATGATGAAGTATTATGGAGGACACAAACCAGTTGAACATTTTGTGCAGTTCTACTAAAATCAAGCTGAGCATCCCTGTGGATTTCGTATTTATATGCTTCAAGAAAACAAAGACACAGCAGCACACACATGAATATTGGCCCCAGTGTCAACCCACCAATTGGTGGTCTAACAAACTAAAAGTATGGTAAACATATTACCATACCCAGATGCCCCATCATTGTTGCTTAGAATGACACTGACAGATTTGGAGTCTTGTCCTGGCTTCTTGTACTTGTTTGGGCACTTTTTGCCCAGTGCACTCCACGTGTTGTAGAGTTTCCTATGCTCTCTGCAGACTAGTCATGTCATCAGCGTCTACTAATACTCTGTAAAGCTTCTTGATCATTCCTTGTGTAATGTAGCACAAAGAGTGACTGCTTCTTTCTGCAAAGTGGTAAGACCAACTGGACCCACTAATGCAGCAGTTTGCCTTAGACACATTGGCTCCTTTTGTGCAGTTCAACTAAAATCAAAGTCGGAATAAAATTGAGCTTTAATTTTGATATCACATAAGCAACAATTGGTATAAGGGAAACAATTACTGAGAAATGACGGTTGATGACTTGTACTCCTAGAAGAAAAACATCTACTGATCTACCTTATCTTAATGGGAAACAAAGCAGGAGAGTAGCAATTCTCAATCAGTGTGATTCATTCATATTAACTGAGACATTATCTTAACAATGCCTTGTTTCAACATGTATAAAGAACGACAAAGCAGGAAAGTACCATTCCTAAAACAATGCGACTGATTCATTTTAACAGAGACATTATCTTAACAATACCTTGGTTAAACATGTAGAAAGAACTACAAAGTAGGATAGCACCATTTGTAGAACACTGTAACTAATATATAATAATAGAGACGTTATCTGAACAATACATTTCTTAAACATGCCGATCCCTAACAGAAATGCTACTCCCACCGATCCCTAACAAGTGTTGCAGTTTTGAATTAAGATTCAGTAGTTAATTCTGAGGAAAGTAAGTACTGACCTTTCAAGACCAAGATTTGAAACAACTCATGAGGAAGACCTAAAGAGATCTCAACACATATATGGAAATCCGGTCTCCTTTTGTGTAGTTCCACCAAAATTAAGCGAAGAAAAATGTCGCAATAGCAACAAGTTGAATAGATATCCATGTTTTCACAGAGGCAAAAAGGAATCAATTACTGGCCAATAAAGTAGGATGAAACATGCGGCCAAAAATGGTAATCTCGCCAATCCCTAACAAGTGTTGCAGTTTTGAACTAAGATTCAGTAGTTAATTCTAAGAGTGGCATTGCTTTGTTTTACCAACGACATTAGATTAAAAAAAAGCATAAACAGTTCCACAAGAGAGTGGGCGTAAAAACAACATGTGCTTCCATCTACTTATAAAGGGGGTGATGCAAAGTTTGTTGTAACAAAGCAACAAGCATCATGTGTGGGTTGGTCCCATTTTTGTTCACTACTTAATGGGAAAAGACATCAATACAATAGCTTCAATTCATCATTTATTTAAAACAATACCAATACAAGTAGCACAACATCTCAAAGCACACTGCACAATCATGTGGATGAAGGCCTGTACTGACCTTTCATGAGACGACCAACATAAAATATGAATCTACCAACATGAATAGGAAATGCAATCTCGTTTTGTGCAGTTGCACTAAAATCAAGCAAAGTTACTGGTGTGACATTTAAGTTTGCTATAGCAACAAGTTGAATAGATATCCCTGTTTTAACATAGGCAAAAAAGGAAACAATTACTGTCCAATAAAGGAGGATGAAACATGCAGCCATAAAAAGAAGCATCTACCTTATCTTGATTGAAAAACAAAGTATAGGATAGTAGCATTTCTAAAATGGTTGCATTGATTCATATTAACAGAGAAATTCTCTTAAAATAGTTCAATAGTTAATTCTGTGAGTGGCATTGCTTAATTTTACCAGCGGCATTAGATTAAGAAAAAACATAAACAGCTCCAGGGTAGAGTGGGCGCAACAACACCATGTGCTTCCATCTACTTATAAAGGGGGTGATGCAGAGTTTGTTGTAACAAAGCAACAAGCATCATGTCTGGGTTGGAACAATTTTTGCCCACTTAATGGTAAAAGACAGCAGTTCAATTGCTTCAATCCAACATTTATTTAAAACAATACCAATACAAGTAGCACAACATCTCAAAACACACTACATGATCATGTGGATGAAGGCAAGTACCAACCTGTCATGACGCACACAAGATCACCTACGAATGAAGGAAATCCAATCTCGTTTTGTGCAGTTGCATTGAAATCAAGCAAAGTCGTCGGTGTGACGTTTAAGTTTGCTATAGCAACACGTTGAATAGATATCCCTACACAGGCAAAAAAAGGAAACAATTACTGGCCAATAAAGGAGGATGAAACAAACGGCGACAAAAAGAAGCATCTAACTTATCTTGATGGAAAACAAAGTAGGACAATAGCATTTCTAAAACGGTTGCATTGATTCATATTAACAGAGAGATTCTCTTAAAACAACATTCGTTAAGAATGTAATTTACTTTTAATAGTGGCATTGCTTCAATTTTCCAGCAGCATTCTTAGATTAACAACAGCAAAATAGTTGTATGGGACATGGGACATGCCAGCACCATGTGCGTCCACACCTCTAAATGGGTGGCGCAGAGTATGTAGCCAAGCAGCATATCTGCGTTGGTCCCATATTTGTTCTCTTTGAACCTTTTTCATATGTGAGGGCAGCAAATCTAGTCCTGCACAAACTACCCGACCCCCCAGTTTCTTTCCCTTTTCAACAAAGAGATCGGTTCCTTACAGATGTGTGTAGTGGGTTACCCCATTTTTCCCTTTTCAACCAACAAAGCGGCTACATAGCCGGTCTATACTACTTTCCCTCCCTCCTTTCCTCATTGAACCACATCCTAGATTCATGCTCCACCCCACCGCACCCTTCTTTGCTCTTTGAACCAAGACCTAGATTCGAATACAGAATCGAAAAAGATCTGCATGCAGCTAGAGCAATGACGGTTTCAAAGAAACTTATACATTAGGGTTGTCGGGATGTGGCAAGGCATGCGGCGGGAGGCCGGATCTGCCCACACTATGTACGACAGCAAGGAAGAAGGGGTCAGTGGCCCTCCCGCACGGGCGCTGGGTGAAAGAGAACAACGCAGCTGGCAGTGGATTTCCTTCCTCGCCGAAGGTGATAGAGTGAATGTTGCACCTCCTCCCCTTCCCGGTGCGACGGGATCCAGACACCTCCTTCACCATCTGTGAGGGGGAGAGTGACAGAGGCCACAACGCAATCTTGTTTAGATCTGGTGAAGAGGGTGAGAGACCGTGAATATAGCAAACCCTAGCAAAGGAACGCTGAGCCTCCAGCGTGTATATATATGTAATGTGGCGAGAGTGTGGAGAGTGCAAACCCTAGCGAACAAGCGCTGAGGCTCTAGCTTATATAGTGTACTACATATATAATGTATTACGGACTGAGCTCTGGGGCCCTAACTGCACCTGCCTTTGGCTATATGACAGGTGGGCTAGCCACATTTTGGGCCCACCTGTCATACACCCAAAGGCAGGTGCACTAAGTCAATGAAGTTGCGTCCATATAGTACTCGTGTATACTACTAATATATAGCGGTGTGGTTTTCTTACTCTCTCCATAACAATCATTTCAAATTGTGTAAGTACAAAAGGAAACTCTTTATTTAACGTACCAGTGAAGAAAACTACTACTACCGATGAACTAACGATCCACGCATCCTGGTCGCACTTCCTATCATTCAGGTGCGGTACACTACCCTCCCTTAAGTGAACAACCACATATGCGCCAAGCTATTGGAAACGTGAGAGAGTGTGTACAAATAAAGAATTTTAATTTCAATTATCGGAAAGGTTTGAGAGTATGTACAGTTTGCCCTCTCTCAATAATTATGGTTTGCTATGTTCGGCCTAAACTTGGTCAAACTTTATAAAGTTTGACTTCAGTCAAATCTAATATGCAGAGTAAATAAAAATGGAGGGCTACTACGTCCATCCGGGTTTTTAGTCCACACCATTTTTTAATCAAAGTTAATAGCTGGTAAAATTAAAGGGGAGTTGAAGACAAAGTTGTGAGAAGGCTTAAAAATTAATACAAAACTTATGCTCTTAGTACCAATGTCAATCCTTCTTCGAGGAAACATTTGGTTCATAGCCAATTGTGTGATAAAATTGCACCAACATGAAAGACGACTGCGTCTCCAACCCAACCAAGGTGAAATGATGAAGGATATCATCTTTGTGGGTAACAAGCAAAGAGCACGGATGGAAGACAACTTGTTTTTCATGGAAAATCGATCGGTTTCACCAGCCGACGCAACCATGGGGCACAACCATGACCATCGATAGGTCATCGTGGTGATGCACCATCCATTTGGCATCAAGTTTGGGTGAGGCACCTATGAAGTTCGACAAATGCTCACTGTGGTATGTTTCTTCTCATTAATCAAGCTCGAGGAAGGAAGAACCACGTGGCAGAGGACAGTGAGGCAGAACAACAATGGCCATCCAATTTTGTGCAGTTCCACTAAAATTGAGGAAGACATGCCTGGGTATGGAGATACGCATCGCTGTTTGCAAAAATATAAAAAAGGGATATAGTGTTGTTACTTTGTTTTGGCAGCGGTACAATATTAACAACGACATCTCAATTGTCAATAAGAATTAATGAAAAGTACACCAACAAACAGAAGCATCATGATTATCTTGATGGGAACTGACCATCTCCAATAGCATGTGCATATTTGGATGTCTATATATATTCATATAGATAATGGTCTAAAAAGATTCCCTCATATACACGTCCAGTTTTGCATCAGAACGTCTATATACAGGGACCATGACAGGTGGGCCATCGCTGGGGAGAGGAAGAAATCATGACTGCAGCGGAGTTTAGACGACGCCTTCACATTGTCCAGGCGTGGACATTGTCGAGGTCGATTTAGAGGATGTGTATATTTAGACGACCATATAGACAAGCTATTGGACGCCTGGTTTGGGCTCACGTCATGGAAAACGAGTATATACATCCATATAGACAATCTATTGGAGATGCTCTAAACCAGGATACCCGAGAAAAAAAAGCATCTCTTTTTTTAACCAGTGATAGTATTAGATTAGCAGTAGCAATAGGAGCATATGGACAATGACTACACAACCACCATGTACTTTTTATTGAAACAAAATGTATACCTCCACCGAGGCATAAATTAGGACAACTTTTCGAGTGGCATTTCCTCTATAATAGTAGGTGATGTTGGACCAGCCGACGAACCCTAGCTACTATACATGGGGAGCTGGGGAGTAGTTGCATAGAAGAAAACCCGCATGCAGCAACCTGGGGAGCTGGATCAGTACAAGAAGTTATACCTCAGGTGGGCGAGATGTCGCTTAGGCGGGCAGGTGGGATCTGCCCACATGATGGCAGCGAACAAGAGCGCGGAGGACCTTCGTCCGTGCCAGCGCCGGCTCCGAGAGGACGGTGCGCATCGGCTTCCTCCATCGCCGACGGCGACAACGTCAATGCTGCACCTCCTCACCTCCCGCAGCGGACGAGATTTGGTCAAATCTGTGACCACCGATGAGGAGAGAGATAGAGTGGACACTGTCATCTTGTTTTGATATGGAGAGGGTGAGAGAGCGAGACGCGAGAAACCCTATCAAACAAGAGGCTATATATACAATGGAGTAAAAATCTCTCCATAGAAGTGGTTTTAAATAGAATACACGCGTTCCTAGAAAAAAGAAACGAAAGTGGCGAATAATATTTTAATGTACCAAGATAGAAAACTCGATCAAAAATACACGCCCCCGCTTCCAGGTCGCGAGAGTCGTCGTGCACACACACATAGACATAGACATGCATATCCGTGTTTACGTAAAATTCCATCTCCAATCATATTTGTCCAACTGGCACATTATTTACGTTGTTAATTATATACACAGCAATATTAACGTACAACATCTCTTATTTGCGGGCGTCCGGACCGCTGCCACGCCCGCTCCTGACCAACCCGAACCCTCTTCATCACCCGCGCGTGCTACCCGCCCGAAACGATCAGTGCCGCATTCATGCCCGGCCAGAGCGGACACGACCTCTCACTGGCACCGACATTGAAGCGGCGCGCCGGCCGAGAGAGCATCGCCCGCGCCGCTTCCCGGTGCACGGGAAAGTTATCGTATACTCTATTTTTGGTGAGTGGCATGCCGAGCGACCGTGTGGGGTGGAGCCGTGGAGGAGGGTGAGACACGAACGTGACAGATGTGATTTAAACATTGGTTTTGCTTGATGGCGCGATCCAACAAAATGAAACGTTGGTTTCTCTCCGTTTCCATTTTTTCTCCGGAAAAACGGAAACTTTCCACTCCATTTTCATTCCTACTCCAAGGTTGCCCCGTTACAACATTCCATCAAATACAAAGGAAAACTAACACGCATGCTAATGCATCTCAATGATTCACATATCATAACCAATATTTACTTCACAACTAAAGACAAAAGTTGTGAGAGTGTGTACAAAATAAAAACTACTGATGGGGTCACTATGACTTAAACCCTAAACCCTAAACAGGATTTAATTTACTGGGTAGGTAGAACCCGTCGAAAGAAAGACGGCTGGCGCCCTCGGATCATACGATGCTTTTGTGCAGTTCCACTAAAATCGAGCTGGGCATCCCTGATGGCAAAGATATTGAAGAAGTGTGAGTAGAATAATAGTACTGGCACTAGTTCATGAGACATAAACTCATCACAAATAGAAGCCGGTAGAAGTAGAGAAAGATCGACATGGAGTTGAAGCTATGTGGGGAGCTGCGGTAGTGGAGCAAGCCGGCTCCAAAAGGAAGATGTACTACCTGGGATATTAGGCTGTAGCTAGAAGGGCGGTTGGGACGCGGCATCAGCCCATACCGCGGGGACCCCCGATTGGGACGCACCGACTATGGGTTTTCTCCCTCGTCGATGTCCCCCGCGTCTACGCGGAACATTGTTCCCTTCCCCCAGCGGCGGGATCAGGCCAGATATGTGACCAGCGGTGTGGCCACCGTCGTTCTATGCTTGTGAAGAGAGCAACCCAAGCAAGCAGGCTTGTAGCTTTGGCTCCTGCTAGTGTATATATAGTGGTTTTATTTTTCTCTCCATATCAACCATTTTATATTGCGTACGTGTCATTCAAGAGTGAAATGATGGTTGCTTCTTCCGACTAACTTACTGTGTGATTTGACTGTTCCTTAGTGGCTCCTACATGTACTCCCCCTACGTGTATGACCATTCCCGAGTCTCACTTGTACTTATCTCTATTTTCTTGCATGGCACGTATACAGGATGCGCATAGAGGAATTTTGTTACTGCACATTGTTACATAGCATTGTACTACTAGTACCTACTCCCTCCTTCCGGTTCACTACTGGTACTCCCTTCGTCCTGGTTATTGGTCCCCTTTGTACTCAATTCATCGGCTCGTTTTCCTCAAGAAATTGTCTTTACCAATGTATTAATATCGGGAATGCATGCGTGAACAACGAATGGTTAAACCTTGCATGCAACGTTTCGACAAAGCATTGACTTATGAACATGTGAACATGAGGGACTACAACCTCATGCATGCATGCAACAATCACACGTACACATGGACGCAAAAATGCGCGTGACGCCCTAATGCATGCATGTCCGAGCACACGACGGAACACACACGGTCACGCTCAAGTGCTCAACCTACACGTGCATGCACACACATACTCAGTCGGGTGAGCCAGTGGTCGTATAAACACCGGAAAATGTATATATTGAGCGCAATGAGCGTATTATGAACTCCACTGACCGTATTTTTACAAATATATAGTGACAGATAGTGTATTTATATCGTTTGAAACTAAGACATATTAACCGGAAAGGAGGCAGTATGGACTAGCATTACTTTGTTGTGTCCCGTCAACTTGCCGATCGAGGAGAAGCTTGCAGGATGGGAGAAGCTTGCGCGCGGTGGCTCGCGGGACAAGGAGAAACTTCTGACTAATGCAAGCTCTCCCTCGCTCAGGCGGTGGACGTGCAACAGTTAATTCGGTGTCAGATTGCCAGAAGCATACACTATACTAGTACTATTATAGTTCGACTTCCCGAAGAGGCGAACAACCAAGCGCAAAGTTTACTAGTACTAGTATTACTACTATAGAGGTATGTACTGCACTACTAGGAACCGGATGGAGGACTGTTTGCACTCTTATTATATTTTAAAAATGTGATAAAGCAATCTTCAACACATTTGGTTCTCTCTGAGGGTTCTCGAATGTGATAATGGAAGTTGATTGCATGGAACACTCACCACAATGCTCACTTAATTCTGGCTCATATCCTGTTACAAATAGGAGCGCTCGGTAATATTTCCTCCTTTTTTGTTATTCAGCATGTAAACAGGTCAGCAAACCTTGCGGCGCATCTTTGTGCGAACCGTGCTTGTTGGACTTTGAATGTGGCCAAGAGCTGGCTTGATGAAACACCTCGCCTCCTTCTTATTTTTTGCGGGGTACCTCGATTCCTAGTGACCAGTCTCTTGGCCGATCGTCCTAAGAATGCTTATATATGAATAAAGCTCTCGCTTTTACCCACAAAATAGATTAAGCCATATTAACCGGAAAGGTGGGAGTATGGACTAGCACTACTTTTTGGTGTGTCCCGTCAACTCGCAAAACGAGGAGAAGCTTGCAGGACAAGGTAAAGCTCACTTACGCCTTTTGACTAATGCAACCTACCCTCGCCCAGGCGGTGGACATGCATCAGTTTATTCGGTGTCAGATTGCCAGAGGCATACACTGGAGTACCCAACATGCGGAGTACCATCATTGTTCAACTTCACAAAGAGGCAAAGAGCCAAGCGCAAGGTTGAGTAGTACGAGTAGTACTACTACTAGAACCGCATGCTGGAGCGTCTGTACTCTTATTTTATTTTAATCTCTGATAAAGTACACATTTATTCAGGAAAAGGGCGAAAAGTGGAAAACGGCAGCCCAATAGTATAGTATTAAAAAACATCGAACATGTAATGATGATATAGATCAACCTTGCTTGAATATATCTTGGCCTCCGTGTGAGCCCGTATGTGTGTTCTCGCTCCTTGTCTCTCTCAAGGAACGGCGGGTTGGCCATTTTGCCGTAAATTGAGGTCGGTTTGCTCACACTCCGGTCCCACATGTCAGTGATATGCCAAGAGGAGGTGCGTTGACCGACTGGCCATATGCATACTTGGTTTTGCACCTTCATACTACTCCCTCCGTCACAGTTTACAGGGCGCACTTCATTCTGATGCATTACTCTCAATGCATTTCCACCACCAGAGAGATTTTAGACGCGTTTAGTTTAACGCTCAATTAATTAGGGCGTGGTAACCGCAATCAAGTCTGCAATTTTGTCTTGATGTACTACGAAGTGGAGTAAGTGCATGCATGTGTGTACCTGGGGTGGAAGCACCGCATGCGTGTGTGTACGCATTATTTCCTCTAGTAATAGACATCGTGCTATAACTACCAATGCTATTTTTCAGGCCGTTCGCTAGTCGCCTTGGTCCCAGAGATTTTTTTGAAGTGCGCTCTATAAGCAGTGACGGATGGAGTAGTATGAGCGGATTCAAAGAAGAGCGTATTGATGGTTGCTTCTTCCCAGCAACTTACAGTGGGAAAGGTGGGGCTTATGATTTGACTGCTCATTACTCACTACTAATGTGGCGCAACGACCGGGCTAAGTCTCCCATGCGGTTGTGCACTACTCCCTCGGTTCTTAAATATACTCCGGAGTATTTGTCTTTCTAGAGGTTTCAACGAGTGACTACATACGAAGCAAAATGAGTAAATCTACACTCTAAAATATGCCCATTTGAAATTTGTAAAAAGACAAATATTTAGGAACGGAGGAGTATAATTTTGTGCATGGCACATGGACCCGGATGCTGAAGAGGCTTCTGGCAATGCTATCAAGCTTCCAACATTTTGTTTACATAATTGACGTACTATACAAATAATTTTCCAGCGACATGAAATTGTACAATGCTCTGAGCTTTCATCTTTTGTTTTGTGTGTCTTGCCATCGATGCTCTTTCATAAACAATAAAAAACTAACTTCCTTGCTAATGCATCTCAATGATTAGCAGATGAGAGCTAATATTTATATCACAACTAAAGACAAAAGTTGTGAGAAGGTGTTAAATTAAAATTGATCCATGCTTTCATTGGCAGCAACGTCCCCCCCAGCTCTGTCTAAATCAACAAGGCATGTTGGGAAAAAGTAGCTGTTTGGAGCATGCAACATTCCGATCATTTTGTGCAGTTCCACTAAAATAGAGCTGAGCGTCCCTGTTCCAAAGATATTAAGTGTGATTACAATAATAGGGGACTGCTGATGAAACAATAAACACATAAATAAAAGCTGGTCACCTTTGCAATCTCTCTTAAGACTACCTAGTTGGAGAAGATTAGGCTCAGAGTTGGATGAGGAGGATAGAGCAAAACCAATCTCCCTTTGTGCAGTCACACCGAAATGTAGAGACATTGCCCATGTGACATTTTAGTACAACTACAAAAAACACTCTTAAGAAAAAAGTGAATTGTGCAGTTCACCAAAAGGTCGCAATAGCAACGAGGTGAAATGGATAGCCCTGTTTGCAAAAAAGAGGTAGAAAGGAAACAATTACTGGCCAATAACAGTTGATGACACATACAACAACAAAAAAGAAGCATATTCCTTGTCCTAAGGGAAGATAACAACACGGTTGTGTTTGTCTTAAACGGTGTGAGGACAAGATTGCAATATGGAAAGTACGTCGGACGAGCTACGTTTTGGGCAAAGAACTATGGAAGATCCACATGCAAGATTTTCAACATGCAGCGATGTGGGAAGACGGGCAGTGGAGCAAGGCCGTAGGGGATACCTGGGGGTCGTCGGGATGTAACTAGGTGAGCGGCGGCGGGCGGGGTCTGCCCATACTGCGGCAGCGAGCAGGTGGCATAGGCCCTACCGCGCCGGAGCTTGGTCAGAGAGAACGGCGGGTATTGCAGATCGGGACGTGCTGCCTCGGCATCGTTAAACAGAGAAACGATGCACATCCTCCTTTTCCGCCGAAGGACGGGATGCGGCCGGATCAGTGACCAATGGTGGGAGAGAGAGAGTCCACTGCCGCCTTGTGTGAGATACTCTGAAGAGAGACAAACCCAGACAGGAAGGCTCCATTGTATATAGTGGAGCGGACTACCTTTTTCTCCATAAAAATCGTTTTATATTCTGTGTACATGCCATTGAGCGATATAACTTCATTTAAAAATAACGCGCCAGCGCATCAAGCCGAACTTTGTTTCGTGCACGCGTGGTACACGACCTCCGTAGGTAAACAACCGCTACACGCTCATTTCTCTACACGACCTTCGCACAGAAATGAGCTCCATCATGTACCTGCACGGGTGTGGCTGGGCACGAAGCGTGAGTACGTGCACCTATTCTCTTCGTGAACGTACACCACCTATGTGGGGTTGTGTGAGAGAGATACAAGCGTAG
>NC_041392.1:239181469-239189429 GCF_002162155.2 Triticum dicoccoides | reverse complement strand
ATATGCAATGTGTGTGAAATAGAGTCCTGGATATATCATATATATATAGAGGGGGCGATCCACGAGAAGAGAGTGGAGGTATCATTAGTTTGAGGTATCCATAGAATCGAAGAGAGGGATGATGTGTGTGTGTGCGCGCGCGATTGATAAAGAGTGCCATCGAATTTGTGTGTGCCCACGTCAAAGATATAGAGTGGCTGGCCTACTGGAACGTGAGAGGGGACAGGTGCAGTTTGTCTCTGTGGCATGGATACCTACCTACAGCGCTCGACTATCGGTGTGTGGTGGGGGGAGGCCTAATTAATTATAGAGGTACAATGGCTGGTATATGTGTGGAGGAGGAGAGAGGACTACCTTATGTATTAATGGAGATCGATCGGCATCCATGCATATGTGTAGGAGAGGAATAAGGTTGGGAGAGAGACAGAGCTAGAGTGTTGGAGGGGGTGGTAGTGGAGTTGCTTCTAACAAATGGTGGGAAACAGTGGCAGACCTAGGAATGGGCCAGGCCCCAGGCGAACTGGGCCAAGGCCCAAGCAGCTTAGTTGACTGTAGCATTTTATTGTAGCTACAGTGTTAAAATATACAAAAGAGATGGGCCTTACGCCCCAGGCCACCACCCCTTCTGCCTTGGGCCTAAATCCACCCATGGTGGGAGAGGCTTGCTAGACAAACGGAGGGAAGGCTTGCAATATCAATAAGAGAGGGAATGGTTGCCTGTCTGTGCACGTGCGTGCGAGAGACGGGTCAGGAGGCATGCACGAATGATGAGGGGGGGTGATATGGCTGTGATAAGCAGACATAACTACATAGGAAGATCAATTGTCCTTTGTCAGAGAAAGAAGAGACATAACTTGTGAGGTACGTCGATCGATGGGTGAGGGGAAAATAGTTAAAGTCGGCCTAGGTATATGTAGGGAGATCGATCGGTATACATGCAAGTATGTGTTAGAAGCAAATAAGGCCCGGGGAGAAGGATAGAGAGAGAGGGATGCATCTAGGAGGTGGTGCGAGAGGCATACTATATCGAGGGGGAAGGAGTGTGCGAGTACGAGATTGATGAAAAGAGTGGTGGGAGTGAGGCATGGACAGTGAGAAGAGAAGAGGGGAAGCTTGTGTTTGTGGTAGGCACACCTGGCTAGAGAGGCATATCGATCGATGTGTGACGTAAAGAAGGAGTTGGGGGGCCTACACACACCATGGGTGAATGACCTAAAGTGAAAAGACGAATTTGCGCGATGGAGCTAGAGAATGTTGAGGGAGGGTGAGAGGGATGCAGGCGTGTGCATGCACGAGAGAAAGTTAGTGTTAACTACAAAGATAAGAGGATTGTGTGGGGTGTAAAAGACGAATAGAGATCATAATTCATTATAAAAAGCGAATTCGGATATTTGAAGAATTTATCATAGTGTTTTAAACCGACGCATGCATGAATATATATACCGGTGATACACATGGTGTGGTTATGAACATGTTATACTACATATAATATATTTTATCTCCACTCTTATAAAAACAGAGTTGTTGATGATGGTGTGCCTGCCATCCTGCAATATAGGCCGTACGATTTATATCTGACGGATAGGAAGGAAACTATGGCAATTTTGAAAAAAGATACCCACACCCCTCTCCATATTTGCAAATAAGGCCTCCCCTTGATCATGTTGATGTTCCGTGGAACGCATGGGCATCTTTCTAGTACTACATATAATATATAGAACATTGATTATAATTTGGGCTAATGTGTGGCTTTTGCAGCTCAGGGCTAAATACTTGTCACAATGTAGGGGGCGGGGCACTATACTTTGTGTGACAAACACGATGTACGTCTGGAACATGGTTTAGATTATGAATATATAGTTAGTACATCAAATGTACTATTATTTGGAATCAACATCAAGTGTATTCAAAAAATTGAATTCGAGTTCATATAGTACACATATTTCATATCTATCTCTATAGTAATCATGTGGTGTGTTGTTAAGGTAATACACGGATGATGGTTGAAGTTGGCAACAATCACGATTGTAGATTCTTATTGAAATAGAGAAACAAATTCAAATTCAGTTCGAATTGCAGTGGTAGTATAAACATTTGGAATGCACTAAAATGTTGGTATGAGTAGGTTACATGCATTATACAGCGAGCGAAAAAATTTAATTGGACATAACATGGATTCATACTCCCTCCTTCCATCTATATAGGGCCTAATGCATTTTTTAAGACCGCCTTTGACTATTGACAACATTAATCGTACATCACATGCACAATGTGAAAATTATATCATTGAAAGCTCCTTTCACACATGAATTTAACGGTGTGCTTTGTGTACTTTGCATGTCATATATTATTGCTCTAATATTTGGTCAAAGTTAGCCTCAAAAAACACATTAGGCCCTATATAGATGGAAGGAGGGAGTAGCTTTGAATAGCATTTGTATAGTAAAACGGGACAAGACTCTCTCTTTGTGTGGAGTGAATAGTTTTTTTTTCTTTTTTTCGTTGAGGGAAGTGTGAATTGTTTGGTATGTACAAGTACAATATTACACGTTAGGCTTGTCCCTAAAATTCAACCCGCGCCTTGTTATATCCCGAAAATTCAGATATCGTGCTCCCAAAACTGGCGCCTTCACAACCCGCGCCTTGCTATCCCGAAATTACAACACGCGCGAAAACTCCCTCCAGCTGCCAAATCCCGACACACGAAATCCCCCTTCTAATCCTAAGCCGAAAGGGCCGCTAGTTCAAATCGGTGGGGGTACTTTTGTAACACACCCTACATTTTGGACAAGCACGTCCCTAAGTCATGGTTCCCCATTCCATCACCTCCTTTTCGCCATTCGGAATCCCAGGCCACCATAACCTCTCCACTCCAGCCACGAAACCCCACCCTCCTCCGTCCGCCACCTCACCGCTGCCCAACCGGAGCCTCTGCCCTGACGATGTCGTCCACCGCAACAGCTCGACGTCCCTCATCCACCTCCCCGGATGAGGATCTGTCATCCATCTCGTCGTCCCACCGGTTCAGCCGCCCCGTCCTCCACCTCCAAGGAGTTGCTCCGACGATCGCCTCGTCTATCGTGGCTGCTCCATCCCCACAGCGCCGCCTTAACCTGCTCCACCGGAACCGCAACATCCTCACCGACTCCTCGGACGAAGCCGAGGCCTACTCGGCACCACCAAAGAGGTTGTACACACATCGCAACACACCTTCTCCTTAAATCGACCTCCCGGCACCGACGGTGCTCCATCCCACACCCCCATGGAGCGGCTACCTTGAAGCCGGCGCCGCGGGCGACATCTCCATGGCGGCTCTCCCCTAGTGTGAGGCCCCTTCAGCGACGGCGACCATACCAGCTGGATCTGCTGCTGCTGCTGCACCGGTTCTTGCTCACTCGCGCTGCTGCTGCTTGCTCGCCTAGCTGCTGCTACTCTAGCTCTCGCTCACGCTGCTGCTGCTGCTCTCCCCCTCGCTCGTGCTGCTGCTCTGCTCCGATTTAGCTACACTTCAGTCGACTGAATCGACTTTTGGGTCAATCAATTTTCAGGGGGTGGAGGGAGGGCTCGCAGGAGTTAAAGAAGAACCACCCGCAGCGGGACGGGGCTCGCCGGAGAGGTACCCCACTATCTATCTTAGGGTTCAGGGTGGGGCGGTGGTCGCCGGCAGTGGTGGGGCACTGTAACGCCTTGAGTCCCATGCGCCAGGTGTCTTCCAGTAATTCACTATTGTTGCCATGTCATTCGCTTGCGTGTTGCATGTTTCCATGTCATCATGTGCATTGCATCATCATGTTTTCAAAACTTGCATCCGTCCGGGTTCCCCCAGTTCCTTCCATTGTCAGTTCTAAGCCCAGAGACACTTGCACGCGCCCGCGGCACGTCCGAAATATTATTTTATAAGTGGCCGGAAAATGTTCTCGAAATGGGATGAGAGTTGGCGTGCAGTCTTGTTATGTTGTAGGTAGGCCGCCTGCCAAGTTTCATCGCATTCGGAGTCCGTTTGATGCCCCAACGGATAACTACAGTGGCATTATAGTCGGTCAAACGTCGGACATTTTCGGTCTCCGAAAACTGTTGTCGGGCTTTCCCTCTCTTTCCTCCCTAGACCATCTACACAGTCACCTACCAACCGCCAGGCCCAGCCTAACCCTCCTCACGTCCGGAGCGATCCGATTGTGATCAGAGGGCCTCGAAACCCCTCCTAACCACCTGACCCCTCCTTGCACAGTGCTCAGACCCCTCGTCCGCGTCCGAAAGTTGTCCCGAGCCCGACCCGAGCAGTCATTACCGATGGGTTCGGATCATCCCCAAACATCCCTAAAACATCTTCGTTTTCTTATTTGGACTCCCTACCTATTTTTCTCGGACCGTCTGATTTCAATCGGAGGGACTAGATCACCCCTAATTTAACCCACAACTATAAATATGAGTCTAACCCTAATTTTGAGGAGAGCTATCCCATCCTCCGAATCCCTCCGCCACCACCAGTCCACTGCATCTTCCTCAGGATCCCCTTCTCTTCGTCTTCCTCCACCCACCAACTGGAGCCCGAGCTCCTTCTCCCCGACCCCAAGCACTCGATCCACCGGGCCAACCACCTTCTCCTCTTGATCCATGGCCACCTCCTACTCGAGCAACTAGCGCCCCGCTGCCTTCTCTCCCCTGTTCGATCCGGAGGAGAGGAGCTCCTCCATGCCCCACCTAGCGCGATGGTCGCCGGCCACCCAAGCAGCAGAAGCAGATGAGCACCACTGGCCCTCCTCTTCCTCCAGTTTTCTCCTTGTCCTCGTGTATCCTTCCCCGTCTCTCAACTCCCCTCCTCTCCTTCTTATCGCAGGAACCGGGTGCAGCCGTCGAACACCATGGCCGCCCCTCGCCTCCTCACTTTGTTCTGGGACCCCTGCGCCCCGTCACCCGCGTCCAGCGCCGCCATGGATTCACGCCAAGAGCTCCTACGGTTCCCGAGGACCTCGCTGCCGGGATCCACTTCCTCCGGCCACCTCCAGCGCCACCACAGCCTCTGCACGGCCGCCGCGCGTGCCTGACTTCATCCCTCGCACCCGAAGCCCAACAAAACAGCACTACTATCCTCTGCGTCAGGGGGACGCTCGAACCTCCTCTGCATCTCGCTCGCCCGCACGTGACCGCATCGACCTCCCCTGCTCCGTTCTTCGCCGTCTGTGCTAGATCCGGCGAGTCCCTGCACCCCAACCTCGCCCCTGGCTCCAGGCCGCCGCGCCGCCCCACCGAAGACCGCCAAGTCCATCACCGGCCTTCCCTACTTCTACGTGCGAGCATGCGAGGACGATGACCGCAGCGCCAAGTCCCGCTCAGTTCAGCCTGTTCCGTTGACTGCGCCCCTGCCTCCAGATCACCTGGCCCACCGTGACCTCCTGCAGCCCAGCACCCCCAGGCCCATGGTGAGGGCACCCCAGCCCAACGCCCAGCAGATTCGGCCCACTTCTATTTTTTTCCTATCAGCGAATTTGTCTATTTCCCAGGATTTATAGTTTTGCCCCGTGTTGTTCATGCATTTAATAATTAACAAACCATGCATCATATTAAAATAATTTATATATGTAAATTGCTTATAATTTCATCTAGTTTCATAATAACCAACTTTCACCCATGTTATAAATGTTTAAAATGTTGTTTGTGTTTATTTTGCATAATGCCATGTTAAAATGATTTATTTCATAACTAAATAACCGTAGCTCCAAATTTAATAAACTTTATATGTAAATGGGGCAGAAAAATGCATAGATTAACATGATGTGCTTACTTTGCATATTTAACAACTGTAAAATTATGTTTAGGGCAGAACAGTAGCTAATTCGAAATATGCATATGAGGATTTTCCGGAATTGTTGTTTGTTGTTCCAGCCTCATTTAAACTTGCCTAGATAGGTAGTTTTCATATGCATCACGCCTTGCCATGTTTAATAACATTTAATATTGTTGGGGTACATAAACGGGAATGAACTAAATATCGGAATGTGGTGTATCGTCAATATGCAACTCGTTGCATATTGAGCTCCACTTAACTTGTAGTATTGTTTGTTGCACTTGCCATGCCATGCCTCTTTAAATCGGACATGCATCATACTTGATTGTGCATCATGCCATGTTTATGTGATGGTTGTTTACCATGTTGCTTGCTTCTTTTCGTTTTGCTTCTCTCGTTAGCTTCGGTTTCGTTCCGGAGTTGTGAGGATTCATTCGACTACATCCGTTTGTCTTCTTCATGGACTCGTTCTTCTTCCTTGCGGGATCTCAGGCAAGATGACCATACCCTCGATATCACTTCTATCTTTGCTTGCTAGTTGTGCGTTCTATCGCTATGTCGTGCTTCCTACCACTTGTTATATCATGCCTCCCATATTACCATGCCAAGCCTCTAACCCACCTTTCTAGCAAACCGTTGTTTGCTATGTTACCACTTTTGCTCAGCCCCTCTTATAGCGTCGCTAGTTGCAGGTGAAGTTGAAGTTTGTTCCATGTTGGAACATGGATATGTTAGGATATCACTTTATCTCTTATTTAATTTAATGCATCTATATACTTGGTAAAGGGTGGAAGGCTCGGCCTTATGCCTGGTGTTTTGTTCCACTCTTGCCGCCCTAGTTTCCGTCATACCGGTGTTATGTTCCTTTATTTTGCGTTCCTTACGCGGTTGGGGTTATGGGACCCCCTTGACAATTCGCTTTGAATAAAACTCCTCCAGCAAGACCCAACCTTGGTTTTTACATTTGCCACCTAAGCCTTTTCCCTTGGGTTCTGCAGAGTCAAGGGTCATCTTTATTTTAAACCCCCGGGCCAGTGCTCCTCTAAGTGTTGGTCCAACCTGGGCGATGTCCGGCGCCCCCTGGGCAACCAGGGTCTATGCCAACCTGACGTCTTGCCCATCCGGTGTGCCCTGAGAACGAGATACATGCAACTCCTATCGGGATTTGTCGGCATATCGGGTGGCTTTGGTGGTTTTGTTTTACCATTGTCGAAATGTCTTGTAACCGGGATTCCGAGACTGATTGGGTCTTTCCGGGAGAAGGAATATCCTTCTTTGACTGTGAGAGCTTGTGATGGGCTAAGTTGGGACACCCCTGCATGGTTTAAACTTACGAAAGCCGTGCCCGCGTTTATGTGGCAGATGGGAATTTGTTAATATCCGATTGTAGAGAACTTGACACTTGACTTAATTAAAATGCATCAACCATGTGTGTAGCTGTGATGGTCTCTTTTTGGCAGAGTCCCAGAAGTGAACACGGTTTAGGTTATGTATGAACGTAAGTAGTTTAAGGATCACTTCTTGATCACTTCTAGCTTCTCGACCATTGCGTTGCTTCTCATCTTACTCTTTATTGTGTATGTTAGCCACCATATTTTCTTAGCACTCATTGCAGCTCCACCTCACTACCTTATCCTACCCATAAGCTTAAATAGTCTTGATCTCGCGGGTATGAGATTGCTGAGTCCTCGTGAGTCACAGATACTTCCAAATAGTTGCAGGTGCCGATGATACAGTGCAAGTGATGCTACCGAACTCAAGTGGGAGTTCGACGAGGACCTTGGTCGTTACTACATTTCGTTTCCTGATGATCAGTAGTGGAACCCAGTTGGGACGATCATGGATCTAGCATTTGTGGTTTATCTTCCTTTTCTTTTGGATTTGACCGTAGCCGGTCTTTGAGTGTATTTGGATGATGTATGAATTATTTATGTATTGTGTGAAGTGGCGATTGTAAGCCAACTCTTTATCCTTTTCTTATTCAGTACAAGGGATTGTGTGAAGATCACCCCTCTTGCGACAAAAACCACCATGCGGTTATGCCTCTAAGTCGTGCCTCGACACGTGGGAGATATAGCCGCATCGTGGGCATTATAGGCACAGTGGTGGGGCGGTGGCGTGGGGATCGCTGGAGAAAAATCTCGGCGCGGGGGAGGGGGCTAGAAGGTTGGGGGG
>NC_041392.1:239082082-239180965 GCF_002162155.2 Triticum dicoccoides | reverse complement strand
GGGGCGGCGGCGGACCGGCGGTGGGGAGTTGTTTCGGGGCGGCAGGGCGGTGGCGGACCGGCGGTGGGGAGTTGTTTCGGGGCGGCGCGGGGGCCGGCGGTTCGGCCGGTGGTGGCTGGCAGCTCAGGGGGGTGGAGGTTGAAGATGAATGGCAGGCCCTCCCTAAAATACATGTCACGTGCCTCTCTGCTATCATTGCCTTCAATTTCAATAGTAACATTCAGATTCCACAGTAAATTTCAGTTTCGACAGTTAAGTTCAGAGTTAACAGTTTTTACCTCATCTGTTGTAGTCAGGTGGTTTTTGGTGATGTAAATTTTACATCTATTTTACATCATCCATTGGAGATGCTATTAGAATCCCACTTGAGATTAACGATGTTCGTCTTGTGCTGCTTCAACCTTGACGTCTTACGGCTCATCGGAGCTGCTCCAATGACAGAACGATCCATCACAACAAAGCAGTGCCCTGGACGCCGTCTATAGATTCCTCAGATCTTCCTCCACACCTCGGACAACCACCTCTGCCTCAACTTCTTCAGCGACCAACCCAATGATGCTCAGGTCGACATGGCTACAGCAAAGAGGTTGTACACTTGTTGACTCACTTATTACTCTACATTCATGTCGATCCATTAGGGCTATTTTGGTTCAACAGAAAAACATAGCAATAGGAAATTCTCCTATGGCACTCTACTATTCAATTATTCATGCATTTTATTGAAAGGAATGGAGCAAAACATCCACCTGGACCTACTTTTCAAAATCCTATGCATGAAAACAAGACCAAGTGCATTAGTGGCAGAATAACATTCTAACTGTACACGCTTTCATATGATTTCACTTTATTTTGGCCATGTTTCTTTGCATTCCTCTACTCTTCCAATTCCTGTGAACCAAACACCCAAGTTGACAGAAATCCAGTGTTTACAAATTCTCTGTTTACCATGTGCATTCCTATCCTATTCTGGTGTTTTTCCTATCCCTGCATTTTTAGAATCATGCAAACCAAATGAGCCCTTACAGAATTACTTCAGTTACAGGTAGGTGTCGAAGGAAACTTTGTGTGGTTTGTCCCTCTCCTTCCGCTATGTTGTCCACCTCACCTGAGCTGCTCCATCGACAGAAGCATCCACCAAACCAGACATCACGACTCCTAACTGTCTTTCGCCGCCTCAGATCTTCTTCCCTGCCACCGGCACCCACCGCAACGACATCACCATCATTGACTCTGCAGATGAACCTGAGGAGTACACGGGTCCACAAGAGAGGTCGCACTCTTTTGTTTATGCTTATGTTATGCATTGCTTAAAATTACCGGCTACTTAATCATCTTTTTCACCTCTTAGACTCCAAGTCAGGTCCAAATTAATGTTCAAACTTGAGTTCTAAATTAGTTGCGGGGCACATATCGAGGCAGCAATGAATAGCATCTCTGTCTAATATCTGTTTCACCTAGGGTATGCCTATGTTGTTCATCTTGGGTGGGAAACAAATAGTAAAGCAATCATCATCTGTCTTTTTATTAAATTAAAGCAATCATCAGCCTATTATCATTATTTTTGGATCCATCCACTGGTTGTTACCATCACTCTAGATTTATGCATGCTCTCCTTACATAATCTCACCATATATTTTTTGTATGCATGTCATATATTGTACACAGTCATGCTGAACATGTAGAGAAAAAGAGAATAGTTTTGCGTGGCAATACAATGTCATGCAGACATCGCTCCATGGTGGGTTCAATGGCAACCCCCCCTCTCCAGATTGTAACCCATAGGAAGATATCTGTTCTGAGGTGGATTCATACTCACCTGACCACTCCTATTTACCCCCAAGGTGTTTGCTCTACCTTGGCATGATGATGTTAGGCATGTCACGCATGTGTTGCCTTGCAGTGCCTACTTTTGACATCATATATGTCATCTGCTTAGTTTAGACATGTTCTGCAATGCCACCTGTTTACTTTTTATATCATATATGGGAATTATGTAGTCTCATGTCTTTTAGCCAGCCATAATATATGTGAAATCTGCAATCCAACCTGTTTAACCATGCATCATATATTTGAATGATATCTTGCCCATCCTTTTCTTCATTACATTTCCATTTGTCGACAATGTTTGTACATTAAACTACTCTTCCCGTGAATCAGCCATTTGGGTGGGAGATGGAAAAATCTGGAGTGAAAACAAGGCCTTCAGAGCAGACAGTGCTACCTGTCGAAGCAGATCTCTTGTTGGGTCCCGATAGCTCCTCAAAGATGGATTCAGAGACAGATGACCAGTCCTATTCCCCCACCAAGGTGTATGCTCTAACTTGGCATGGTTATACTGCTCATATTATGCATATGGTGTCTTGCATTGCATAGTTTATACATCATATACACAATGTTCAACACCATGTTCTTAGTTCAGACATCATATTGAATGCCCTCTGTTTAGCTTATAAATCACATATGTGAATTAAATCATGCAATCCTGATTACTTAGATAACATGTATGTGAATTATGTCATGCGATCCTGTTTAGTTATTCATCATATCTTTGAATTATGTTATGCTATGTTATCCAGTTTGGATAAACATCATATATGTGAAATTATGTCATGCTATCTGTTTTAGTTAAACAATATACATGTCAACTATTTCATGCCCTCTTTTTTCCAAACTATCTATTGCATCTGTATCTCATACAATGTCTGTACATTCAACTATGTTTCCTGTTTATCAGCCATTTGAATTGGAGCGGGTGATGCCAGTATCTAGCGGAGTAAAAACACGGTCTTCAAATAAAATAGTGCTACCTCTTGGTGGAGATAGCACTCCGATTGTACATGCACGAGAACCAGCCCTACCACACATAATCCAGACTCTTGCAGATTGTACCCCTACTGCGATGGTTAGAGAACCAGCTTCACCCAATCTAACCCCAACCCCAGCAGATAGTAACCCGGTTCCTGTTGACACAATACCATCTCCACCACATAGCTCCCAAACAAGAGCAGTTAGTAAGGCAGCTCTAGTGCCCAAAGGGCCAGTACTACCACGGCGAACCCCAACTCCACTAGTTAGTACGCCTATTTCTGTGGAGGAAGCACAACCAGCCAATCGTAGTTTAGCATCTATCACATTTGATGTTGTTAAATCCTATGTGCGTATCTTCCCATCTTGGAAATATTATACTAAAGATGAAGGAAAATGCCAGTTGCAGGTGTTTGTCCAGGAGTTATGTGTAAGTAATGTTATTCATGGCAATTACTTTGCTTTGTCCCATACATTCTACCTCCATGATGGTTATAATACAACAAATTTTCCCATTTTTCTCTATAGCTAAGAACCAATTTGGAAACTCAGCATGAGGTAACCTGTGCTAATACCTCTACTATCTTCAAGAATGCTTGGTGGCAGTATCGGAATCACCTGAAGAAAACATACTCCACTGGCAAAGAAACTCATCAAATTCCCTTACGTTCTCCTGAGACACATTTACTGGACGATGACTGGGACCGCCTGGTTCTGTACTGGTCCCGAACTAAGAATGTGGTAAAGTCTATGAGCTCATTTTTAAGTACTGTATTCTTGTGTCTTACTGTACTCTGTTCATGTAGAACAAGTGCTTAAACCTGAAGAACAATTGTTCTAATTTAAGATTCCATTGCTATCATGCATACTCCTTTGCTCTTGTATCACTGTATTTACTCAGACAAACTTATTTTTAAATTGAAGGATCTAATCGAAACTCCAATGGCACAATAGGTATGTTCACGCATGTTTATTTAACAGGTTTGCTCTTACAATAGCTCTACTGATTTCAATTTCAATTGTGTATACAGTTGACTTCTCATATCATGCACATTATTAGCATCACAACAGAGCCAATAGTGTTGTTGTACATGTAGACCTATGGTACCCATCTGAAATCTTGTTGTGTCGTGTAGTTTCCCACGCTTTGTATTCTTTCACTGCTGCTTTGTCTTGAACTGATATGATTTGAACCGTGTCTCTATTTTGATTTGGCAAAACAATGCATTGACCATAGGACATAGATATATGTTTGTTTGATGCTTTTATCATGTACTGGTACTTGGCAATAGAAGACTTGGTAGTTTAATCCTGTCCACCTTACTAATGAATTGGTTCACCGAAATGAGTTTCATATACTAGTACATGCTAAACCTGTTATGTGTCTGCTTGTTTCTTCTTTTAGAATGCTGACAGAATATTGAGGAAGAGTGCCTTATTAAGCAATGGTAAAGGAAGTAATGTAGATAAGGTTCAGGATAGTGAGATATCCTTGTTGGTCTCCAACAAAGCTGATAAAACAACTAAGGAAGACTATCTTGAAGACAGTGAGACAACCCCAAAGTCCTACCTTGGTTTAGTGTTCGAGTTACTGGCCACTACCGCTTGAACAAGCTATTCAAACTCACTGTCTGAATCAGTTCGGTTTCTTGAGTCTCAACTACAAGCTAAAAGACATCGATCAGCTATGTTGCGACAAGAAGCGGAAGGACTAAGAAAGTCCCTGGAGCATTCAGAGGCATACTTTCTAGTGCAATAGCAAGCATTGGAGGATTTTAGCGCCAAACATGACAAAGCTAATAAGCTTGCTAAGCTTATTGCCAGCATGGTGGATACCCATGATAACGTTTCTTGAGCTCTTCTGAAGTTGTTTCAGTTATGCTCTTGTTTTGCTGCCGCGTTTATTTGCCAATTTTGACGGCCAGTGTATGTAATAAGCTGCTTTGTTCCCTATATTTGCACTGGTGGCGAACTTTGATGCCCAGTGGATGTAATATGTGTAATAGCTATAATAGGCTAGCGTTAGTTGCTTGCTTATTTATTTCCTTATTGTCTTGTTTAGTCATTTTCTTGTAGTCACTACAGTTCTTTTTCCGCGTTTTTCTAGTGGCCACAATAACCTATTTTGGTAACTAGGCCACAATAATCATGGCAACACATGGACTGTTGTAACCATGGGCCTCCTGTGGGCTGTAAGATCCATGGGCCTTCTACGGGCCGTAGGATCCATGGGCCTTCTACGGGCCGTAGGATCCATGGACCTTCTACGGGTCGTAGGATCAATGGACTTTCTATGGGCCTTATGATCCATGGGCCTTCTACGGGCCGTAGGGTCCATTGGTCTTCTAGGGGCCGTAGGATCCATGGGCCTTCTACGGGGCGTATAATCATTTCGCCAAACATGGGTCGTACTATTCGTGGACCATAATGGGCCATTAATAGGCCGTATTTGATAACGCTATGACAACAGCCCAACGGGTTAACGGGCCACAAATGGGCCGAATGTAACCACGAGCTGAATTTGGCCCACAAACGGAACAGGCCAGTAACGGATCGTAAGTCACCGAATTCTAGAAATGAGCTTAAGAATAAATGGGCCCTTAGAAGGCCGAAAGTTAACGCGGGTTGGAAACGGCCGACGGAATAATGGGCCATTAATGGGTATAAAGCGATACACTGTTCATTATGGGACAGTTTCATCTTAGGCCTTTATTGGGCCCAGAGTTACGATGGGCCTCATATGGGCCGAAAGACATCATGGGCCATACATGGGCCGGAAGTAACAACAGGCTGGAATCATATTGGATGGCCCAAATGAAGCTATTGGGCTTAATTCCGATAGGCCGTAACGGGTCGGGAGTTAGTGGGACGTAAATGGGCGATATACGAGCAGGCTGTTAACAGGCTTTCCATGGGCCGACCCGTTACCTTTTGACCAAGTCAAATGGGCTGGCCTTTTCATTGGAATGGGCCTCTATTGGGCCGTGCCACATGTCGACGTATCATAGGCGCCTCCTATCCAATGAGTGGATGACATCTGTCCCAATGGTGAGCCAACACGTGTTTCCTCTGGCCAATGAGAATTTAAACATGGAAAATCCCCATTGGTCCAGGCTGCTAACGGGTTATCGGATCCAAAACTGGACCCGGTAGCTTAACAGTGACCTGTTACGGTGGATGCCACGTGTCGGTCACCCTTGACGAAAACACTTCTATGACGCGCGATTTATCATCATGGAAGTGGACACTTCCGTGATGATAATTTTGGTAATGTCATGGAACACTTCTACGACAGCACATGTATGACTATCTTGATTCTGTCATAAAATCGTCATGGATGTACATGCATGACAGAAAATGTGACCTACTGTGACAAACACGTATCATCACGGAAGTGTCTTTTTTTGTAGTGCATATCGGCTACAATGTTAAAAAGGATAGGAGACATTGGATCACCTTGTCTTAAAACTTTCAGGGTTTGGAAATAATGACCAATATCATCATTTACCTTGACCCCTACACTCCCACCCTGGACAAAAGATTGCACTTGTTGACACCATTCAGCTACGAACCCTTTCATCCTTAGAGCTTGTTGAAGAAAAGGCCATTTGACTTTATCATACGCCTTTTCAAAATCAACCTTAAAGACAACTCCATCAAGTTTCTTTTTGTGAAACTCATGTATAGTTTCGTGTAGAATGACTACACCCTCCAAGATGTTTCGTCCAGGCATGAAAGCAGTTTGAGTAGGGCGGACAACCGATTGAGAAATCATGGAGAGCCTATTAGTACCCACTTTGGTGAATATTTTAAAGTTGACATTCAGAAAACAAATAGGTCTGAATTGCTCGATCCGAATGGTCTCATCTTTCTTAGTAAGTAAAGTGATAATCCCAAAATTGAGGCAAAACAAAGACAAATCTTCGTTAAAAAGATTGTCAAACATAGGGAGCAGGTCACCTTTGATAGTCTCCCAACACTTCTGGTAGAATTCAGCAGGGAACCCATTCAGTCCCGAAGCTTTATTCCTTTCCATCTGTTGAATAGCATCAAAAATTTCCTTCTCCGAGAAAGGTGCTATCAAAAATAGCATTTTCCTCCCGAGAAAGTTGGGGTATATCTTCAGACATATCCTCGTCCATCATAACAAAATTGGAGTCCGGGTGCCCAAACAAACGTTTATAATAATTGGTAACATACACCTTTAGCATATCTTGACCGACAATAGTTCCTTCATCTTGTTCTAGTTGATGAATTTTCTTTTTCCTGTGCTTTCCATTTGCAATCAAATGGAAAAACTTAGTATTATTGTCCCCTTCACGAACAAATTTTACTTTAGCACGACGGGACCATTTTAACTTTTCCTCACGCATAATATTGGCCAGAAACTCATCCGCCTCCCGCTTGGTAGCGATCTGCCATGCAGAGTGGTGAAGATTCAGCCTTGATATCTAAAGAATTAACAATATCCATCAGAAGTTCTTTTTCTTTTTTATATTCACCACTCAAATTCTTCGCCCAACCCTGAAGAAATTTTCTAAGATGACGTATCTTGAACTGCCAACGTTCAATATTTGTTGCACCTCTCGTTTCCTTAGACCATTCTCAAGCTACTAAATCATGGAAACCTTCCCTCTCAAACCAATACGTTTCAAAAGAGAACGCCGCTTTGTTCCCCAAATGAGCAGCCTCACCGGAGTCCAAAAGAAGAGGTGTATGATCAGAAATACTTCACTGGAGAGCTCTAACGGTCACCAAAGGAAACTTTTGCTCCCATTCAACGCTCATCAAAACACGATCGAGCTTTTCATAGGTGGGAACCTCAAGATTATTAGACCAGGTAAACTGTCAACCTGACAAAGCAATCTCTCTCAGGTCTAATTTTGCAATAATCACATTAAACATAAAAGGCCATCTTGCATCAAAATTATTACTGTTTTTCTCGTCTTGACGCCTAATGATATTAAAATACCCACCCACCAACATCGGTAGAGACTCGGACCCACATATTCTCACTAATTCTGATAGAAAATCGGGCTTAAGCTCCGGTTGCACGGCTCCATAAACCGCCACCAGTGCCCATGAGAATCCATCACTTCTCGAGTGCACATGAAACTTAAACACAAAATCACTTACGTCCATATTAAGAACCTCGATACTAGAGTTGTTCACCCCAAGCAAGATACCGCCAGACCTCCCCTTGGGCAGTAGGCAGTACCAAAAGAAATCTAAGCCACCACATAGAAAGCTTAGAAACGGTGTCGAAAAGGTTGGCCGGCCAGTCTCCATAAGAGCGATGAAATCTAAATTTTGCTCTCTGGATGTGTCCAAAAGAAATTGCCTTTTAGCCAAGTCACCAAGACCTCTGCTATTCCAAAAAGTTCCTTTCATTCGTCATGAAATTTCTTTTAGCTTTTAGATGCGCACTACGACGCACCGTATAGAGGTCAAATTCCCTCTTGGTACGCTTACGACGAACCTCGATCTCGACAGGCTTTGCCAAAAATCCATATGATTTTCCGGAAAACATGTCTCCTCTGGGATCAAGTCCTCACACAAATTTTGAATAAAAGGAATCGAAAGCCTGTGAGGATCATCATCCTCAATGGGAGTTTCAGCGGCTTTTTTCTCTAACATCATGAGAACTCTATCCGTCTGTAAATCCAACAACTCATTCACTGAACAGGCAACTTCATGACCATTGCTACACAAAGAAATCCCGAGTCTAGAAACTTTGTGGATAATATCATATTCGGGAAATGAAATAACTGAATATTTTTATTGAAATTCATACCCGAAGAAGTTTCAATGTCACGGAGCTTGGTAGCTCGCATAGCTTGACCCATCTGGAGGTCATCTGCATTTGGTTGCGCTTGAATCTGAAGGAAATATGCCCTAGAGGCAATAATAAAGTTGTTATTTATATTTCCTTATATCATGATAAATGTTTATTATTCATGCTAGAATTGTATTAATCGAAAACTTAGTACATGTGTGAATACATAGAGAAAACAGAATGTCCCTAGTATGCCTCTACTTGACTAGCTCGTTAATCAAAGATGGTTAAGTTTCCTAACCATAGACATGTGTTGTCATTTGATGAACGGGATCACATCATTGGGAGAATGATGTGATGTACAAGACCCATCCGTTGGCTTAGCATGTTGATCATTCAGTTTTATTGCTATTGCTTTCTTCATGACTTATACATATTCCTTTGACTATGATATTATGCAACTCCCGAATAGCAGAGGAACACCTTGTGTGCTATCAAACATCACAACGTAACTGGGTGATTATAAAGATGCTCTACAGATGTCTCCGAAGGTGTTTTTTGAGTAGGCATAGATCGAGATTAGGATTTGTCACTCTGTGTATCAGAGAGGTATCTTTGGGCCCTCTCGGTAATGCACAAAACTACAAGCCTTGCAAGTAATGTGAATAATGAGTTATTTATGGGACGATGGATTACGGAACGAGTAAAGAGACTTGCCGGTAACGAGATTGAACTAGGTTTGATGATACTGACGATCGAATATCGGGCAAGTAACATACCGATGACAAAGGGAATAACGTATGTTGTTATGTGGTTGACTGATAAAGATCTTCATAGAATATGTAGGAGCCAATACGAACATCCAGGTTCTGCTATTGGTTATTGACCGGAGATGTGTCTCGGTCATGTCTATATAGTTCTCGAACCCATAGAGTCCACACGCTTAACGTTCGATGATGATTTATATTATGAGTTATGTGATTTGATGACCTAAGTTTGTTCGGAGTCCCGGATAAGATCACGGACATGACGAGGAGTTTTGAAATGGTCGAGAGGTAAAGATCGATATATTTGAAGGCTATATTCGGACATCGGAATGGTTCCGAGTGATTCAGGTATTTTTCGGAGTACTGGAGAGTTAAGGGAATTCGCCGGGGGAAGTTAATGGGCCTTATTGGGCTTTAGTGGAGAGAGGGAAGATGGGCCACGCGGTGGCGCACGCCTCCCCCCTGCCCAAACCGATTTGGACAAGGGGTGCCCCCCCTTTTGCTTTTCCCTCTCCCTCATTTCCTTCTTTCCTACTCCGAAAAGGAAAGGGAATCCTACTAGGACTTGGGAGTCCTAGTAGGACTCCCTACACTTGGCGCGCCCCTGGAGGGCCGACCTCTCTCCCTCCCTCCTTTATATACGTGGGAAAAGGGCACCCCAAAGGCAGACCAAGTCTTCTCTTAGCCGTGTGCAGTGCCCCTCTCCATAGTTACACACCTCGGTCATATCGTCATAGTACTTAGGTGAAGCCATGCGCCGGTAACTTCATCATCACTGTCGCCACGCCATCGTGCTGACGGAACTCTCCCTCGTCCTCAACTGGATCAAGAGCTCGAGGGACGTCATCATGCTGAACGTGTGCTGAACATGGAGGTGTCGTACGTTTGGTACTTGGATCGGTTGGATCATGAAGACGTTCGGCTACATCAACCGCTTTACTAAACGCTTCCGCTTTCGGTCTACGAGGGTACGTGGACACACTCTCTCATCTCGTTGCTATGCATCTCCTAGATAGATCTTGCATGATCGTAGGTGAAAATTTTGAAATACTGTGTTCCCCAACAGTGGCATCAGAGCCAGGTCTATGCGTAGATGTTATATGCACGAGTAGAACACAAAGAGTTGTGGGTGGTAATAGTCATAGTGCTTACCACCAACGTCTTACTTTGATTCGGCAGTATTGTTGGATGAAGCGACCCGGACCGACATTACATGACCGCATTCATGAGACTGGTTCTACTGATGTGCTTCACACAGGTGGCTGGTGGGTGTCCGTTTCTCCAACTTTAGTTGAATCAAGTTTGACTACGGCCGGTCCTTGTTGAAGGTTAAAACAACACACTTGACGAAAAATCATTGTGGTTGTGATGCGTAGGTAAGAACGGTTCTTGCTAGAAGCCCGTAGCAGCCACGTAAAACTTGCAACAACAAAGTAGAGGACGTCTAACTTGTTTTTGCAGGGCATGTTGTGATGTGATATGGTCAAGACGTGATGAGATATTAATTGTTGTATGAGATGATCATGTTTTGTAGAAGTTACTAGCAACTGGAAGGAGCCTTATGGTTGTCACTTTATTGTATGAAATACAATCACCATGTACTACAATCGCTTGAATCAAGTGGGAGTTAATCTTCCGGATAATATAGTGATTGACAAAGTTCTCTAGTCACTATCACCAAGTTACTGGAACTTTGTGATGAACTATAATATGCAAGGGATAACGAAAATGATTCCCGAGCTCTTCACGATGCTAAAATTGGCGAAGGTAGAAATCAAGAAAAGCATCAAGTGTTGATGGTTGACAAGACAACAAGTTTCAAGTAAAAGGGCAAGGGAAAGAAAGGGAACTTCAAGAAGAATGGCAAGCAAGTTGCCACTCCCATGAAGAAGCCCAAAGCTAGACCCAAGCCTAAAACTGAGTGCTTCTACTGCAAAGGAAATGGTCGCTGGAAGCAGAACTGCCCCAAATACTTGGCGTATAAGAAGGACGGCAAAGTGAACAAAAAGTATATATGATATACATGTTATTGATGTGTACTTTACAAGTGTTCATAGTAGCCCCTGGGTATTTGATATTGGTTCGGTTGTTATGATTACTAACTTGAAACAGGAGTTAAAAATGAACAGAGACTAGTTGAGGGCGAGGTGACGATGTGTGTGGAAGTGATTCCAAGGTTGATAAGATCACCATCGCATACTCCCTCTACCTTAGGGATTAGTATTGGAACTAAATAAATGTTATTTGGTGTTTGCGTTGAGCATAAATATGATTGGATCATGTTTATTGCAATATGGTTATTCATTTAAGTAAGAGAATAATTGTTCTTCTGTTTACATGAATAAAACCTTCTATGGTCTTACATCCAATGTAAATGGTTTACTGAATCTTGATCACAGTGATACACATAATATTTATGCCAAAAGATGCAAAGTTAATAATGATAGTGCAACTTATTTGTGGCACTGCTGTTTAGGTCATATTGGTGTAAAGCATGAAGAAACTCCATGCTGATGAACTTTTGGAATCACTTGATTATGAATCACTTGATGCTTGCGAACCATGCCTCATGGGCAAGATGACTAAGACTCTGTTCTCCGGAACAATGGAGCGAGCCACTGACTTATTGGAAATAATACATACCGATGTATGCGACCCGATGAGTGTTGAGGCTCGCGGAGGGTATCATTATTTTCTGACCTTCACGGATGATTTGAACAGATATGGGTATATCTACTTAATGAAACACAAGTCTGAAACATTTGAAAAGTTCAAAGAATTTCAGAGTGAAGTGGAAATCATCGTAACAAGAAAATAAAATTTCTACGATCTGGTCGTGGAGGTGAATATTTGAGTTATGAGTTTGGCCTTCATCTAAAACAACGTGGAATAAATTTCATAACTCATGCCACCTAGAACACCACATCATAATGGTGTGTCCGAATGTCGTAACCGTACTTTGTTGGATATGGTGCGGTCCATGATGTCTCTTACCAATTTACCACTATCGTTTTGGGGTTATGCATTACAGACTGTTGCATTCACGTTAACTAGGGCACCATCTAAATCCGTTGAGACAACACCATATGAACTGTGGTTTAGCAAGAACCTAAGCCGTCGTTTCTTAAAATTTGAGGTTACGATGCTTACATGAAAAAATTTCAGCCTGATAAGCTCGAACCCAAATCGGAGAAGTGCATCTTCATAGGACACATAAAAGAAACTATTGGGTACACCTTCTATCACAGATCTGAAGGCAAGATCTTTGTTGCTAAGAATGGATCCTTTCTAGAGAAGGAGTTTCTCTCGAAAGAAGTGAGTGGAGGAAAGTAGAACTTGATGAGGTAGTTGTACCTTCTCTCGAGTTGGAGAGTAGTTCATCACAGAAATCAGTTCCAGTGATGCCTACACCAATTAGTGAGGAAGTTAATGATGATGATCATGAAACTTCAAATCAAGTTACTACCGAACCTAGTAGGTCAACCAGAGTATGTTCCGCACCAGAGTGGTACGGTAATCCTGTTCTGGAAGTCATGTTAATAGACCATGACGAACCTGCGAACTATGAGGAAGGGATGATGAGCCCAGTTTCCGCAAAATGGCTTGAGGCCATGAAATATGAGATGGGATCCATGTATGAAGAAGAAAGTGTGGACTTTGGTTGACTTTCCCGATGATCGGCAAGCCATTAAGAATAAATGGATCTTCAAGAGGAAGACGGACTTTGATAGTATACAATCTACAAAGCTTGAATTGTCGCAAAAGGTTTTCGACAATTTCAAGGTGTTCACTACGATAAGATTTTCTCACTCGTAGCGATGCTTAAGTCCGTACGAATCATGTTAGCAATTGCCACATTTTATAAAATCTGGCAAATGGATGTCAAAACTGCATTCATTAGTGGATTTCTTAAAGAAGAGTTGTATATGATGAAACAAAAAGGTTTTGTCAATCTTAAAGGTGCTAACAAAGTGTGCATGCTCCAGCGATCCATCTATGGACTAGTGCAAACATCTCGGAGTTGGAATATACGCTTTGATGAGTTGATCAAAGCATATAGTTTTATACAGACTTGCGGTGAAGCCTGTATACAAGAAAGTGAGTGGGAGCACTACGGCCTTTCTGATAAGTATATGTGAATGACATATTGTTGATCGGAAATGATGTAGAATTTTCTGGAAAGCATAAAGGAGTGTTTGAAAGGAGTTTTTCAAAGAAAGACCTCGGTGAAGCTGCTTACATATTTAGCATCAAGATCTATAAAGATAGATCAAGACGCTTGATAAGATTATTCAAGGAGTATATACCTTGACAAGATTTTGAAGTCGTTCAAAATGGATCAGTCAAAAAAGGAGTTCTTGCCTGAGTTGTAAGGTGTGAAGTTGAGTAAAGACTCAAAACCCAACCATGACAGAAAATAGAAAGAGAATGAAAAGTCATTCCCTATGGCTCAGTCATAGATTCTATAAAGTATGCTATGCTGTGTACCAGACCTATTGTATACCTCACCATGAGTTTGGCAAGAGCGTACAATAGTGATCAAGGAGTGGATCACTGGACAGCGGTCAAAATTATCCTTAGTGGAATAAAGACATGTTTCTCGGTTATGGAGGTGACAAATAGTTCATCGTAAAGGGTTACGTCGATGCAAGCTTTGACACTAATCAAGATGACTCTAAGTCTTAATATGGATGCATATTAAAAGTGGGAGCGATTAGATAGAGTAGCTCCGTGCAGAGCATTGTAGACATAGAAAATTTGCAAAATACATACGACTCTGAATGTGGCAGACCCGTTGACTAAACTTCTCTCACAAAGCAAAACATGATCACTCTTTGGGTGTTAATCACATAGCGATGTGAACTAGATTATTGACTCTAGTAAACCCTTTGGGTATTAGTCACATAGAGATGTGAACTAATCACATAAAGATGTGAACTATTGGTGTTAAATCACATGATGATGTGAACTAGATTATTGACTCTGGTGCAAGTGGGAGACTGAAGGAAATATACCCTAGAGGCAATAATAAAGTTGTTATTTATATTTCCTTATATCATGATAAATGTTTCTTATTCATGCTAGAATTGTATTAACCGGAAACTTAGTACATGTGTGAATACATAGACAAAATAGAATGTCCCTAGTATGCCTCTACTTGACTAGCTTGTTAATCAAAGATGGTTAAGTTTCCTAACCATAGATATGTGTTGTCATTTGATGAACGGGATCACATCATTGGGAGAATGATGTGATGGACAAGACCCATCCGTTAGCTTAGCATGTTGATCGTTTCAGTTTTATTGCTATTGCTTTCTTCATGACATATACATATTCCTTTGACTATGAGATTATGCAACTCCCGAATACTGGAGGAACACCTTGTGTGATTATAAATATGCTCTACAGTTGTCTCCGAAGGAGTTTGTTGAGTTGGCATAGATCGAGATTAGGATTTGTCACTCGTGTATCGGAGAGGTATCTTTGGGCCCTCTCGGTAATGCACATCACTATAAGCCTGTCAAGCAATGTGACTAATGAGTTAGTTATGGGATGATGCATTACGGAACGAGTAAAGAGACTAGTCGGTAATGATATTGAACTAGGTATGATGATACCGACGATCGAATCTCGAGCAAGTAACATATCGATAACAAAGGGAATAACGTATGTTGTTATGCGGTTTGACTGATAAAGATCTTCGTAGAATATGTAGGAGCCAATATGAGCATCCAGGTTCTGCTATTGGTTATTGACCGGAGATGTGTCCCGGTCATGTCTACATAGTTCTTGAACCCGTAGGGTCCGCACGCTTAACATTCGATGACGATTTATATTATGAGTTATGTGATTTGATGACCGAAGTTTGTTCAGAGTCCTGGATGAGATCACGGACATGACGAGGAGTCTCGAAATGGTCGAGAGGTAAAGATCGATATATTGGAAGCCTATATTCGGACATCGGAATGGTCCCGAGTGATTCACGTATTTTTCGGAGTACCGGAGAGTTACGGGAATTCGCGAGGGGAAGTTAATGGGCCTTATTGGGCTTTAGTGGAGAAAGGGAAGAAGGGCCATGAGGTGGCGCGCGCCTCCCCCCCGCCCAAACCGAATTGGACAAGGGGTGCCCCCCCCCCTTTTCCTTCTCCCTATCCCTCCTTTCCTTCTTTCCTACTCTGAAAAGGAAAGGGAATCCTACTAGGACTTGGGAGTCCTAGTAGGACTCCCTACACTTGGCGCGCCCCTCGGAGGGCCGGCCTCTCTCCCTCCCTCCTTTATATACGTGGGCAAGGGGCACCCCAAAGGCACACCAAGTCATCTCTAAGTCGTGTGCGGTGCCCCCCTCCACAGTTACACACCTCAGTTTTATCGTCGTAGTGTCGGTAACTTCATCATCACCGTTGCCATGCCATCGTGCTGACGGAACTCTCCCTCGTCCTCAACTGGATCAAGAGCTCGAGGGACGTCATCGTGCTGAACGTGTGCTGAACACGGAGGTGCCGTACGTTCGGTACTTGGATCGGTTGGATCGTGAAGACGTTCGGCTACATCAACCACGTTACTAAACGCTTCCGCTTTTGGTCTATGAGTGTACGTGGACACACTCTCTAGTCTCATTGCTATGCATCTCCTATATAGATCTTGCGTGATCGTAGGTGAAAATTTTGAAATACTACATTCCCCAATAAAATCCTAGCACTCGAGCGGCCAACCGAAGAAGGTCCGGGGATGCCACCAAAAGACGCCACCTCCTCATCAGAAGGCAACGGAGATACCGCCACCTGCGGCAACCCAATGATACGTCTCCAACGTATCTTTAATTTTTGATTGCTCCATGCTATATTATCTTCTGTTTTGGATGTTTATGGGCTTTATTATACACTTTTATATCATTTTTGGGACTAACCTATTAACCCAGAGCCCAGTGCCAGTTTATGTTTTTACCTTGTTTTAGAATATCGCAGAAAAGGAAAACCAAACGGAGTCCAATTGACTTGAAACTTCACGGAACTTATTTTTGGATCAGAAGAAGCCTAGAAGACTTGGAGTGCACATTAGGGGATCTACAAGGAGGCCATGAGGCAGGGGGGCCCACCCCCCTGGGCACGCCCTCCACCCTCGTGGGCCCCTCGTGGCCCCCCTGATGTACTTCTTCCACCTATATATCTCCATCTACCCTAAAAACATCATAGAGCACAATAGATCGGGAGTTCCGCCGCCAGAAGCCTCCGTAGCCACCGAAAACCAATCTAGAACCATTCCGGCACCCTGCCGGAGGGGGCAATCCCTCTCCGGTGGCCATCTTCATCATCCCGGTTCTCTCCATGACGAGGAGGGAGTAGTTCTCCCTCGGGGCTGAGGGTATGTATCAGTAGCTATGTGTTTGATCTCTCTCTCTCTCGTGTTCTTGAGGTGATAGGATCTTGATGTATCGCGAGCTTTGCTATTATATTTGGATCCTATGATGTTTCTTCCCCCCTCTACTCTCTTGTAATGGATTGAGTTTTCCCTTTGAGGTTATCTTATCGGAATGAGTCTTTAAAGATTTGAGAACACTTGATGTATGTCTTGCCGTGCGTATCTGTGGTGACAATGGGATATCACATGATTCACTTGATGTATGTTTTCGTGATCAACTCGCGGGTTCCGCCCATGAACCTATGCATAGGGGTTGGCACACATTTTCGTCTTGACTCTCCGGTAGAAACTTTGGGGCACTCTTTGAGGTTCTATGTGTTGGTTAAATGGATGAATCTGAGATTGTGTGATGCATATCGTATAATCATACCCACGGATACTTGAGGTGACATTGGAGTATCTAGGTGACATTAGGGTTTTGGTTGATTTGTGTCTTAAGGTGTTATTCTAGTACGAACTCTAGGGCTGTTTGTGACACTTATAGGAATAGCCCAACAGATTGATTGGAAAGAGTAACTTTGAGGTGGTTTCGTACCCTACCATAATCTCTTCGTTTGTTCTCCACTATTAGTGACTTTGGAGTGACTCTTTGTTGCATGTTGAGGGATAGTTATGTGATCCAATTGTGTTATTATTGTTGAGGTAACTTGCACTAGCGAAAGTATGAACCCTAGGCCTTGTTTCAACGCATTGCAATACCGTTTATGCCCACTTTTATCATTAGTTACCTTGCTGTTTTTATATTTTCAGATTACAAAACCTTTATCTACCATCCATATACCACTTGTATCACCATCTCTTCGCCGAACTAGTGCACCTATACAATTTACCATTGTATTGGGTGTGTTGGGGACACAAGAGACTCTTTGTTATTTGGTTGCAGGGTTGCTTGAGAGAGACCATCTTCATCCTACGCCTCCTATGGATTGATAAACCTTAGATCATCCACTTGATTGAAATTTGCTACTGTCCTACAAACCTCTGCACTTGGAGGCCCAACAACGTCTATAAGAATAAGGTTGTGTAGTAGACATCATCCAACAGACGATGATGGTAGCATTGAAGGAGAACTAGAATGCCTTGCAAGACCATTGGTAACACCACCAACAATGTAACTACTATAAGGTATCAACCCAGCCGGTCGTTTTGAGTAAGGAGCAAGACCATCCTGGCCTGATCGTGGTGCACACACAGCAGATGCATGGCTGGCCGGCTGTACATACACATTATCAGCTAGCTTCGGGTGTTGAGCAACAGCGGCAGCGGTCGGTCGCTGTGCACTCATGGCGGAAGCAAGCAGAGGGTTCAGTATGAGAAGCGTGACAAGGAAAAAGGTCACAATGGCGCTGGCGGGAAGGGCCGAGGCGGTGAAGCAAACCGCCTTGGCAAGGGTTTTCGGAACCAAGGAAAGCCCGCCAGGGGCCGCGAGAAGGAAGTTTGCCATGACGAGAGTGATGGAGGGGATGAAGAGGAAACCACCGAGCAGGAATTTTGGAAGGCCACTGATGCCATGTGTATTGAGAAGGGTGCATCTTTGCACTCCTCTCACCACCAACTCAAACAATGGGCACGCGAGGTCAATGTTGTGGAGCCAACGGCAGAGTCTCTAAAGCCGCTCAAATGGTCACGCATGCCCATCATCTCCGACGAAGTGGACCACCCTGACCGCACCACTGCGGTACAGTGCTTGCCGTGTTGGTCTCTCCAACAATTCGCAACCTCAAAGTCACAAAGTTGTTGGTCGACGGTGGGGCCGGGTTGAACCTGATTTCCCCAAAGGTGATCAGCAAGCTTCAGATAGCAGAAGAAGAGCTAAAGGTTACGGGAAAGTTTCAAGGAATTAATCTTGGCATGAGTCGTCCTAAGGGAAAGATCACGTTGCCAGTAAAATTTGGGGGAGAATTAAACTACTGGACTGAGAAAGTTGTGTTTGATGTTGTTGACCTCCCCCTGCCGTACAATGGGATCCTTGGATGCCTAGCTCTGGCAAAATTCATGTCGGCATCCCACTATGCCTACAACACTTTGAAGATGCCAGGGCCAGTGGGAGTCATTGCCATTCCATCAGATGAGAAAGACGCAATCATTTGCGTGGACAAGATGCACCGGGACGTAGTCGCGGCAGAGGCTGCGACAGCGGTAGTTCCCACCAAGGGAAAAAAGGGAAGAAGAAGGATAGCAGGGACACCAACAACGAATCCGGGAAGCGTACCTCTCCAGAGTGTGTTACGCATGTTGATGACTTACCGGAGAGTTCCAACAGCAAGAGATCCAAGGTTGTTGTACCACAGGTGAAGAAGGTCCCGGCAGGGCTGGCTGGCGTTGATGGTACCTGTACTATCAGCGCCACCCTTGATAACAAATAGGAAGCGCGCTCGTTGCCTTCCTATGGGCAAATATCGATGTGTTTGCCTAGCAACCATGTGATATCCCTGGTGTTCCCAGGGAGGTAATCGAGCACCACCTAGCTGTCTGCCCATGATGCGGCTTGAACTACGTCGGTATTCCCCCAAAGAGGAATGGATGATGCAACACAACTATAGTAGGTATTTCCCTCGGTGATTAGACCAAGGTTATCGAACCATTAGGAGAACCACGCAACACCACGTAAACAGCTCCTGCACACAAAGAACAAATACTTGCAACCCGACGTAAGAGAGGGGTTGTGAATCCCTCATGGGTAAAAAGATAGGTAAAATTGTAGTAGATTGGATAAATAGATCTCGTGGGAACGCGAATAAAATAAATAAATAACAATTGCAGCAAGGTATTTTTGGGTTTTTGTATTAATAGATCTGAAAATAAAAGCAAATAAAAATAGATCGCGAAGGCAAATATAATAAAGAAGAGACCCGGGGGCCGTATATTTCACTAGTGGCTTCTCTCGAGAAAAATAGCAATGGTGGGTAAACAAATTACTGTTGGTGTCAAAACCGGCGGATCTCGGGTAGGGGGTCCCGAACTGTGCGTCTAGGCCGGATGGTAACATGAGGCAAGGAACACGATGTTTTACCCAGGTTCGAGCCCTCTTGATGGAGGTAAAACCTACGTCCTGCTTGATTAATATTGATGATATGGGTAGTACAAGAGTAGATCTACCACGAGATCAAGGAGGCTAAACCCTAGAAGCTAGCCTATGGTATGATTGTTGTATGATGAAGTTGTCCTACGGACTAAAACCCTCCGGTTTATATAGACACCGGAGAGGGTTAGGGTTACACAAAGTCGGTTACAATGGTAGGAGATCTTGAATATCCGCATCGCCAAGCTTGCCTTCCATGCCAAGGAAAGTCCCATCCGGACACGGGACGAAGTCTTCAATCTTGTATCTTCATAGTTCTGGAGTCCGGCTGAAGGTATAGTCCGGCTACCCGAACACCCCCTAATCCAGGACTCCCTCAGTAGCCCCTGAACCAGGCTTCAATGACGACGAGTCCGGCGCGTAGATTGTCTTCGACATTGCAAGGCGGGTTCCTCCTCCAAATTCTTCATAAAAGTTTGTAAACACCAAGAGTAGTGTCCGGCTCTGCAAAATAAGTTTCCACGTATTGCCACAGAGAGAATAATATTAACACAAATCTAATCTGCTGACGTATTCCGCAGCATGACATCACACTACGGCCAAGCCTTTATTCAAATCGTTTTCACTTTTCCACCTCAGCGTGTTTTGCGAGGCGGTTTCCTTGGGACGTCTTGTCAAAGCAGAGATCATGTCCCCCATTTATGGGATTCTCATCAATACGGACGTGGGTAACCCAACCGCGCCATTTATCACGGCGCTTGGGAGGCAAGTGAGTTTTACTAGGCTGGTGGGGACGCATAGTCGCATCCTCTCATATAAGGGGATAAGGATCCACCTTTTTACCTACGCCTTCTTCCTCCTTTGCCTATCCATCTTCTGCGCACCCGAGCTCCAGCGCCCAAGCCCGCACTTCCTACCTCAACCTTCTCCAACAATGTCCGGAGCAGGAGGCAAGTGGATGGTCTCCTCCGTCACGGAGGGCCATGTCAAAAGGCTAAGGAAGGCTGGATACCTGTCCAAAGACATCACGCACCGGCTTCCTGAGGAGGGGCAGCTTCTCCCCACCCCAAGGCCCAATGAGAGGGTAGTATTTCTTTCCCACTTCCTCCGCGGACTGGGTTTTCCTCTCCACCCATTTGTCCGCGGGCTCATGTTCTACTATGGCCTAGATTTCCATGATCTGGCCCCGAACTTCATCCTCAATATCTTGGTGTTTATCGTCGTGTGCGAGGCTTTCCTCTGCATCCGCCCCCATTTCGGCCTCTGGCTCAAGACCTTCAACGTCAAGCCAAAGGTGGTGCACGGCAACCAGGCGGAGTGCGGAGGTGCCATGGTAGGAAAAATAGCCAACGTCCTATGGCTCGAGGGCTCCTTTGTGGATACCTTGAAGGGGTGGTAGTCAGGGTGGTTTTACATCACCGAGCCACGTGATCCAAAGTGGATCGCAACCCCTGAATTCCGATCCGGACCCCCTATGCGGCTCACGTCCTGGAAGGAGACGGGCTTGTCGTGGGGCGACGAAGAAGAGGTGACCGGACTGCAAAAATGCATCCAGTCCCTGGTGAACAAGCAACTCAAGCTTGTCAACGTAGTACAGGTCATGCTCGTCCGCCAGATCCTTCCGTGTCAAGAACGGGACTTCAATTTGTGGGAGTTCAACCCGGCGCAACACCGAACTCTAAGCAGGCTCTTCGACACGACGTATGAAGATGTCTGGAAGGGGCTAACCAAAGGCGCCGAGGCCCCCACATCCGCCTCCGAAGACCGCGGATTCAGCTCGCAGCGTCCTGCTGGCGAGGTAAAATATTTTCATCTTTTACAGGATGTTAAGTTTTCTTCATAGTTTGACTCTATGCGGGATCTAAACTCCCTCACCTTTGACAGGATTGGTTGGCGAAGTCCGGACTGATTAACTATCCGGCTCCATTGCCCGAAGACCCAGCCCCTGCTCTCCTAGTGAAGCTGCTGGTTCCGGCACCTTATGTGGTGCCGGAGAAGAAGGCCAAGAAGAAGAAGGCCACGGGGACTCGAAAGAGTTCCCAGCATATGGTGGTGTCGGACTCGTCGTCCGACGAGTCCGAGACGCACTCCTCCCGTGAAGACGAGGAGGAGGAAGAAGAAACCTCTCCCCCTCTAGCGGGAGGAGGAAAGAAGAGGAAGGCCACCCCAGTAGGGGAGGCCGAGGGGTCCAAGAAGAGGAAAACCCCTCCGCCGGACTACGCCCTCGACGCCGACGAGGACGAAGAGGAGTGGCCGGACAGGGCCAAGCGTCCGGCAAAATCGTAAGTGTTCGGATACCAGAGTAACTCATGATATTCCTTTTGTTGCACAGCTTTCCCTAATGTTGAATATAATCATGCAGCCCGCCCAAGGACGGGCTCGACGAGTCATCGAGCGGCTCCCTGGACTCATCGGACGTGAATTCAGTTCCGCCCGCTGCCTCCCCCTGTGCTGCGGATGACGCCGAAGTGGCGACGCGACATGCTCCGGGGCAAGAGGAGGTGGTCCAGGAGGAGCCGCGAGGCGACCTCCCGGACTCCAGGAGTAAAGGGGACAAGACCCCCCAGGGCTCCAAGTCCGGCTTTAAGCCGGACACCGCGCTGGAATCATCAACGGTTCCGGACCGCGGCAGGCGAACTCCTGCTAAGAGGAGCAAGCCTATTGAGCCGGCGTCCTCCGCCCAACCGGAGGCGCCGGACAATCTGCTGGAGGTGCTTAAGGGCGCCTCCATCGACGAGGAGCACCGTACCATTATGAGTACGGTGGTCTAGAAGGTTCAGTCCGCCAAAAGCGGACCGACTGAAGCTTGTGCTAGCCTTCTAACAGGCTTCGAGGTAAGTAAAAATATGTAAAAATATTACCGCATAGACAGTAGCCCCTGATGCTCTGTTTGGTGTTCGGAAAGAAAAGCCGAATAGAGGATCTATTAAATATCACAGGAGTCGAACTAAAAAGGAGTCAATATACGTATGCAGGCTTCGCTGCTGGCCACCGCCGCACTGACTGCAGAGGTGGGTGCCCTGAAGCAGGGCCTTGAGCGGACCGAGCAAGAGCTCATCCTTGCCAAACGGCAGCTCAAGGAGAAAGAAGGTAAGAGATACCTTATAGAAAAAATGCCTATAATAAGACGCAGTTGCGAAAAATGACAGGAGTATACTGCTTATTGTAGGGGCCACAACTGAGGTGGCGACCCTCAAGCAGGCGCTGTCCGAGGCCAAGAAGAGAGCGGCCACGGAGCGCATAGAGTGGGAGAAATTTGAGGCGCAGGTCGGCAAGGTGCAGCAAGAGCTTCAGGCTCTCATGAAAAAACATGAGAGTTTGGAGCTCGACTCGAAGACGCGAGCGTCCGAGCTTGCCATGGCCCTTAAAACTACCAAATCTGCCCAGGCCGAAGCCCAGAAGGCCCTCCATGAATTGGATGTGGTGAAAAAGATAGCGGCTGGTAAGGCATTCTCTATGTAAAGCAGACATATAAAAGTAAACTACTTGTTACTTACCCGAATCCGAAGCTCTCCAGGGGCATTCGCAGATCTTCCCCGCAGCGTATCCGATGCCGCCGCATTCTACCGAGCCGAGGAAGGCAGCTCGACGGAGAAGGTGTTCTGGTCTCAGTACGCTGAGGCCGGACACCCTGTGCCCTTGAGCGACCAGCTGAAGCAGCTGGTCGAGCTCCACAAGGCGGCCGAACAGGCCCTGAAGGGCTTCATAGTTCGGCTGTGGCCTGGAGAGGCCCTGCCTGGGAGCTACTTCGGACCGGTGCGGCGGCTGGTGGAGGCTTGTCCCAGGCTCGAGGTCATCAAGCGCTCCGTCTGCATCGAAGGTGCCCGTAGGGCCCTTGCCCGTGCAAAGGTGCACTAGGGCAAGCTGGACGGTGAGAAGCTTGTGAGGGACGGGCCACCGCCAGGGAAGGAGCATCGCAAGCCCGAGAACTATTACAAGGATGTTCTGGCTGGTGCCCGCCTTATGGCGGATTAATGTACCAAGGATGTAATTTTTGAATGAACTCGCTCGTGTTATCCTGTGCGCTGAAAACTTGTTCATATGCGCTAAGCAATGCTTGTTGAATTTAAAATATTACTTTCTGTGCGGTCGTTTATCAAAAAATTGAGAGATGGCCAGTCGTTGGCTTCTGCCCCCATGCCACTAGTGCTGGGGTGTTCGGGATAAACCTGAGCGCTCTTTTTCCCATGATTGGGTCCGTTGAGGGAGGCGATCAGCACAACGAACAAGGCAATCGGACTATAATGCTTGAACACTCTCACTTAGCCATAGAACTCTATAATTTTAAATTTCGGCGAAGCCCCTAGTATTCGGAAGACCGAGTTTGGGGCGCTATCCACGCCTTGGCCGGACAAAGCCGGTTCCTCGCTCGAAGTGGCATAAGCCTTTAAGGACTCAAAAAACCTCTCGAACAGCGACCGGTCTCTCGCCTCATCATGATAGTCGGTTTTAGCTTTCTCTACTGAGGTGCTCAGCCCAGCTCAACTGGGGCACAATCGCAGTAGTTCTCCTAGTGCTACCTTAGCCGATATAGCGGAACGTAAGGCACCAAAACATAGGAGCCGGGCAAACCCAACCATTGACCCAAATCATGATTCGGAGCCGATGCATATAGTGCTATAAGTTCGGGGTGCCGCACTTGTGAAAGTGTACGGACTTCTCACGCGCATATTGATGGGTACTGAAGCCCCTAGCGTATTTTTGCCGTACCACAGTGTACGGATGCAACATGTTATTAATAAACATATATATAAAAAGAGTATAATGCAAAAAATAGACAAAAAGCTATGCATTGTTTATAGAAAGGTTGCTATGAAAGCGGAACGATACAAATAGTGCGATAAGCAAAAGAAATTGGACTATTTAACATGTCTTGGCCAGGGGCAGGCCGCGGAATTGTATTAAAAAACAGGTATACTGCTCGCAATAGAGACCACCTGGAAGTTCCATAATGCGGCGTGGCTTGTCTGTGTTCCTGGATCTTGCATCGTTTGTGCGGCAATTGAATTGCCGAACGGGTCGTCCGAAGTATGGAGTCCTGAGAGTAAGGAAAAAAAAGGAATCCGGCAGCCCCTGGTGCGGTTTAAGCCGTATTTCGGGCGTGCCGTGATAGTGCCCCTTCCCCTGTGCCCATGGTATTTCAAGAGCGTAGTTATGTACGTGAAGCACTGGTTTCGCTATATTGCGAGGGCTAGGGTTGGGGCCGCATTGCTACGCTAGCTCAGAACGTGCCAGGCGGTCTTGTTGTAGGGTACTCCGAGCGCGCTTGACAGTGTCTGGCTTTTTGAAGGCCGAACTGGAGAACTGCCTAGAGAGGCTGCTTTGCACTTCTGCTGCGAGCGCTGCCGTGTGCTCCTCCGTTCGGAGGGAGCGTTCAGTGTTCCCATTGACCGTGATTACTCCTCTAGGGCCTGGCATCTTGAGCTTGAGGTATGCATAGTGCGGTACCGCGTTGAATTTTGCGAATGCGGTTCGCCCGAGCAGTGCATGATAGTCACTACGGAACGGGACTATGTCGAAGATTAACTCCTCACTTCGGAAGTTATCCGGAGATCCGAAGACCACTTCCAGTGTGACTGAGCCTGTACAGTTGGCTTCTACACCTGGTATGACGCCTTTAAAGGTCGTTTTGGTGGGCTTGATCCTCGAGGGATCTATGCCCATTTTTCGCACTGTATCCTGGTAAAGCAGGTTCAGGCTGCCGCCGCCGTCCATGAGGACTCTTGTGAGATGAAATCCATCAATGATTGGGTATAGAACCAATACGGCAAAGCCGTCGTGATGGATGCTAGTGGGGTGGTCCCTTCGATCAAAGGTGATCGGGCAGGAGGACCATGGGTTGAACTTTGGGGCGACTGGCTCCATCGCATATACGTCCCGTAACGCACGCTTCCGCTCCCTCTTGGGGATGTGGGTTGCGTATATCATGTTCACCGTCCGCACTTGCGGGGGAAATCCCTTCTATCCACTGTTGTTCGGCGGCCCGGGCTCCTCCTCGTCGTCGCTATGCAGCCCCTTGTCTTTGTTTTCGACTCTTAACTTGCCTGCCTGCTTGAACACCCAACAATCCCTGTTGGTGTGATTGGCTGGCTTTTCCGGGGTGCCAAGTATCTGGCACAAGCGGTCAAGTATTCGGTCCAAACTGGACGGGCCCTGAGTATTTCTTTTGAATGGCTTTTTTCGTTGACCGGATTTGTAGCCTCGGAATCCGGCATTAACTGCTGTATCCTCGTTGCTGTCGCTGTTAACGCGGCGCTTTTGTTTGTTCCGACGCGACCTGTCGCTTTTGTCCTTGGTATTCGAATTACCAGGGTTCTTGGTTAAATTGTTGCTGTGAGCTAGCCAGCTGTCTTCTCCCGCGCAAAAGCGGGTCATGAGTGTCGTGAGGGCTGCCATAGATTTCGGCTTTTCCTATCCCAGGTGCCGGGCAAGCCACTCGTCACAGATATTATGCTTGAAGGCCGCTAAGGCCTCTGTGTCCGGACAGTCAACTATCTGGTTTTTCTTTGTTAGGAATCGTGTCCAGAATTGCCTGGCCGATTCCTCTGGCTGCTAAATTATGTGGCTTAGGTCATCGGCGTCTGGTGGTCGCACATAAGTGCCCTGGAAGTTGTCAAGGAATGCGGCTTCCAGGTCCTCCCAAGAACCGATTGAGTCTGCTGGCAAGCTGTTAAGCCAATGCCGGGCCGGTCCCTTAAGTTTGAGTGGGAGGTATTTGATGGCGTGTAGATCATCACCGCGGGCCATGTGGATATGAAGGAGATAATCCTCGATACATACCACAGTATCTGTTGTGCCACCGTACAATTCGATGTTTACGGGTTTGAAGCCCTCAGGGATTTTATGATCCATTACTTCATCTGTGAAGCATAGTTGGTGTGCGGCACCTCTATATTGGGCTATATCACGACGCAGCTCGAAGGAGCTTTGTTTGTTGAGTTCGGCCCGGCCGGATTCATTACATCCGGAGTGACGATCACTGTCACGTGCTGTGGGGCGCTTGCGCGATCCATAGATCGATCTTGTTTGCCTTGCCTTGTCCTCCAGTATGTCGTGCAGGTCGGGCGCATTTTCCCGTGCCTTAATATGCTTGACGCGGCGCCGGGGCATGGCTTGAGTGGAGGGCCGAGAGGCCTCTCTGTCGCGGCCACGAGGTGGCCGGTCGGCCATGTCATGTGCTGGTGATGTAGGTGCTTCCTCCTCTAGTCGGGGTAGTAGCCTGCGCTTTGGGTAACTCTTGGAGGGGCGTTCGAGTTCATACTCTTTGGCCGCAAGGACTTCAGTCCATCTGACAGCTAGCAAATCCTGATCAGCTCTAAGCTGTTGCTGCTTTTTCTTGAGGCTGCTTGCCGTGGCCATAAGCTTGCATTTAAAACGCTCTTGTTCGGCGGGATCCTCTGGCACGACGAACTCGTCGTCGTCGAGGCTTGCCTCGTCTTCGAAGGGAGGCGTATAATTATCGTCCTCAACCTCTTGGTCCGCCGCCCTCTTGTAAGGGCTGGCTTCTCTGTCCTCCTGTGCTGAATCTTGCTGGAGGGGGTGTTCTTCGGCGCTATCCGGAGTAGTATTATCTCCCGTGCCGGAATCACCGTTTTTGCTTTGGCGGGATTTAGAGCGGCACCGCTGACGCCGGCGCTTGGGCTGTTTCTTAGAGGTATCGTCCCCCGCTGTTCCATCGCCATCTCCATCCTTTGGAGTGTCCACCATATATATGTCGTATGACGAGGTGGCCTTCCAGCGCCCTATAGGTGCTGGTTCTTGTTCGTCTCCTACATCGTCGTCCATGCCGTCGATGTCTTCGGAGTCGAAGTCAAGCATGTCGGTTAAGTCGTCGACAGTGGCTACAAAGTGGGTGGTGGGTGGGTTTTGAATGTCTTCATCGTCCGTATCCCAACCTTGCTGACCATAGTCCAGCCAGGGCTCTCCTGATAAAGAGAGAGACTTTAGAGAATTTAGGATGTCGCCGAAGGGCGAGTGCTGAAAGATGTCCGCAACGGTGAACTCCATTATCGGCGCCCAATCGGATTCGATCGGCAGGGGTGCGGGGGGCTTGGAGTTCGGAGAGGAATCCGGCTCCTCGGAGTCACGGGCCATGCGGAGTGCGGGGCTGGAGTTCGGCTCGATCACCTCTGAGATCGCAGCCCCTGAGGCAGCGTCCAACCGTTGATCCTTGATCAGCGCAGTAAGCTCCGAATCAATGGTCGGAACCGGTGCGTGTGCGGCCTCCAAAGCGTTGTTCGGCGGCAGAGCTATATCATGCCCATCGAGACAGTGCGGCGCGCTTGGCTGTGGCTCGAATCCGTCGAAGATCAAGTCCCTGTGGATGTCAGCCGTGTAGTTTAGGCTTCCAAACCTGACCTGATGGCCAGGGGTGTAGCTTTTGATCTGCTCAAGGTGGCCAAGCGAATTGGCCCGCAGTGCGAAGCCGCCGAAGATGAAGATTTGTCCGGGGAGAAAGGTCTCACCCTGGACTGCAATGTTGTTGATGATCGAAGGAGCCATCGGGCCTAAAACCAACGACACAGAGGAACTCTCAATGAAAGCACCAATGTCGGTGTCAAAACCGGCGGATCTCGGGTAGGGGGTCCCGAACTGTGCGTCTAGGCCGGATGGTAACAGGAGGCAAGGAACATGATATTTTACCCAGGTTTGGGCCCTCTTGATGGAGGTAAAACCCTACGTCCTGCTTGATTAATATTGATGATATGGGTAGTACAAGAGTAGATCTACCACGAGATCAAGGAGGCTAAACCCTAGAAGCTAGCCTATGGTATGATTGTTGTATGATGAAGTTGTCCTACGGACTAAAACCCTCTGGTTTATATAGACACCGGAGAGGGTTAGGGTTACACAAAGTCGGTTACAATGGTAGGAGATCTTGAATATCCGCATCGCCAATCTTGCCTTCCACGCCAAGGAAAGTCCCATCCGGACACAGGACGAAGTCTTCAATCTTGTATCTTCATAGTCCTGGAGTCCGGCTAAAGGTATAGTCCGGCTACCCGAACACCCCCTAATCCAGGACTCCCTCAATTACGGTTGGGCAATTGATAGAACTTGGAATAATCATGACGATATCCAGGCAATGATCATTATAAGGCATCACGTCCAAGATTAGTAGACCGACTCCTGCCTGCATCTACTACTATTACTCCACACATCGACCGCTATCCAGCATGCACGTAGTGTATTAAGTTCATGGAGAAACAGAGTAATGCAATAAGAATTATGACATGATGTAGACAAGATCTATTTATGTAGAAATATACCCCATCTTGTTATCCTTAATAGCAACGATACATACATGTCATTTCCCCTTCTGTCACTAGGATCAAGCACCGTAAGATCGAACCCATCACAAAGCACCTCTTCCCATGGCAAGAAAAATCAATCTAGTTGGCCTAACTAAACCAAAGTTTCGAAGAAGAAACACAAGGCTATAAGTAATCATGCATATAAGAGATCAAAGAACTCAAATAACTTTCATGGATAAAAACATAGATGTGATCATAAACTCAAAGTTCATCGGATCCCAACAAACACACCGCAAAAAGAGTTACATCAAATAGATCTCCAAGAGACCATTGTATTGAGAATCAAGAGAGAGAGAGAGAGAGAGAGAGGAAGGCATCTAGCTACTAACTACGGACCCATAGGTCTATAAAGAACTACTCACGCATCATCGGAAAGGCACCAATAAGGATGATGAACCCCTCTGTGATGGTGTTTAGATTGGATCTGTGGTTTTTGGAACTTGCGGTGGCTGGAATTGATTTTCGTCAACTCCCCTAGGGTTTCTGGAATATTGGGATATTTATAAAGCAAAGAGGCGATGCGGTAGGCCACCGAGGTGGGCACAACCCACCTTGGCGCGCTTGGGGGCCCAGGCAAGCCCTGGTGGGTTGTGCCCCCCTCGGGGCACCCCCCAGGTGCTTCTTCAGACCATTGGGTGTCTTCTAGTCCATAAAAATTCCACAAAATGTTTTGCTGCATTTGGACTCCGTTTGATATTGATTTCCTGCGATGTAAAAAACAAGCAAAAAATAGCAACTGGCACTTGGCACTATGGCAATAGGTTAGTCCCAAAAAATGATATAAACGACTATAAAATGATTGTAAAACATCCAAGAATGATAATATAATAGCAAGGAACAATCAAAAATTATAGATACGTTGGAGATGTATCAGCATCCCCAAGCTTAATTTCGGCTCGTCCTCGAGTAGGTAAATGATAAAAAACAATTTTTTTGATGTGGAATGCTGCCTAACATGTTCATCACATGTTCTTTCTTTTATAGCATGGACAAGTGGACTTTTATATGGTTCAAAGCAATAGTCTAATTTTGACATGAGGACTTTAATACTCATTGATATGTCTCCAATGTATCTATAATTTTTTATTGCTCCATGCTATTATATTATCTATTTTGGATGTTAATGGGCTTTATTTTACACTTTTATATCATTTTTGGGACTAACCTACTAATTGGAGGCCCAACCCAAATTGTTGTTTTTTGCCTATTTTACGGTTTCGAAGAGAAGGAATATCAAATTGAGTCCAAACGGAATGAAACCTTCGGGAACGTGATTTTCTCAACAAACGTGATCCAGGAGACTTGGAGTGGCCATCAAGAAACAAGGGAGGAAGGCATGAGGCAGGGGGCGCACCTAATCCCCTAGGAGCGCCCTCCACCCTCGTGGGCCCTCCGTTGCTCCACCGACGTACTTCTTCCTCCTATATATATATCCACGTACCCCCAAACATCCAGGAGCACCACGAAAACGTAATTCCACCACCGCAACCTTCTGTACTCGAGAGATCCCATCTCGGGGCCTTTTCCGGAGCTCCACCGGGGGGGGCATTGATCACGGAGGGCCTCTACATCAACTCCATGGCCTCTTCGGTGGTGTGTGAGTAGTTTACTTCATACCTACGGGTCCATACTTATTAGATAGATGGCTTCTTCTCTCTCTTTGGATCTCAATACAAAGTTCTCCTCGATCTTCTTGGAGATCTATTCGATGTAATCTTCTTTTGCGGTGTGTTTGTCGAGATCCGATGAATTGTGGGTTTATGATCCAGATTATCTATGAACAATATTTGATTCACCTCTGAATTCTTTTATTTATGATTGGTTTATCTTTGCAAGTCTCTTCAAATTATCAATTTGGTTTGGCCTACTAGATTGACCTTTCTTGCAATGGGAGAAGTGCTTAGCTTTGGGTTCAATCTTGCGGTGTTCGATCCCAATGACAGAAAGGGAACCGCTACGTATTGTATTGTTGCCATAAAGGATAAAAAAGATGGGGTTTATATCATATTGCATGAGTTTATCCCTCTACATCATGTCATCTTCCTTAAAGCATTACTCTGTTCTCTTGAACTTAATACTCTAGATGCATGCTGGATAGCGGTCGATGTGTGGAGTAATAGTAGTAGATGCAGGCAGGAGTCGGTCTACTTGTCTCGGACGTGATGCCTATATACATGATCATACCTAGATATTCTCATAACTATGCTATCAATTGCTCGATAGTAATTTGTTTACCCACCGTAATACTTATGCTCTTGAGAGAAGCCACTAGGGAAACCTATGGCCCCCGGGTCTATCTTTCATCATATTATTCTTCCAATACTTAGTTATTTCTTTTGCCTTTTATTTTACTTTGCATCTTTATCATAAAAATATCAAAAATATTATCTTGTCATATCTATCAGATCTCACTCTCGTAAGTGACCGAGAAGGGCTTGACAACCCCTTTATCGCGTTGGTTGCGAGGTTCTTATTTGTTTGTGTAGGTGTGTGGGACTTGAGCGTGATCTCCTACTGGATTGATACCTTGGTTCTCAAAAACTGAGGGAAATACTTACGCTACTTTGATGCATCACCCTTTCCTCTTCAAGGGAAAACCAATGCAGTGCTCAAGAGGTAGCACTCATGCATATCAACAAGCAACCATGTCTTTCAAAATATCAACGCTAAAGCAAGTTATCCCTAGCCCATTATTCTTAATCATTGATCCATTCATGAAACACACCCGCATATTAGCTACACCCAATACTCAGGTATGATCATAGTGCCCCTTAGTTGGTGCTTTACAAGAGAAGATGGAGACTCAAAAAATTGCAAAAAAAAGTAAATAGAAAGGCCCTTAGTAGAGGGAAGTAGGGATTTGTAGACGTGCCAGAGCTCAAAGCTAAAAAGATAGAGATAAAACATTTTGGGTGGCATGCTTTTCCTGTCAACGAAAATGATCGAGTAGTTCCCAATACTTTCCATGCTAGATATATCATAGGCGGATCCCAAATAGAAAATAAAGTTTATTCATTTTTCCACCCTACTTTCACTTTCCATGGCTAACCGTATCCACGGGTGCCTTCCATACGAACACTTCCCAAGGAATTTATTATTTGACAACATAAAGTAAATTCATTTTTCATTTTGGGACTGGGCATCCCTAATACCTTTGCCGTACTCTCGTGCAATGATAAGTGAATAAACACTCATCTTGAGAATAACACATCTAGCATGGAAATATATCAGTCACCCCCTACTGTTTCACGAGCGGTACGAGCACACAAAAGAGAAGTTTATTTTGAAAATTAGAGATGGCAGATACAAATTTGCTTAGAACGGCAAAAGAATACCGCATATAGGTAGGAATAGTGGACTCATATGGCAAAACTGGTTTAAAGGATTTTGTGCACAAGTAGTGATCATACTTAGTGCAAATGAAGGCTAGCAAAAGATTGAGAAGCATCCAACCAAGAAATGAAAAATCTCATAAGTGAGCATTAAGCATAACTAACACCGAATAATGCACCACAAGTAGGATGTAATTTCATTGCATAACTATTAACTTTCGTGCTTGCATAGGGAATCACAAACCTTAACACCAATATTCTTACTAAAGCATAATTACTCATCAACATGACTCACATATTATATCAACATATCGCAAAACTATTACAAGGAATCAAGTTTATTTTGTCCAATGATCTTCATGAAAGTTTTTATTATATCCTCCTTGGATATCTATCATTTTGGGACTAGTTTCATATGTTGCTTTTGATAAGCTCAAACAAATCTAAGTGAAGAACATGAGCATAAAAAAATTCTTCTCTCAAAATAATTTAAGTGAAGCAAGAGAGAATTTCTAAAAAAATTACTAACTCTCAAATAAATCTAAGTGAAGCATGAGAGCATTTCTCAAAAAATACTAAAGCACACCATGCTCCAAAATATATAAGTGAAGCACTAGAGCAATTCCATAGCTCATAAGGATTGAAGTGAAGCATAGAGAGCAATTCTAACAAGTCATGGCATAATTTTGGCTCTATCAAATAGGTGTGTCTAGTAAGGATTCATGACTAAAAATACAAAGCAAAACAAGCAAAGACTCATATCATACAGGACGCTCCAAGCAAAACTCATAATATGTGACGAATAAAAATACAATTTCAAGTAAAATACCGATGGTCGTTAGAAGAAAGAGGGGATGCCACTCAGGGGCATCCCCAACCTTATTTGCTTGATACTTCTTGAATATTATCTTGGGGTGCCATGGGAATACCCAAGCTTAGCCCTTTGCTAATCCTTGTTACTTCATCCATCGTAAAGTCACCCAAAACTTGAAAACTTCAATCACACAAAACTCAACAAAACCTTCATGAGATCAGTTTGTATAAGAAAGCAAATCACAACTATAAGTATTGTTGCAAACCCATTCATATTTTATTTTTAATAATATCTAATGTATTCAACTTTTATATAGCAAAAACTCTTCAAAGGAAACCATAGAATCATCAAAACAAGCACACAACAAAAAGAAAACAGAATTTGTCAAAAACATAACAGTCTGCAGCAATCTGAAAATTTCGAATACTTTTGTAACTCCAAAAATTCTGAAAAATTAGGACAACATGAGAAATTTGTATATTAATCTTCTGCAAAAATAATAAGTATTTTATCGTGCTTCTATTAAAAGTGAAAATTATTTTCCTAGGCGCAAAAGTTTCTGTTTTTTAGCATGATCAAATCAACTATCACCCAACATGATCCCAAAGGCTTTACTTGGCACAAACACTAATTAAAACACAAAAAACACAATCATAATAGTAGCATAATTGTGCAAACACTTCAGAACATAAAGAAAAAGACAAAATAAATTTTATTCATTGGGTTGCCTCCCAACAAGCGCTATCGTTTTATGCCCCTAGCTAGGCATAACGCGAAGGATCTAAGTATTGTCATCTTTGTTTCAAGATCCATATGATGCCCTCATGATTGATTCATGTGGTGGCTTAATTCTAGTTCTAGGGAAGTGTTCCACACCCTTCCTTAGTGGAAATTGAAATTTAATATTGCCTTCTTTCATATCAATCATGACACCAATAGTACGCAAAAACGTCTACCAAGAATAATTGGACAAGACAGATTGCAATAAATATCAAGAACAATAAAATCTATGGGCACATAATTCCTGTTTGCAAGAATAAGAACATCATTAATTCTTCGCATAGGATTTTTAGTAGTAGAATCCGCCAAGTGCAAATTTAGAGAACACTCTTCAATATCGGTAAGACCAAGCACATCACATAAATATTTCGGAATTGTAGAAACACTAGAACCCAAGTCACATAAAGCAAAACACTCATAATTTTTAATCTTGACTTTGATAGTAGGTTCCCCTTCATCATGCAATTTTATAGGAATTGAAATCTCTAATTCCAACTTTTCTTCCAAAGCTTTCGTCAAGCATCAGCAATATGTTTAGTAAAAGCTTTATTTTGTTCATAAGCATGAGGTGAATTTATCATGGATTGCAACAAAGAAATACAATCAATCAAAGAGCAACTATCATAATTAAAGTCTTTGTAATCCAAAAGAGTGGGCACATCACTAGTTAAAGTTTTGACCTCTTAAAACCCACTTTTATCAATTTTCTCAACAATATTTTCACCTTCTGAATTATAGGGACACCTTCTAGCTAAAGTTGACTCTTCTTCAGTCCCTTTATTATTTGTCTAAATTTTACTAAACAAAGAATCAATGGAAGAAACACCAATCATTTTAAGATCTTCATCACTTTTATCTTCTAACGAGATTGGTTTAGCGGCCATTTGATTTACTAGGGTAGCTTGTGCATCGGATATTTTACCTAGCAAACTTTCAGCAAAGGCATACTTAGATTGGAGATTGCAAACTTCTCTACTAATATCATCAAGTTGTTTAGTTATAGTTTCCAGCACAACAGAGTGTTCCTTAAGTTCTTCGGTAAAATATTTGTTGTGCTCAAATTGTGTAGTCATATATTCCTTGGTACTTTTCTCAATTTCAAGCAAAATATTGTGATAAGGAACATCATAATATTTTATTTGAGGCATCATGACTATGCAAACAAGGGTGCACACAAAATCAGATCTAACGAGAAAACGGTGAACGAAGAAGAGGGCAAATAAAACGACAATTTTTTGTGAAGTGGGGAAGAGAAAAACAAGAGGCAAATGGCAAATAATGTAAATTGCAAGGAGATGAGATCTGTGATTAGGAACCTGGTAGATGTTGATGATATCTCCCTGGCAACGACGCTAGAAATTCCTTTTGATGCGGCTTGAACTACGTCGGTATTTCCCCAAAGAGGAAGGGATGATGCAGCACAGCTATGGTAGGTATTTCCCTCAATGATGAGACCAAGGTTATCGAACCAGTAGAAGAACCATGCAACACCACGTAAACAGCTCCTACACACAAAGAACAAATACTTACAACCCGACGTAAGAGAGGGGTTGTCAATCCCTCACGGGTAAAAACATAGGTAAAAATTGTAGTAGATTGGATAAATAGATCTCACGGGAACACGGGATAAAATAAATAAATAAAAATTGCAGCAAGGTATTTTTGGGTTTTTGGATTAATAGATCTGAAAATAAAAGCAAATAAAAATAGATTGCGAAGGCAAATATAATGAAGAAGAGACCCAGGGGCCGTAGATTTCACTAGTGGCTTCTCTCGAGAAAATAACAACGGTGGGTAAACAAATTACTATTGGGCAATTGATAGAACTAATATAACAACATGGAACAATCAAGAATTATAGATACGTTGGAGACGTATCAGCCCACATGCCGGACCCGTCAAGCAGAAGGTTCGGAAGCAGGCCTTGGAGAGGCAGCAGTTCATCACCAAAGAGATTAAGAAGCTTTAGGCAGCTGGTCTGGTCAGAGGAGTGATGCATCCAACATGGTTGGCAAACCCGGTGGTCGTACGCAAGGCTAACAGGAAATGGAGGCTTTGCATAGATTTCACAGATCTCAACAAAGCTTGCCCAAAGGACCCATTTCCCTTGCCGCGCATCAACCAGAATGTGGACTCCACTTCGGGTTGTGATTTTCTATCCTTTTTGGATGCATACTCAGGGTATCATCAGATCTTCATGTCTAAGGAAGATGAAGAGAAGACCTCATTCATCACCCCATGTGGTACGTATTGCCTTGTGTGCATGCCTTTCGGGTTAAAGAGTGTCGGGTCCAGTTTTGCAAGAGCAGTCCAGATTGGGTTTGAGCTGCAGCTGCACAAAAACATTGAGGCTTATATGGATGATATTATGGTCAAAACCAAGGGCAAAACAACCCTCATCCAGGATTTGGAGGAGACATTTGCTAATCTGCGCAAGATCAACTTGAAGTTGAATCCGAAGAAGTGTGTGTTTGGCATTCCCTCCGGCAAGCTACTTGGGTTCTTCGTGTCCCATCGTGGGATCGAATCCAACCCCGACAAGATCAAGGCTATCGAGCAGATCCAAGCACCCAAGACACTCAAAGATGTGAGGCATCTGACAGGATGTGTTGCCGTGCTTAGCAGATTCATCTCCAAGTCTGCCGAGCGCGCCTTTCCGTTCTTCAAAATCTTGAAGGCAAGGCCCATGAAGTGGACCCCGGAAGCAGACGCAACTTTGCAAGATTTGAAGTTATCCTCTGTGCCTACTTTGGTTGCCCCCAGACCTCAAGAGCCGTTGCTGCTGCACTTGGCGGCAACTAATCAAGTGGTTAGTGCAGCCCTAGTGGCACAGCGTGAAGTAGAGGAAACAGAGAATGAGCAAAGCCCAGTAGGACCGGATGAGGATCAGGGCAAAGAAGAGCACGACAGTAGGGGCAACCCCAAGGATGCGGCAAGGAAGAAAGTGGTGCGGTGCCCAGTGTACTTTGTTAATTAGTTCCCTGTTATAGGGGGATTTTTGGCCTCATCATGGCCTCATGGAAACTACACCACTACTTCCAAGCCCAGGAGATTACGGTTGGCACCCTCTTCCCGCTGCAAAGGATACTCCGAAACTCTGAGGCTACCGGCAGAATAGTGGAGTGGGCTTTGGAGTTATCCAGCTTTGGCCTGAAGTTTGAGAGCACATCAACAATTCAGAGTAGGGCATTGGCAGAGTTTATTGCAGAATGGACACCAACCATTGATGAAGAAGTGCTAGAAACAGTTACCCCTGGCAAGGAAGCGCCCCAAGAATGGATTATGTATTTTGATGGTGCCTTCTCCCTGCAAGGTGCAGGAGCTGGCGTGCTTCTTGTTGCTCCCACTGGGGAGCACTTGAAGTACATCATCCAGATGCACTTTGCCCGGGTGGAGGTGACCAATAATATAACAGAGTATGAAGGGCTCCTTGTCGAGCTCAGGATTTTCACAGAATTGGGAATCAAGAAGCTGATCATTCGAGGAGATTCACAACTTGTGGTGAGATGGGTCAACAAGGATTACCAAAGTCCATTGATGGAGGCATACGTTGAGGAAGTGAGAAGGTTGGAGGAGCGCTTTGATGGATTGCAAATAGAGCACATACCCCGTGCGGAAAACAACATAGCTGATCATCTGTCAAAGTGTGCTACGCAAAAACTTCCTATGGAACCAGGAACTTTTGTTCTCCATCTTACTCAGCCCTCCGTATCCCCAGTAGCAATGGCCAGGAAGAGGAGGAAGTTGGACTCCGGTAAGCCTCTCCCGGTAGAGCCTCCCGGGGCTCCTGGTAGGGACCCTGCCAGAAACAACTCCCCATCGCTTGCCGGGCGGCGCCCTCCTGCCGAGCCACTGGTCCCCGCGGTCGACAAACGCGCTCCCGCAGATGAGAGGGCTCCGCTAGTCCTTGTTGCCGAGCCCCAGGCTCCAACTTGGTCAAGGCACATAGTCCGTTTCCTCCAAACCGGGGAACTTCCCGATGAGGAAGATGAAGCTGAAAGAGTAGCCCAGAGGGCCAGTATGTATCAGTTTGTCGATGAGACTCTTTACAGAAGAAGGCCCAACGGTGTGAAATTGAAGTGCATCTGCTGGGAAGAAGGAAAGGAACTGCTGGCAGAAATACACAAAGGCATGTGCGGCTCCCACATTGGATGAAGGGCATTAGTTGGGAAAGCATTCTGGCAAGGATTCTATTGGCCAACAACGCTCCAAGATGTGGTCAAGCTAGTCACCAAGTGTAGAGCCTTCCAGTTCTATTCCAAGAACATCCACCTGCCTGCACAAGCTCTTCAGACAATCCCTTTGTCATGGACGTTTTCGGTCTAGGGGCTTGATATCCTCGGCCCTTTCCCCCGAGCTGCCGGGGGCTTTGAATTTTTGTTCGTTGCTATTGACAAGTTTACAAAGTGGCCGGAAGTAGCTGTCATGAGAAAGGTGACTGCTCAGTTAGCTATCAAGTTCTTGAGAGAATTGGTGTGTCACTTCGGAGTCCCTACAAGGATCATTACCGACAATGGCACCCGGTTCACGAGCCGCGCCTTCATGCAATATGGTCGTGCCCTCGGAAGCAAGGTCTCATTTTCCTTTGTTGCACATCCCAGAAGCAATGGACAAACTGAGAGGGTGAACACTACAGTGTTGCGAGGACTCAAGACAAGAACATGTGATACGCTGCAGAAGCATGGTAGGCGGTGGATCAATGAGCTGTTGGTAGTTCTCTGGTCCCTCAGAATGACACCAAATCGAGCTACCGGGCAGACTTCCTTCTCCCTAGTCTATGGGGCAAAAGCAGTTATCCCCACGGAACTCATTTATGGGTCACCTCGAGTGCTTGCCTATGATGAAGTAGCGAAAGATCAGCACCGACGTGACGATGCTGTGCTACTCTAGGAGAACCGCCTCTGGGCTTCTACGCGTGTTTCATGCTACCAGCAAGCCCTACGTCACTATCACAGCCGCAGGGTTCATGCCCGGTGTTTTGAGGAAGGCGACCTTGTCCTTAGGTGCGTTCAATCCGCCAAGGGTGCAAACAAGTTGACGTCGAAATGGGAAGGCCCTTACCAGGTAGTACGAGTCACCAGACCTGGCGTAGTCCATATGGAGACCGGAGATGGCATTCAATTGCAAAACTCATGGAATATTGAGCATCTCCGCAAGTTCTACCTGTAAGGCGTGGCTGTCGGGCCCTGCCTGGCAGCCACCCTTTTGTACAGGCCTTGCCTCAATGGCATGTAACCCCTTGTACAAAGCCAGGCGCAGACCCTGAGCAACAGAGAAATAAACGAAGCACTGGGGACCCCCGACAAGTTGCATTGCATGCATTTCATGAGCATTGCATGCATAAGCATTTCATAAGCACTGCATGTGCATATAGATAAGATCGCATATTGCATCATTTCCATCTGCAGGTTCCTACCGAGAACTTGGCCTCTAAAGAAGGCTAGAAGGATGAACCAACACTGCGATCTCCGGCAAGCCAAACAAATAAGTTCTATCTCTTGTCCATACGTGTTCTGTAAGCAAAAACTTCTGCATAAGAAAACGTCACCGCCTTTTGAAACTTAGGTGCTCCTGTCCCTAGACTCGAACGTTGCTTCAGTCAGGATGGTCGCAGTGGCCTTTGATGAACAAAGATTGGCAGGGGGCTAGTCCCTCATTTATGCCCGGTAGGCTTGGTTCCCCAACAATAAAATAGAGGGTACCGACAGGATAGCTTGCCGGGGTAAACTTGTTTATTTAAAGATAAAGAGGCACTCCACCTCTACATGGACATATACATGCGCAAGTCCCCGGAAAGGTTCGTCTTTTTCATTAATATGCTGATAAAACAAGTTCAGACCTTACATAACACAAACATGGACTCAAGAGATTGCATTATTTGAACTAAAATTTGGCAAGTGCCTACAAATTTAAGATTGAAAAAAGATAAGTGCCCCGTGATGCCTTTGCCCTTGTTCACCTCCTTCAGGGTATTACAGGGAGGGACCAAGGAAGAAAGAGGCGGGCCTGACTGGGATTCGCCGCCTCCCCAGGATTAGGATGACGCCGTCCCCTCTCTAGGAGGAAGGAACCAAAGGGCAAGAGGGACGGTGGCGCTGAAGGGAGCCCAGACGGGGCGGTAGAGTCACCGACAAACACGACTCGTCGCAACGGTCGCCCCCGTTCTTGGCACGTCATGGGTTGCTGCTACCTCCCATACCGCTGCTGTTCGAAGATCCCGTCACGGCAACCGTGTCGGGCACCATACTCTCCGAGGAACTCCCGACAAAGAGCATGGTCATCCCTGACAGCCCTAATATCAGAAGCCACCATGCATCTGGAAGACATGTGTGAGAACAAAGAGCCCTCCTGCACGGCGAGCAAACGACACCCGGGGAGATTGGGTCCACCCTTTTCAATAGTGAACCCGTTATGCGACCCCCCTCACCAGCGCCACGGAAGGAGGAGTGGGCCATGATCGACTATCGTGCCCTGCACCCATTACGGACCTTGGCGTCGGTGTCGCATGCGTTGCCTCCCACTAGAATTGAAGCGTCGTGCGGCCTGGCGACAAGCACACTGGAGTCACCACCTCCGGTGCTACCACCGCGCCGCCCGTGCATCCTCATGAGACTTGCGGGAAGATGGGGAAGATACCCCGCCCCAGCGAAGGCATAGCCACACCTCCTCCGGAGTAGGACCAAACTCACTTCCCAAGCATCAGCACGAATGTTAGACATCGCCAACCTCAAGCTACTGCCCGGGGCTTGGCCCCAGGCTCTCTTCCTTAGCATAACCAGTAGGAGGCAGAGGATGAAGGAGAAGGGAGGCAAGGATGGATGACTTTGCTCCTCCCCCACCCTTCCTTTTATAGGCGGGTCGGGAGAGAGAGCCGAGCCCTCGGCGGGTGACTGCCTCCCTCCTCCGCCAATTCAAGGAGGACGGGCCCCCGCCTTGATGCTCTCTGGCATCATGCGCCTCTGTTACCTACCCCATGCAATGCATGCAACATACGTGGCTAAGGATAAGGGCATGGCGGGAAGAGTGAATTGGCAGTTACTCCCCCGTGCATTAAAGTCGTTCACGGGGCATTACAAGAGTGGCCCTACCACGATTGGCTTTACGCGACGTGTGGAAAATCGGAAACTGGCCTGGACTCAAGTAATGAAGAAGCAAAGAAGATCTCAAGGGGACAACCACTTCCACGCCCCTGCATGTGCACTTGTTAGGGCCTGCCCCGACGACACCCGGAAGCATGTTTGGGACAGGCCCGGGGGCTTTTGTCGGTGCAACAAACCCTGGGTCTATTGCCCAGACTATGCACATGCACAAGAACGAGACCACAACTCCAAGATCAGGTCAGAGCACAAGGTACTAGCCCTTTGAAGGATCCAACATGCGGATCAAGAAGACTAAGAAGAGCCAGAGAAGCAAGATGTTGCCAAGGGAAAAGCCTCCCTTGCATGCCAGGTGAGCCCGGCAAAGACGGGGTTTCCCCCGGAAACAAGCCTTCTGGTCATCCCGGCAGGCCTGCCGAGGCTTACGGAGGCAGAACCACCCCACCGCACCACCTCATCACGACCCAAGTCATCAATCAATGCGGTGTCAAGCTCCAAGGTGACTAAGTGGCTGTTGTTCGCCACTTGGCAGCCACTTCCTACAAAAACTCCTACAAGTGACACCCGTCCTGCAAAGTGTCGAGCAAGCAGGTGGGAAAGTTGGCAAAACAGCCCAGCAGGCCCTGCCAGGCAAGCTGTGATGTGACATTGAGCGGCGCATTTAATGCTGTGTCAGCATGCAAAGTTAGGTATGTTAGCACTGTTTGCTATCTAATCAATGCATAATGACTGATTTGCCATTGTTATGACCCCTTCTATCTATAAAAGGAGGCCTAAGGCAATCGTAGAAGGGGTTGGATGATTCGGACCTCCACACACTCATACGCGCGTAGCCGCTCTTACCCCAAGGAAACCCCGTTGGGCAAGTGTGTTGCGCTCACCACTATTTTTCCACCATCAATCCACCAAAGTAGGAGTAGGGTTTTACGCCTCACGGCGTCCCGAACTTGGGTAAAGATTGCCCGTGTGATCTCTGTCATGTTGTTCCATGCTTTTTGGCTCTTTGTGTAATGTGACATCCCCCCCCCCGACCAGAAAGGGGCTCTTGGTCCCATAGGTGGTCGTGGTTTCCCACGACAAGGGGTCTCTTTTGGTCCATAAAATATCACCGTAAATTTTCATCCCATTATGAGAACTTTTATTTCTGCACAAAAAACGACACCATGGTAGTTGTGCTGAAAACAACGTTAGTTCGAGTTAGTTCTAATCAACTCATACCAAAATCATATAAAATTGTTGTAAACATGGCATGAATACATCATAAATTATAGATACGTTGGAGACGTATCAAGCTCCAGCGCCCAGATCCATCTTTTCTCAAAAAACTTCCCAGCCATTTCCTCAATCCGGCCATGGCCAGCTCTAGTTCCAAGGGTAAGTGGGAGGCCTCCTGCATCACTGAGGACGACATCCAAGAGCTGAAGAGCGCGGGATACCTGCTAGCCAACGTCGCCCATCGAGTCCTAGAGGAGGGTCAGGTTGTCCCCATGCCTAGGCCAGGTGAGAGGATGGTGTATGTTCCCCACTTCATACGGGGACTGGGCTTTCCCCTCCACCATTTTGTCAGGGGTCTCATGTTCTTCTATGGGCTAGACTTCCATGACCTTGCCTCAAACTCCTTCTTTCACATCTCGGCTTTCATCATCATTTGTGAAGCCTCTCTTCGAATCCGACCACACTTCGGCCTGCGGCTAAAGGTTTTCAATGTCAAGCCAAAAATAGTGGACAACTAGCAGGCGGACTGTGGCGGGGGGAGGGGGATGGTCAGCAAACTCCCCCGAGTTGAGTAGCCGGAAGGCACCTTCATAGACATCGCCAAGATCTGGCAAAAGGAGTGGTTTTACATCATAGAGCAGCGCGGTGCGGATTGGCCGGCAATCCTTGCCTTCAGATCCGGACCTCCTACAAGGTTGGTCTCGTGGACCAAGAAAGGTCTCGACCTACGGAGGTGGCATGGCTACAGAAGCGCATCTCCGAGATGATAAAGAAGGCGGTTGAACTAACCAATGTGGTTCATATCATGCTTCACCGCCGTCTCCTACCCTTCCAAGACCGGATTGCCCCCATGTGGTCCTACAAGCCCGAAGACCCCGCCACCGTGCTCCACTTCTACCGCACCACCCACGCCAAGTTGTGGAAGGTGTTGCTCAAGCCCCAAAAGGACTGGCCTACCAAGGAGGAAGACATCGGCCTCGATGCCGCAAACCCTCCTCGGGAGGTACAACAAGTTTTGCTCTTATCTTCGGATTCTGTTCCTTTTTTGACAAAGCTCTTAACCCCTTCCTCCTCCGTATGTAGACCTGGCTGCAAAAAGCCAAGCAGATCAATAGCCCAGCCCCGCTACCCGAGGGCCCCAGGATGGCCTTGCTAATAGAGATGCTAGTTGTGGTGCCATACTAGGCACCGGAGAAGAATAAAGAAGGGAAGAAAGAGACCGGAGAAGGCCTCCATCCCAGAGGACCCCCGGACACTAGATATTTCTCTTGTGATATGAACATGCCATTTCTCTGTTGACGAATTTGAAGACCAATGAAGAATTTCAGCTCTCCCATCATGGACATCTGATATTGCTCTTGCATCATATGCCCAAACTCATCGCTATTTCTCTTATTTGTGCAACCGAAGATAATGTCATCCGCATAGATTTGGCATACAAATAGGTCTCCATCATATGTATTCATGAAGAGAGTAGGATCTAGAGAACCAGGTTTGAAGCCTTTTCTCCTCGGGAAATCTTTGAGTGTGTCATACCAAGCACGAGGAGCTTGTTTGAGGCCATACAGTGCTTTGTTGAGTTTGTAGACCATCAGGACGCTTTAGATCTTCAAAACCAGGAGGTTGAGCTACATATACTTCTTCAATTTTGCCGTTGAGGAAGGCACTCTTCACATCCATTTGGTACAGAAGAATGTTGTTGTGGTTAGCATAGGCTAGCAGTATACGAATGGCTTCAAGCCTAGCCACAAGAGCAAAGGTTTCATCGAAGTCAATCCCTTCCACTTGTGTGTAACCTTGGGCAACGAGATGAGCTTTGTTTCTGACAACTTGACCATGCTCATCTTGCTTGTTGCGATAGATCCATTTGGTGCCAATAATATTGTGCTTGCGAGGATTAGGACGTTTGACAAGCTCCCAAACATTGTTCAGTTCAAATTTTTGAAGATCTTCTTGCATAGCTTGAATCCATTCAGGTTCCATGAAGGCTTCATCAACTTTCCTGGGTTCATATATAGAGACAAATGCAAAATTCCCACAGAAGTTTGCTAGTTGTGTTGCTCTTAATCGAGTGAGAGGAACAGGTGCATTGATACTATCGATGATCTTCTCAATCTAAACTTCATTAGCCACGCGAGGATGGACTGGGCGAAGACTTTGTTCTTGTTGATTGTTATCTCCTGCTTCAGCATTGTCTTCAGACTAAGCATTGTCTTCCTGTTGATTAGGTGCAGAAATGATGATTTCCTCTTCAGCCTGTTCCTCAGAGGGTATGATTTCTCCAGTACCCATTAGCTTGATAGATTCACTAGGAGAAGCTTCATGTAGCACATTTGGCAGGTGCTCTCTTTGCGAGCCGTTAGTCTCATCGAACCTCGCATCTACAATTTCAACCACTTTATAGTGAAAGAGGTTGAAGACTCTGTAGGTGTGGAATCCTTTCTATAACCAAGCATAAAACCTTCATGTGCTTTGGGTGCAAATTTTGAAGTGGGATGTGGATCCTTGATCCAGCACCTAGCACCGAAGACTTTGAATTAGCTTACGTTTGGCTTCTTGCCAGTCAGGAGTTCATAGGATGTCTTCTTGAAGAACTTGTGAAGATAAACTCTGTTGATGATGTGGCAAGCAGTATCAATGGCTTTAGGCCAAAACTTTCTTGGAGTCTTGTACTCGTCAAGCATCGTACATGCCATCTTAATGAGGGTTCATTCTTGCGCTCCATGATGCCATTCTGCTGAGGTGTGTGTGGAGCAAAGAACTCATATGTGATGCCCAATGTATCAAGACAAGTGTTGAGCCAGTGTTCTTGAATTCTGTGCCATTGTCACTCCTAATGTGCTTGATCTTGACGCCATAGTTGGTCATGGCACAATTGGCGAATTGTCTGAAGACATCCTGCACTTCAGTCTTGTAGAGAATTATGTGTACCCAGGTGTATCTCGAATAATCATCAACAATAACGAAGCCATAGAGATGTGCAGTGGTAGTAAGGGTAGAGTAGTGAGTAGGGGCAAATAAGTCCATGTGTAGCAGCTCGAAGGGTGAAAGTGCTAGTGATCGACTAGAGGGGGGGTGAGTAGGCGATTTTTATGAAAGTCTTCAAAACATGGAAGTTTCGAAGACAAACGATAGAAATAAACCTATTACCATGCAGCGGAAGGTAGACTACACTAGGCAAACCATAGTCAAGTATTCAATGAAGTGAAAGCACAATGACTAATAGCAGCTAGGCAGTAAAGATCAGGTAGGAAGATATTGTGAAGCCAATCAGAACAAGCAGTCACTCAGTGAAGACAAAAGATAATGCAATCATACAATGACTTCACAAGGACCAACGGTAAGTAAAGGGAAGGGAAGGATGAAATCAGTGACTCGTTGAAGAAAATGATTTGTTGGACCAGTTCCAGTTGCTGTGACAACTGTACGTCTGGTTAGGGAGGCTGAGATTCAACTCAGAAGACCTCGTATTCACCTTATTCCCCTTGAGCTAAGGACACCCAGTCCTCGCCCAATCACTCTGGTAAGTCTTCAAGGTAGACTTCCAAACCTTCACAAACTTTGTTCACCGGCGATCCACAGTGACTCTTGGATGCTCAGAACGCGACGCCTAACCGGCTGGAGGATTCACAGTCCTTAAGTGTAATAAGTCTTCAGATCACACAGACATGAAAACTTAAGTGATGCCTAACACTCTTTGGCTCTGGGTGTTTAGGGCTTTATCCTCGCAAGGAATTCTCTCTCAAAGGCTTCGAGGTGGGTTGCTCTCAAACGATAAAAGCCGTACTCTAACTCTGAGCAGCCAACCGTTTATGGTTGTAGGGGGTGCGCTATTTATAGCCACTAGGCAACTCCATCTGATTTGTCCGAAATGACCCTTGGTCACTAAGGAACTGACACGTGTTCCAACGGTCAGATTTCAAACACACACGGCAACTTTACTTGGAGTACAAGCAAAGCTGACTTATCCAACTCTGGACAAGATTTGCTCTCATAGTCTTCACTCGAAGACATAGGATTTCGGTTAAGCATCACTTCAGTCATTCTGACTGGTTCTCTTGGACCCCACTTAACAGTATGGTGGTTCCTATGACTCAACAAAGAAAAACACAGAACGACGAAACTGCTAAGTCTTCGCGCTCCATAGTCTTCACGCGATGTCTTCTCTTATCATAGTCTTCAATGTGAATGTCTTCACATACCACCTCCGACTTCAACGTCTTCATACATTTTTAGGGGTCATCTCTGGTAGGAAAACCGAATCAATGAGGGATTTCAACCTGTGTTATCCTGCAATTCTCACAAACACATTAGTCCCTCAACTAGGTTTCTCGTCAATACTCCAAAACCAACTAGGGGTGGCACTAGATGCACTTACAATCTCCCCCTTTTTGGTGATTGATGACAAACTAGTTGAAGTTTTCAACGGGGAATAAAATATGTGAAATTGTAAAGGATAGGTTATTGTCTTCATAAGTTGCAAAGGCTCCCCCTAAAGATGTGCATATAAGTAATTTGCTTTTGGTATGCAAATGCACATGGCAGGTTGTACTTGTGGAGATCCTCTTCAACTTATGATGACAATTTATCATGTATGAAAAGTATGTGAAGATAATGACATGCATAATGAAAAATGGACGTCTGCAAAATGATCTAAGTGCGGAATTTATCGTCGCACATGCGGAATTTATCATCGCATCACAGAAAAGCAAATAAGTAGCAGACGACCATCGAGTTTAAGTGTTCCAACTCAAAGAACCAAATGTATCAAAATGAGAGTTGCAAACACTAGGAAAAATATAAAGCAACCGCCCATATGGACCCGCTTGAAGACTATCAGACTCATATGCTTCTCCCCCTTTTGTCAGTAAGGACCAAAAAGGTTTGAAGACATAGAGCATCTACTCGTTCCCATGAGGAGTAGGTGAAGCAGCAGGGTCGTCGGTGTTGTTAGGCGGTGCAGACGAACTCGGGGCAGTGTCGATTCACGCTGAAGGCGGTAAAGTAGCATCGTCTTCATCATCGATCACTCTGGCATTCACAGTTGCAGCAGAGGAGGAGAACTCGGAGTCTTCAAGAGACGGAGTTCGTTGCAGCACAGTCCTTCTTGGAGGTGTTGAGTCAAACTTGAAGCGTTCAGAGAAGCCATCCTCTTAAAGATCATCTTCAGAACACATAAGCGTCAGCCCTTTCCATGTACGCCAACAAGTTTCATGGGCAACAAAGGCATTCTTGGTGGCAAGGTTGCGAATCATGTTTACGTCCACCAAGAGGCTTTGCATTTGGTGCTTCAGCCAGTCATGATGCTTATCTTGTTTCTGATGAAGGGAAACCAGAAGTTCTCGGTCGTTGAGAACACGAGATCGCTTCTTGGGCCGTTGGGCAATGGTGCTTTCAGTGGCTTCAGTGAGGGCACGATGAGGTGCACATGTAGTACCAGCCAGAGGATAAACACGAGTGACTGCTTGAACTCCTTCAATGTTTTGAGAGAAGCTTTGATTCTCAGCATTTTGAAGACTAAGGGGCTCCTTGGCAGGCTCTGGATAGATGGATTCAACTGACATATCAATGTCAGGCATAAAGATCCGATGATTGCGAGCAGAGGGCTGATAGGTGATAGTTGAGTGTAGTTTGATCAGCCGCATAATCCATGGAGCGTAAAACTTCAAGCCAAAGAGATCAGATCCTGATGCAGCAAGTTGACGGATGAAGAAGTCTTGTGCATTGAAGCATTTGCTGTGAAGAATATGGAAGACCAAAGTCTTCATTGCACCTTCTAGCTTTGCATGTGGAGAATGTCCTTTGATGGGCCAGAGAGTTCGCCTTATGATGTGATAGATAGTACGTGGCAGATACTCAAGGTCTTCAACAAAGAACTCCTTAGGATATTCAGCATCTGGAGGCAAAGGCTTCATCATGCTAAGCATCTGACTCATGTTTGGTTCAGGCTTGTGAAAGATGCTGTCAGTGTCAAAACCGTCGGATCTCGGGTAGGGGGTCCCGAACTGTGCGTCTAGGCCGGATGGTAACAGGAGGCAAGGGACACGATGTTTTACCCAGGTTCAGGCCCTCTTGATGGAGGTAAAACCCTACGTTCTACTTGATTAATATTGATGATATGGGTAGTACAAGAGTAGATCTACCACGAGATCAAGGAGGCTAAACCCTAAAAGCTAGCCTATGGTATGATTGTTGTATGATGAAGTTGTCCTACGGACTAAAACCCTCCGGTTTATATAGACACCGGAGAGGGTTAGGGTTACACAAAGTCGGTTACAATGGTAGGAGATCTAAATATCCGCATCGCCAAGCTTGCCTTCCACGCCAAGGAAAGTCCCATCCGGACACGGGACGAAGTGTTCAATCTTGTATCTTCATAGTCCTGGAGTCCGGCTGAAGGTATAGTCTGGCTACCCGGACACCCCCTAATCCAGGACTCCCTCAGTAGCCCCCGAACCAGGCTTCAATGATGACGAGTCCTGCGCGCAGATCGTCTTCGGCATTGCAAGGCGGGTTCTTCTCCAAATTCTGTGTACCTGCTGAATAATGTCCGATTTTCGTAATGTAGTGCACCTTGGCTTCCACGCCCAATAATGGCCGTCTTCCACGTGTTAAATGAATGCGAAAAGTCGGGGTGTTTTTACATTCACACCCCTAGCCGCATAAACGAGCCGCCTATTTAATGGGATGGGGATTCAGATCCAAACCGCACCTTCTCCTCTCCGCGAGTAATCATCAGAGCGCCTCCAGCAAAGGTCCATTCCAACATGGCCAGCCGTCGCAGCTCCTCCTCTCGCCCTTCCAGTCCTAAACCTGGAGACTGGGAGAGGTGCTCCATCCCGCACATCGAGCTAGTGTCGCTTCAGGCCAAGGGATTTCTCCCTCAGGCCTATATGGTCCCGGTCCGAGCCGGACTCGCCACCTATAATGGTGGAGAGCAAGCGGAGAGCACCCCCAATCCCTCCAAAGGAGAGATGGTGTGCCTCGTCCCTTATCTAGTAAGAGGACTTGGATTTCCAATTCATCCATTTCTCCGTGGGCTTCTGGAGTTCTACGGCCTCCAGCTGCACAATCTCACGCCCGCCTCTGTATTGCATATCGCGGGCTTTGTCGCCCTTTGCGAGCTATTCTTGGGTGTTGAGGCTCACTTCGCGCTGTGGAAGAGGTTATTCTGCCTGGTGCCCCACTCTCAAGAGGGGTCTATATATCAAGTGGGCGGAGCCGAAGTGTGGCGTATCGCCGGGACCGGATATCTATCCGGAACCCCAAAGAAGGCGTCCGAGGACTGGCCTTCGGAATGGTTTTATATAGATGATGTCCCGCTGTCGGATCCTATCCGGGCCGGTCTCCCCGAATTCAACAGTGCTCCCTTAAAGAAACGCCTAAGCTAGTGTCCACGGAGCTCTGAGAGAGAAGGCGACAGGGACGTCCTTCACCTGATGGGTCGGATAAGACTATTGGCTCATTCCGGACTAACAATGATTGAGGTCATGGCCGCATGCATTATGCGGGGGGTGCAACCGCTTCAATATAGAGGCCACCCCATGTGGGATTTTAACGGGGAGGATGGCGCCACCCGTTACGGTCGTAAGGGGCCAGCCTCAGCTACCGCTCTAGTAAAGATCTTATCCTCTTTGTACAAGGGAGAAGAGGAGGAATTCCTCCGTGTCAACCCGCAGGGCGGATTTTCTATGTACAACCCTCCGAGTTGGGTAAGTGGACAATTGTGCTTGCGCATCCATTTTATATTCCCATGATTAAATATGTGCTCTTCCGATTTCAACGCAGGAACTGCGTCAGGAAGTAAAGGATATAAACAGCCGTCCCCCACAACCCGAGGATCCAGAACGGTCCCTCGATCCGGACTCTGAAGAGGATCCGGACATATCGGTGGAGCTGATTGATGGGGTGTTTTATCAGCTAAGCAAGGATAATACCTTGGTGGCCATTACGGCTGATTGCCCAGGGTTAATCCCGGCCTCCCAGGTAACAGAGAGCAGAGTCTCATCCCCTTGAGAAGGAATCCATTCTCACGCATTTCAGTTTTTCTGACAACGACCGTGTTTTGCAGGGGAGGTTTCCGAGGCGGGAGGCCGAACCTGCGGCGGCTAGCCAACGAGGGGCCGCAGGGCCCCGTGGGGTAAAAAGGAATGTAGTCCGGACTGAGACGCCAGCGCAAAGGTATAGCGCACCCTCTTTTTCCCTGGTGTTATTCCTTCAGGGCATATTAACGTTCGTGCTGTCTTCAGGACGAAGAGACCTCGCCGGACTACATCCGGAGAGGTTGCCAATCACGCCTCCACCAGCCAGGCTCCAACGCCTGGCCCGAAAGCAGAAGCGAACACAAGGCGCGCACCGGACGCTCCTCCAATAGAGGATGCGGACAGGCTGTCTGCCACCAATTCCGAGGTGGAGAGTGCCATGAACCACAGGCGTCGCCGGACAGTTCTTCGCGACGCTTGTTTCTCCCAAGAGGCATTAGATGCCTTCAATTCGGGAGATGCGTATCTCCGTGCCGCTCAAAATGGTTTAGCCAGAGCCACAGAGCAATATGTAAAAGACATACGGGTAAGAAAATTTTGGTAAATATATATATATATATATAAACCAGTAGCCCCCGAGACTTGAAACAGTTAGGGTAACTAATTTAAGGATCATTTGTTATGCAGGTTCTTACAGAGAAGAATATCATACTGTCCCAAGAGCTGGAAGAGTGCAAAGCCCAACTGGAGGCCGCACTAGCCGCGGCAGGGGAGCCCAAAGAGACCCCCTCTGGTAAGATACACTTTGAATGATTAGTATCTTGCAAAGTGCGGCGTGGGTGTAAATCTGACAAATCATATTGCAGATGGCGCCGGACTAGGTCCGGAGAGGCAACAACTCTTGCGCTAGCTAAAGGCCGGTGAGAGTATGTTGACAAGGGTGAGGCGGGAGAAGAATGATCTTCAGGATGCCAACACCAAGCTGGTCGTTGAACTTAAAGATGTTCGTGGCCAGCTGTCGGACTCTACTAAGGAGAATCAGCGGCTTCGACGTGGCATATTTAGTAAGTGCTTAAGCGAATCTTTGAAAGAAAAGAGTTCGGCGAGGAAGTCGACTAATAGAGTAATGTCTGTAGGTATGCTAACGGGTCGTCCCGCAGAGGAGATGCCCAGTTCTACAGGTGACCTTCTTCCCGAGCTCTCGCAACTACACGAGCGAGTTCGGCAGGCGATGCGAGGCGTTGCCCAAGCCATATGGCCTTCCCACTCCATGCCCGAGGGCCTTGGAGAGCTTTCGGAGAAGCTTAAGGGAGCTCGGCGGCGCTTCCGATTGTGGAAGATATCGGCCTGCTGACAAGGCGCTAGGGAGGCCTCGGCCATGGTGAAGACACGGTACACGAAGTCTGACCCAAACCACATGGTCGAGGTCGGACCTATGGGGCCTGACGGGAAGGAGATCCCTGTAAGCTTAGTGTACGGCCAAGTAGAATTGGCCGCCAAGTATTCCCAGCAGGACTGTAAGTTAGATTGCCTATTAGATGGTATTGAAGAGGAATACAATCAGTCAGAGTGACTATGTAATTTTTAATTGACATGTGTAATGCCTTCTAGCCGGATTGTAGATCGTTTGTCGTTGCCGACCTTTTCGCTTCAACCTCAGGACCCGACGGTCCGGAGTGTGTCCGAATACCCTACCGGTTATGTAAGAACCGGGGTATGCATGGAGACCAGGCGTAGGGGTCATTAGTGCTTTATCAGACAAGTGCCCAACTACTTATGTTATATTACGTGGTTAGTAAGAAACATCTTCCAGAGAGAATAGTTCCGTTAGGGGTTCCTTCCTCTGGGAGGCATGCCCTAAAGTGCATGTCCAGACTACAAACGCAGGAAAATCATCTGGGGCATATATATAAATAAGTAAAAAAGGTCATCTTTTAGTTCACCGATCGAATATTCCCTTGAACGCTAGCTTTCGGCTTCACCCAGTCTGAGGTACACATCCGGCTGATCCGGCTGTAACAATCACAGAGGTGCTCCCTTTACCACCTAGCCGAACAATCGGGAACGTAGGGGTAAGCACAGGAGCCAGGCAACCCAGCTTGGCCAAAACTTAAGTCATATTGATGCATATAATGGTGAAGAAAAGGTACATGCGGAAGTTTGACACATGTGGTGGGCATGAAGCCCGTATAAGTAAGCTTCTGTTAAAGAAGCCCCCAGGTTTAAGGAGCGTGAGTAGCACGTCACTTGAGGAGCCTTTAAGGGATATAAAAGAAAGGGGGGGAAGGAGAGGAATGTAAGACAGAAAATGTAAAAAATGGACAGAGGAAGGAGACAAACACAAAGTCCGGCGCTAGGCATAGAATCTTCGGAGACGGGCTGCGTTCCATGGGTTCAGCTCGAGTCGGTTATCCGACGCATCTCGCAGGCGGTATGCTCCACCAGTCAGGACTTGGTCGATTATGAAGGGACCTTCCCACTTGGGCTTCAGCTTGTCCTTTTTCTTGTCCGGCAGGCGTAGAACTAATTCGCCAACGTTGTAGTTTTTGGCCCGCACTTCTCTGCTTTGATATCTTCGAGCCTGCTGTTGATAGAATGCGGAACGGGCTTTTGCCACGTCGCGCTCCTCCTCTAAGGCGTCCAAACTGTCCTGACGATCGAGCTCGGCTTCCCTTTCTTCGTACATGCGCACTCGAGGTGAGTCATGAATTATGTCGCAGGGCAAGACTGCCTCTGCGTCGTACACCATAAAAAATGGTGTGTATCCGGTGGTGCGATTCGGCGTGGTCCGCAGCCCCCAGAGTACGGAGTCGAGCTCCTCTACCCAGTGCGTGTTAGATTCCTTGAGGGACCGCACTAATCTGGGTTTGATGCCGCTCATGATGAGACCGTTTGCACGTTCGACCTGACTGTTAGTTTGTGGGTGATAGACAGAAGCATAATCGAGCTTGATGCCCATGTTTTTGCACCAGAGTTTTACCTCATCGGCCGTAAAGTTCGTGTCGTTATCGGTGATGATGCTGTGGGGGACGCCATAATGGTGTACGACCCCGGATATAAAGTCTATCACAGGTCCGTATTCGGTCGTCTTAACAGGCTTGGCTTCTATCCATTTGGTGAACTTATCCACCATGACCAGTGAGTATTTTTTCTTGTGGGTTCCGCCTTTAAGGGGTCCCACCATGTCAAGCCCCCAGACCGTGAAAGGCCAAGTGATGGGGATAGTTTGGAGGGCGGTGGGTGGCATATGGCTTTGGTTTGCAAAAAGCTGGCAACCGGCGCATCGTTGGACCAAGTCCTAAGCGTCCGCCTGGGCCGTCAGCCAATAAAAGCCTGTACGGAAAGCCTTGCTTACAAGGGACTGGGCTGCGGCGTGATGACTACCGAGTCCGGCATGAATTTCAGCCAGCAGGTTCCGCCCTTCCTCTTCGGAGATGCACCTTTGAAGGACTTCGGTAGTGCTTTTCTTATAAAGTTCTCTCTCATGGACTTTATAGGCTTTAGATCGCCGCACTATACAGCGTGCCTTGTTTTGGTCCTCTGGGAGTTCCTGCCTAGTAAGGTAGGCTAGGAATGGCTCTATCCACGGGGCGATAACGGCCATTAGTATGTGGGCTGAGGTTGTGATTTCATTGGCAGAGCCTCCGATTATGTCAGATTGTTCGGCGTTGGACAATGCGGTTGGGTCCGGGCTAATATTGCCATGTTCCCCTTCCCATACTATGGATGGCTTGAACAGCCTTTCCAGGAAGATGTTGGGGGGGATTGCATCTCATTTTGCGCCGATGCGTGCCAGGACGTCTGCCGCCTGATTGTTTTCTCGGGCTATATGGTGAAATTCGAGCCCCTCAAACTGAGCTGACATTTTGAGGACGGTGTTGCGGTAAGCTGCCATTTTTGGATCCTTGGCATCGAAGTCTCCATTTATTTGGGATATCACGAGGTTCGAATTCCCGGCACCTCTAGGCATTGAATGCCCATGGATACTGCCATCCAGAGACCATGTAAAAGGGCCTCGTATTCGGCTGCATTGTTGGAGTCCATGTACATAATCTGGAGTACAATTGAACTGTGTCTCCTGTGGGGGACGTCAAAACGACATCGGCCCCAAGTCTGGCCAACATTTTGGAACCGTCGAAGTGCATGATCCAGTTTGAATATGTGCCGTACTCTTTAGGGAGTTCGGCCTCCGTCCATTCTGCGACGAAGTTGGCCAAAACTTGCGACTTGATAGCTCGCCGTGGCCTATAAGTTATGTCGAACGGGAGGAGCTCGATGGCCCATTTTGCAATCCGGCCCGTTGCGTCATGGTTGTTTATAATATCGTTGAGTGGTACTTCCGATGCTACTGTGATTGAACACTCTTGAAAGTAGTGTCGTAGCTTCCGGGATGCCATGAATACCGCATATGCAATCTTTTGATAATGTGGGTACCGTGATTTGCATGGGGTGAGGACAGTGGACACATAGTAAACCGGCTTTTGAAGGGGGAATTTGTGTTCGTCTGTTTCCCGTTCGACGACGAGTACTGCGCTGACAACTTGATGGGTTGCTGCAATGTACAATAGCATTGGTTCGCCGATGTTTGGCGCGGCCAGGACGGGGTTTGTTGCCAATATGGCTTTTATTTCCTCGAGTCCGGCCGTGGCGGCATCCGTCCACTCGAAGTGTTCGGTGCGCCAAAGGAGGCGATAGAGGGGTAGCGCCTTTTCTCCCAACCGGGAGATAAAGCGGCTTAGAGCCGCCACGCATCCGGTTAATTTTTGTATTTGTTTGAGGTCCTTTGGGATATCCAATTGTGACAAAGCTCGGATCTTGGGTGGATTTGCTTCGATTCCTCTATCGGATACAATGAAGCCCAAGAGCTTTCCGGCTGGAACACCGAAAACGCATTTTTCCGGATTTAGCTTGATGTCATATGCTCGGAGGTTGTCAAATGTAAGCCTCAACTTGTCTACTAGAGATTCGACATGTTTTGTTTTTACGACCACATCATCCACGTATGCCTCTACTGTTTTGCCGATCTAGTTTGCCAGACATGTCTGAATCATGCACTGATATGTTGCGCCGACGTTTTTGAGCCCGAAAGGCATTGTGTTGAAGCAGAATGGGCCGTATGGGGTGATGAATGCTGTTGCGGCTTGGTCTGACTCGGCCATCTTGATTTGATGGTAACCGGAGTATGCGTCGAGGAAGCACAACGAATTGTGTCCTGCAGTGGCGTCGATAATTTGATCAATGCGGGGGAGGGGGATGGGATCCTTTGGGCAAGCCTTGTTAAGGTCTTTGAAGTCAATGCACAGGCGCCAGGATTTGTCCTTCTTTGGTACCATCACCAAGTTTGCTAGCCAGTCCGGATGTTTTATATCTCTGATGAATCTGGCCTCCAATAGTTCGGCTAGCTCCTCTCCCATTACCTGTCTCTTGGGCTCAGAGAAACACCGAAGGGCTTGTTTGACAGGTTTGAATCCTTTTAGGATATTTAAGTTGTGTTCGGCCAGCCTGCGTGGGATTCCTGGCATGTCTAAAGGGTGCTAGGCAAAAATGTCCCAGTTCTCCCATAGGAATTCTCGCAGTGCGGCGTCTACATCGGGGTTTAATCGTGCCCCGATGGAAGCTGTTTTATTAGGGTCTGTTGGATGGACCTGGAATTTGACTATTTCATCCGCTGGTTTAAAGGAGGTGGACTTGGATCTTTTATCGAGTATCACATCATCCCTGTTTATCGTGGAGAGGAGCATAGTCAGTTCCTCAGCCGCTACGGCTTCGGACAGTGCCTCAAGGGCCAATGCGGCTGTCTTGTTTTCGGCGCGGAGTGCTATATCCAGATCACTAGCGAGAGTGATGATTCCGTTCGGCCCGGGCATCTTGAGCTTCATGTACCCGTAATGGGGTATTGCTTGGAAGATTGTAAACGCTTCCCGCCCTAGCAGAGCGTGGTATCCGCTACTGAACGGGGCCACTTGGAATGTGACCTCTCCGGACCTATAATTATCCGGCATGCCGAACACCACATCTAGTGTGATTTTTCCTGCACAGCGCGCTTCCCGACTGGGGATTATTCCTCTAAAGGTTGTGCTGCTTCGCTCAATGCGATTCTAGTCTATTTCCATTTTTTGAAGGGTTTCCTCATAAATGAGGTTCAATCCGCTGCCTCCGTCCATGAGTACCTTGGTGAGGCGAAAGCCGTCCACTATAGGACTGAGTACCAATGCGGCTGGTGCTCGAGCTGTTCGGTTTTTAGGTTCATCACTGGCATTAAAAGTAATAGCCGTGTCACTCCATGGGTTTATTGTTGCTACTTGATAGACTTCGGCGAGGCTGTGGAGTGTTCTTTTTCGCATATTATTTGATGCGAAAGTCTCGAAGACTGTTAAGACTGTACTGGAGTCCCTGAGGTGGCTTTTTGCGGCCTCCGGAATTAGGAGATCTTCGCCCCTTTTGGCCACATGTCGGAGTATCCAACATGCTCTGAGGCTATGAGTTGGTGTGGCGTCCTCTGTACTATGAATTTTACAGGGTCCATTAAGCCATCCCTCCAGTACGGTTCCATGCCCTGTAGAGGGTTTTGGTTTTTTGGTTTGTAACCCGGGTGTCTGATGATGATGCACCCTTTTATTTCGGACGAGGTTTCTATTCAGGGCCGGATTGTCCCAAAATTTAGTTTTGGTTTTCTGGGCGCTTTCCATCGCACAGTACTTTTGTACTATGGACGCCAAGTTAGCGAAGCATGTAAGATCACGACGACCTGTGGCGTTGAGGATTCCCTTGTCCGTGAAATTATTGCAGAAGATTGAGATTGCGTCTTCCTCGCGGCAGTCATTTATCCTGTTCATAACCAAGAGGAACCTTGCCCAGTAATGATGTACTGTTTCTTCGGGCTTTTGCCTGATTTGGGATAGATCGCTTATGTTCGGGTGGGTGGGTGGAATTAAGTCCAGAACTTCACCCAATCTAAGACTCAGAGGCCAAGGAGTTTCCGAACTCTAAAGTTTGGATTCTTGGATGTTGTCCGGTGAATCTAGCCCGTTGCCTGATTCTAAGTTCAAGTCTTGAGTTACATCCTCCCCTCCGTGGGTATCCGGCTTGGAGGGATCAGGAATCCGGATGTAGCTAGTCCTTAAGATAGATGAAGAGTCACCGCACTGTGCCTCTACCACGGCAACGTGATGGGTGACTTGGGGAGAATTGATTTCTCTTAGATCGGGTTTAAGCCCAATCTGGTCATAATCCGTAGTGACCCCCAAGGCGGCGATGCGATCCAAGAGCTCGTTTACGGAAGAGAGCTCCATTGGATCTAACTGCTCGACGAGTTCCAAGCTGACGTGAAGATTGCTTTTGATGACCCGAGAGGTCACGTCGGTGCAACGGCCGAACAGGCGGTCATGAGAAAACCGCCTAGCCGGAGAGTTTGGCCGATAGCCAAGGCTCCCTTAGTAACAGCGCCGTCTTTAAAGACGGGAAGAGGCATCCTTCCTGATTGCGACGGCACAGAGGAACTCTCAATGAAAGCACCAATGTCGGTGTCAAAACCGGCGGATCTCGGGTAGGGGGTCCCGAACTGTGCGTCTAGGCCGGATGGTAACAGGAGGCAAGGGACACGATGTTTTACCCAGGTTCGGGCCCTCTTGATGGAGGTAAAACCCTACGTCCTGCTTGATTAATATTGATGATATGGGTAGTACAAGAGTAGATCTACCACGAGATCAAGGAGGCTAAACCCTAAAAGCTAGCCTATGGTATGATTGTTGTATGATGAAGTTGTCCTACGGACTAAAACCCTCCGGTTTATATAGACACCGGAGAGGGTTAGGGTTACACAAAGTCGGTTACAATGGTAGGAGATCTAAATATCCGCATCGCCAAGCTTGCCTTCCACGCCAAGGAAAGTCCCATCCGGACACGGGACGAAGTCTTCAATCTTGTAGCTTCATAGTCCTGGAGTCCGGCTGAAGGTATAGTCCGGCTACCCGGACACCCCCTAATCCAGGACTCCCTCAGATGCTTTCCATAGCAGCACTGTGAAGCTGACAACCAGGTTCATACAGATCTCCTGGAGTGGGCAGGCCAGTAAGCTCAATGATATCAAAGGCTTTGGCTTCATGATGAACATTGCATGTCATCCACTCAAGGACCCAAGTCTTCGGATCCCTGTTGTAGCCACGGATATGAAGAGTGGCATAGAATTGGAGCAGCAATTCTTCATTCCAGTGCTCCTTGTTAGTGACGAACGACAACAATCCAGACTCTCTGAAGCAATCCAGAGCTTCTTCCAAACAAGGCAGACCAGTTATGGCTTCAGTGTCAAGACGCATATGTGGGAAAATGCGACCTTGATTGTACAGAATGCATGAGTAATAACTGCGCTGTTGATAGCTCCAAAACCGATCAGAAGATATTCTTGCCTTGGTGTAGGGGTTCTTGGCGCTATCAAAGAAGGTGTTGTGTGCCTTGAAGCCATTGATATTAAAAGATCCGGGTGCAGATGTAGTACCTGGAAACCTGAGCAACCTTGGCATTGGCTTCTGAACCTGAGGCATGTGCTCAACGTGATAGTCAAACTGAGGACCAGCAGTAGGCAGAGGAGTTAGAAAAGGCCATTTGATAGTGATAAGTTGGCCATAGTTGAATGCTTGCTCGATAGTGTGTGGCCTTGGTGGCGGAACAGAAGTAGTGGCATCAATAGAGGCGTCAGGCTGCACATCTGTTGTAGGTGCATCATTGGCTTCATTGGCCTCTGGCACAGTGTTAGGTGCAGGCGCCACAGTGTCTTCAGCCATGACCACATCATTGGCTTCAGTGGTGTTAGTGGTGGCAGCCTCACTATTCTCAACCTCCACTTCAGAAGCTGGGGGGTCGGTCACGTTCTCCTCGAGAACCATATCTTGGTGAGATGGGGTGTAGCAACTCTTGGGGCTTCTTCTTCATCGGCTAATGCAGCCGGAACATCTTCAGCCATTTTGGCTTCAGATTCAGCGATAGTCACAGTAGGAGTGGCATCTGGAAATACCTGACGTGCAATAGATTGGTGGTGCACTTCTCCTTCTGAAACGCTCGAAAGAGGGACTTGGGGCCTTGGTCCTTTGCGAAGCCTTCGTAACGCTAGCGACGCCTGTGAAGATGGAGTTGGCTGGGCCTCAAAGTCATCCTCTTCTTGTACTGATGGGGTTGCTTGCAGTTGGGGAGAGCTTGGAGTGTCTTGTCTTTGTGGGTGATCAGCCCACGATGCATCCTGAGCAGTTGGCGTCAGAGGACGACCAATGCTGATGAGTTCGCTATGCGTGAGCATAGGCGATGATACCAGTTGGTGCTCGATTTGAGGAAGGACTTCATCATCTTCAACATTGTCATGGTGACCAATGTCTTCAGCAGCGGTGGGGTCAACTGCTGGAATGTCTTCAGCTTCAGGAGCCTCTGTGGAAGCAGGCTCATGAACTACTATCCGTTCTTGATGCGAGGAATCAGGGCGAGCAACAGAGATGGGTTCTACAACAAGGGGCTCTGTGGTAGCAGCCCGATCCTTCTTGGTTTTGTGCTTCTTCTTAAAGGGAGCGGCATCAGAAGCTTCAGGATTTTTCCTTTTTCTGGCTTCAGCCTCGGCAGTCCTTGTCTTCTTTAGTTCTGAAGCGGTTGACCTGACCTTTGGCTTCGAGCCAGTCATGATGCTTGGGAAGACTATGCGAGGTTCTTCCTGCCTTGAAGGTGCAGATTGGTCAGTTGAGGGCTTCTTCTTCTTTGCAGCCATTCTGGGGTCGATGCCAGGACGACCAAGAGCCTTGCGCTTCTCAGCCTCATTGTAGGCTTGCACACACTTGTCAGCCAGACTCTTCATGCGCTCACGAGAACCTTTAGCTTCTTCACGCTTCTTGAGAAAGGCTTCCTTGAGCTCGTGCAGCATAATCTTGAAGTTCTTCACATCTTGCATGCTGAGCTTGGCCATGTGCTTCTTGAACTGAGCTTTCTCATAGTCGATCTTTTGCTTCAGTTCAATGATGCGCTGAGCTAGAGATAGCTCAGAAGCAATGGCGCCAGTGAAGGCGACACTGAGGCCAATTGGAAGTTGCAGATCTTCAAAGCTGAGGTTGGGCGTGTCAAACCACTCATCAATGAAGTTATGGATGATTGCCACATCAAAGAGAGGCAAATCATTGAAGATCTCTGCTTCTTCCTTGCTCTTGATCAGTTGCTCAAGAGCGTCATCTGCAAGATCTTCATCGCTGGACAGATCAATGGCGTCATTGCGCAGAATGGCAGCAGCAGTCAGTGCCTGATCAGTATTTTTTCTCATCTCAATCTTCTTGGATATACATGATAGATCTTCAGACTGCACACTGTCTTCAGGAGGTGCAGTAGCCAGTGGCTTCGCCCGTGAGATTTTTGGTGCTGAGGCAGACTTTGAAGCTTTAGGCTTCTTCAGCTTCGTTGGCTTCGGTGGTGCAGGCGCTTCATCAGATTCATCGTCATCTGCAGGCTCATCCACGGCTGTCCCTTGAACCATGATATGAGTGATGAGACCTTCCAGGTTGTAGAAGGGCCCAACAGGATTGGGTTCAGATTCGTGGGTGCCATCGGCACGGGGAGCAGAAGGACCAGGGTTGAAGTCTAGTCCCAATGACTTCTTGTTTTGCTTAGCCGAATTCTTGGCAAACTGGAAGTTGCGCTTGAACAGATTGTCGTCAAGACACCATAGCAATGACGATGGGTCTGCATCCACAGGCTGTGGTCCACGGACCATGCAGGGATAGAAGCCTTGTTCAATGGCTTCATCTCTGGACCTAGGTTGAAGATTTCTGTATAGGATGTCTCCCCATGGTTGCTTGATGGCATTCTTCTCAGCATATTCCTGGGTCACAAACCTGTACTTGAACCATTGCTCGACCTAGTATCTTCAAATCCATTAGATTCGTGTCTTGCGCTGATTGTAATCCTCTTCTGGATCTGTCTTGTACGGCTCTGAGAGGTCATCAGGCAGATCTCTTGATGTTCCCCCTCGACGCTGTCTGCCACCCTTCCTTGCTGATTTCTCTGTAGCCATTAACTTCAAATTGAATGGCTTCAACACGTTCAAAGGTTTCAAAGGCTTCCGCTTGCTGGTCAAACAGGGACTGGCTTCGGGAGAATTTATATGATGCTGTAAGAATTCTGCAAATGAATGCAGACTATGAGAACCAAGGGATTCTCCCACAGACATGTACCTATGACAGCATTAAGGTGCGAGGGAAGGGGAAGAGGTCATATGCATTCTCAGAAGATTTTGAAGATAAAACGGTTTAGAAGACATTGACCGCATAGTGCGAAGACATTCACTCATAGATAGAGAGTTGGTTCCAGATTTGTACGAATCCATGAATAAGTACAAGTGAGGAATCTAACTACTTTGTGAAGCATAAGTGAACATACTAGGCATATTATGAGATGCAGTATGAAATAGATCCAACTTGTGTGAACAGAAACTGCTTGTGGTAGAAAGTGATGAATCTATAGGATCAAAGGGGCCGTAAAAAGGAAATTTTATTTACCACACGAAGAACTGCTAGACGGAGTGGGAGACGAGGCTGAGCAGTTCGATCATCCGTTCCCTAACTTGGCGACAGAGGACACCTACGGCAACAGCGGAGAAGACGATGTCCGCGGCCGGCGTTAAGACGGCGTCGGTGAGGTCGCGGCAGCTAAGCGCTTCGTCGCCGGCGTCGTCGAGGGCTAGCGGTGGTGCTAGGGTTTGTGCGAGAGTGGAAGAAAGGATAATGACTATGGTGAGGCGTGTATTTATAGAGATAGGGACGGCACAGTGTTATTACACAGGTGCCACTGGCGATTCACATCTGAAGGGCACGTGGCTATCATGCAACATATCGGAGGTTGTTCCACGTTCCCACGCACGCCTGGATTGTCGGGTGGTCGTTCCCACTTCTCCGGGTTTTAGGTGAAAGGATTTAGCATTGAAAACAGACTTAATGTTTGTCTTTGTATCTTCTGCTGACAAGGACGCAGAGAAGATATTCGACAGTTTCAATATAATGCATATGATTTGGAGAGACAGAGTTTGAGATAGAAAGCATAGAGAGGTTAGGGTCCGATCACATTAACACTAGTATATATATATATATATATATATATATATATGAGAAAGACAATCAAATCAACATAGTGAAGATAATCATGAAGACAAGTTGAGATTGAAGCCAAACCAAATGTTAAGACATACCAAACGTAACGCCATGAGTGAAACACTTCAAACAGAAAAATTTGGTGGTGGCGTTACCCACCGTATAGGAAGTATTAGACCCAGACACGGTGCACAATTATCGTGGCGCTCCGAAGTCAAATTCCACATTAATGTATTCACACTTAGAATGTAAGTCTTCATTGATTGAAGATATACTTTACTTCGTGTGTTTCACATCTAAGTCATCAATATGCATAAGTGTTAGGATGTGTGCCTGATCACAGGACATTTGAGGATTCCAAGATATTTAGCTCACACCGTAACTTGCAAAACCTCTTCTCATCCAAGGGCTTGGTGAAGATATCTGCCAATGGCTCTTCAGTGTTGACGTGTATGATATCGATATCTTCCTTCACAACATGATCTCTGAGAAAGTGATGACGAATTTCAATGTGCTTTGTCTTCGAGTGCTGAACTGGGTTGTTGGCAATCTTGATGGCACTTTCTTTGTCGCAGTAGAGTGGCACTTGCTTCAGATGAATGCCATAGTCTTTGAGTGTTTGCTTCATCCATAGAAACTGAGCGCAGCAAGATCCAGCAGCAATGTATTCAGATTCAGCAGTGGAGAGAGATACACAGTTCTGCTTCTTTGAAGACCAACATACAAGTGATCGTCCCAGAAAATGACATGTGCCTGATGTAGACTTGCGATCCACCTTGTCACCAGCATAATCAACATACGAGAATCCAACTAGATCAAACTCTGAGCCCTTTCGATACCATAATCCTAATGTTGGGGTGTAAGCCAAATATTGAAGAATTCGCTTCACAGCTAAGTGATGCGATTCCTTTGGTGCCGCTTGGAATCGAGCACACATGCAAACACTGAGCATAATATCTGGCCTAGATGCACATAGATAAAGTAAAGAACCAATCATGGAGCGGTATACCTTTTGATCGAACTCTTTACCATTGTTGTCGGGACCCAGATGATGTTTGGCTGGCATTGGCGTCGTGAAGCCTTTGCAGTCTTGTATCCCAAACTTCTTCATGCAATCTTTGAGGTACTTCTCTTGAGATATGAAGACGTCATTGCGTTGCTGACGTATTTGAAGACCAAGGAAGAACTTCAGCTCACCCATCATGGACATATGATATTGCTCTTGCATCATATATCCAAACTCGTCAGTGTATTTCTGATTGGTGCAGCCGAAGATAATGTCATCCACATATATTTGGCACACAAACAGTTCACCATCATATGTCTTCGTGAAGAGAGTGGGGTCGAGGGAACCAGGTTTGAAGCCTTTGCTCTTCAGGAAGTCTTTGAGTGTGTCATACCAAGCCCGAGGGGCTTGTTTGAGGCCATATAGTGCCTTGTTGAGCTTGTACACCATGTCAGGATGTTTTGGATCTTCAAAGCCAGGCGTTGTGCAACATACACTTCTTCTTCAATCTTGCCATTGAGAAAAGCACTCTTCACATCCATTTGATACAGAAGAATGTTATGATCATTTGCATAGGCTAGCAGTATGCGTATGGCTTCAAGTCTAGCCACAGGAGCAAATGTTTCATCAAAGTCAATCCCTTCAACTTGAGTGTACCCTTGAGCAACGAGACGAGCTTTGTTTCTAACAACTTGACCATGCTCATCTTGCTTGTTGCGATATATCCATTTTGTGCCTATTATATTGTGCTTGCGAGGATCGGGACGCTTAACCAGTTCCCATTCATTATTTAGCTCAAACTGTTGAAGCTCTTCTTGCATAGCTTGAATCCATTCAGGTTCCATGAAGGCTTCTTCAACTTTCTTGGATTCAGATATTGAGACGAATGCGAAGTGCCCACAGAAATTTGCTAGCTGTGTTGCCCTTAAACGAGTGAGTGGACCTGGTGCATTGATGCTATCAATTATTCTCTCAATCTGTACTTCATTTGCAACACGAGGATGTATAGGACGAAGATTTTGCTCTTGTTGATCATTGTCATCGTTAGAAGGATTGTCTTCAGGCTGAGCATTGTCTTCAGTTTGATCAGGTGCGGAGATGATAAGTTCCTCTTCAGGCTGAGATTCAGATGGTATGATTTCTCCAGTTCCCATAAGTTTGATTGATTCATTGGATGGAACTTCATCTAGCACGTTTGGCAGGTGCTCTCTTTGTGAGCCGTTAATCCCATCGAACCGCACATCCACTGTTTCAACCACTTTATAGTGAAAAAGGTTGATGACTCTGTAGGAGTGTGAATCCTTTCCATATATAAGCATAAAACCTTCATGTGATTTTGGTGCAAATTTTGAAGTGTGATGTGGATCCTTGATCCAGCACCTGGCACCAAATACTATGAAGTAACTAACATTCGACTTCTTGCCAGTAAGGAGCTCATAGGATGTCTTGTTGAGAAGCTTGTGAAGATAAACACGGTTGATGATATGGCATGCAGTATCAATGGCTTCAGGCCAGAACTTTCTTGGAGTCTTGTATTCATCAAGCATCGTCTGGGCCATCTCAATAAGTGTTCTGTTCTTGCGTTCCACGACGCCATTCTGCTGCGGTGTGTACGGAGCTGAGAATTCATGTGTAATGCCCAAAGTATCAACATAAGTGTCTAGACCAGTGTTCTTGAATTCAGTGCCATTATCACTTCTGATGTGCTTGATCTTGACGCCATAGTTGTTCATGGCTCGATTGGCGAAGCGTCTGAAGACATCCTGCACTTCAGTCTTGTAGAGGATTATATGCACCCAAGTATATCTTGAATAATCATCAACAATGACAAAGCCATAGAGACAAGCAGTAGTAGTAAGAGTTGAGTAATGAGTGGGACCAAAAAGGTCCATGTGGAGCAGTTCGAAGGGTTGAGTCGTTGTCATGATTGTCTTCGAGGGATGCTTGGCCCTCGTCATCTTTCCTGCTTCACAGGCACCGCATAAGTGATCCTTTTTGAACTTGACGCCCTCGATGCATATGACATGCTTCTTCCTTGCAAGGATGTGGAGGTTCCTCATGCCAGCATGCCCTAGCCTCCGATGCCAGAGCCAGCATTCAGAAGCTTTTGCTAGAAGACATACGGCAAGTTGTGGTCCTGCTGAGAAATCTACCACGTACAAATCATCTTTCAGATACCCTTCAAACACTAGAGACTTGTCAGATTCCATTAGAACAAGGCAATGATATTTTCCAAACATCACAATCATGTTTAAATCGCAAAGCATTGAGACAGACATTAAGTTGAAACCAAGGGATTCAACAAGCATGACTTTATCCATGTGTTGATCCTTTGAGATTGCAACTCTACCTAGACCCAATACCTTGCTTTTACCAGTGTCAGCAAATGTGATGTGACTTTTGTCAGATGGACGTAAGGTTGAGTCCATGAGAAGGCTTCGCTTGCCAGTCATGTGATTGGTACACCCACTATCAATAATCCATTATGAAGCAGCTGGTGTCGTACCCTACAGTGTAGTTAGGGGGATAGGCTTCACGAAGAGAATTGTGAAGCAAAAACATTTGACGAGCCAGTGGATTATGAAAGCTTAGATCGAGATTAGGACTAATAGGGCAAGTAGCAAGCGACTCAGGAACAAAGTACATAATAAGACCATTTGGGCATTTGATCTTGCGCCCTACAAGATGTTTAAGGTCCCCAGCAATAGCGTCGGACAATTTTGGTTTTCGGCTGGAGACCTTTCCCTACAAAAGAGAGTTAAGCTTTCTTAGCCACCCACATCTTCAAGGGTGGATTCGACGCAATGAGTCTAAGTGCAGCATCTGAGAACTTTGGCTTTGGAGCCTGAGGGAGTCCTGGATTAGGGGGTGTTCGGGTATCCGGACTATACCTTCATCCGGACTCCAGGACTACGAAGATACAAGATTGAAGACTTCGTCCCGTGTCCGGATGGGACTTTCCTTGGTGTGGAAGGCAAGCTTGGCGATGCGGATATTCAAGATCTCCTACCATTGTAACCGACTTTGTGTAACCCTAACCCTCTCCGGTGTCTATATAAACCGGAGGGTTTTAGTCCGTAGGACAACTTCATCATACAACAATCATACCATAGGCTAGCTTCTAGGGTTTAGCCTCCTTGATCTCGTGGTAGATCTACTCTTGTACTACCCATATCATCAATATTAATCAAGCGGGACATAGGGTTTTACCTCCATCAAGAGGGCCCGAACCTGGGTAAAACATCATGTTCCTTGCCTCCTGTTACCATCCGGCCTAGACGCACAGTTCGGGACCCCCTACCCGAGATCCGCCGGTTTTGACACCGACATTGGTGCTTTCACTGAGAGTTCCTCTATGTCGTCGCTTTTAGGGCCGATGGCTCCTTCGATCATCAACAACGATGCAGTCCAGGGTGAGACCTTTCTCCCCAGACAGATCTTCGTCTTCGGCGGCTTCGCACTGCGGGCCAATTCGCTTGGCCACCTTGAGCAGATCGAAAGCTACGCCCCTGGCCATCAGGTCAGGTTTGGAAGCCTAAACTACACGGCTGACATCCACGGGGACTTGATCTTCGACGGATTCGAGCCACAGCCAAGCGCGCCACACTGTCTCGATGGGCATGATATAGCTCTACCGCCGAACAGCGCTTTGGAGGCCGCACACGCACCGGTTCCGACCATTGATTCGGAGCTTACTGCGTCGATCGAGGATCAGCGGTTGGACGCTGCCTCAAGGGCTGCGATCTCAGAGGCGATCGAGCCGAACTCTAGCCCCGCACTCCGCATGGCCCGTGACTCCGAGGAGCCGGATTCCTCTTCGAACTCCGAGCCCCTGCCGATCGAATCCGATTGGGCGCCGATAATGGAGTTCACCACCGCGGACATCTTTCAGCACTCGCCCTTCGGCGACATCCTGAATTCTCTAAAGTCTCTCTCTTTATCAGGAGAGCCCTGACCGGACTACGGTCAACAAGGTTGGGATACGGACGATGAAGAAATTCAAAACCCACCCACCACCCACTTCGTAGCCACTGTCGACGACTTAACCGACATGCTTGACTTCAACTCCGAAGACATCGACGCATGGACGATGATGTAGGAGACGAACAAGAACCAGCACCTGTAGGGCACTGGAAGGCCACCTCGTCATACGACATATATATGGTGGACACTCCAAAGGATGGAGATGGCGATGGAACAGCGGGGGACGATACCTCTAAGAAACAGCCCAAGCGCCAGCGTCAGCGGCGCCGCTCTAAATCCCGCCAAAGCAAAAATGGTGATTCCGGCACGGGAGATAATACTACTCCGGATAGCGCCGAAGAACACCCTCTCTAGCAAGATTCAACAAAGGAGGACAGAGAAGCCAGCCCTCACGAGAGGGCGGCAGACCAAAAGGTTGAGGACGATAATTATACGCCTCCCTCCGAAGACGAGGCAAGCCTCAACGACGACGAGTTCGTCGTGCCAGAGGATCCCACCGAACAAGAGCGTTTTAAACGCAGGCTTATGGCCATGGCAAGCAGCCTCAAGAAAAAGCAGCAACAACTTAGAGCTGATCAGGATTTGCTAGCTGTCAGATGGACTGAAGTCCTTGCGGCCAAAGAGTATGAACTCGAACGCCCCTCCAAGAGTTACCCAAAGCGCAGGCTGCTACCCCGACTAGAGGAGGAAGCACCTACATCACCAGCGCATGACATGGCCGACCGGCCACCTCATGGCCGCGACAGAGAGGCCTCTCGGCCCTCCACTCAAGCCATGCCCCGGCGCCGCGTCAAGCATACTAAGGCACGGGAAAATGCGCCCGACCTGCGCGACTTACTGGAGGACAAGGCAAGGCAAACAAGATCGATCTATGGATCGCGCAGGCGCCCCACGGCACGTGACGGTGACCGTCACTCTGGATGTAATGAATCCGGCCGGGCCAAACTCAACAGACAAAGCCCCTTCGAGCTGCGTTGTGATATAGCCCAATACAGAGGCGCCGCACACCCACTATGCTTCACAGATGAAGTAATGGATCATAAAATCCCTGAGGGCTTCAAACCCGTAAACATCGAATCGTACGATGGCACAACAGATCCTGCGGTATGGATCGAGGATTATCTCCTTCATATCCACATGGACCGCGGTGATGATCTACACGCCATCAAATACCTCCCACTCAAACTTAAGGGACCGGCCCGACATTGGCTTAACAGCTTGCCAGCAGACTCAATCGGTTCTTGGGAGGACCTGGAAGCCACATTCCTTGACAACTTCCAGGGCACTTATGTGCGACCACCGGACGCCGATGACCTAAGCCACATAATTCAGCAGCCAGAGGAATCGGCCAGGCAATTCTGGACACGGTTCCAAACAAAGAAAAACCAGATAGTCGACTGTCCGGACGCAGAGGCCTTAGCGGCCTTCAAGCGTAATATCCGTGACGAGTGGCTTGCCCGGCACCTGGGACAGGAAAAGCCGAAATCTATGGCAGCCCTCACGACACTCATGACCCGCTTTTGCGCGGGAGAAGACAGCTGGCTAGCTCGCAGCAACAATTTAACCAAGAACCCTAGTAATTCGAATACCAAGGACAAAAGCGACAGGTTGCGTCGGAACAAACAAAAGCATCACGTTAACAGCGACAGCAACGAGGATACGGCAGTTAATGCCGGATTCTGAGGCTACAAATCCGGTCAACGGAAAAGCCATTCAAAAGAAATACTCAGGGCCCATCCAGTTTGGACCAAATACTCGACAGCTTGTGCCAGATACATAGCACCCCCGAAAAGCCAGCCAATCACACCAACAAGGATTGTTGGGTGTTCAAGCAGACAGGCAAGTTAAGAGCCGAAAACAAAGACAAGGGGCTGCATAGCGACGACGAGGAGGAGCCCAGGCCGCCGAACAACAGTGGACAGAAGGGATTTCCCCCGCAAGTGCGGACGGTGAACATGATATACGCAACCCACATCCCCAAGAGGGAGCGGAAGCGTGCGTTACGGGACGTATATGCGATGGAGCTAGTCGCCCCAAAGTTCAACCCATGGTCCTCCTGCCCGATCACCTTTGATCGAAGGGACCACCCCACTAGCATCCGTCACGGCGGCTTCGCCGCATTGGTTCTAGACCCAATCATTGACGGATTTCATCTCACAAGAGTCCTCATGGACGGCGGCAGCAGCCTGAACCTGCTTTACCAGGATACAGTGTGAAAATGGGCATAGATCCCTCGAGGATCAAGCCCACCAAAACAACCTTTAAAGGCGTCATACCAGGTGTAGAAGCCAACTGTACAGGCTCAGTCACACTGGAAGTGGTCTTCGGATCTCCGGATAACTTCCGAAGCGAGGAGTTAATCTTCGACATAGTCCCGTTCCGTAGTGGCTATCACGCACTGCTCGGGCGAACCGCATTTGCAAAATTCAACGCGGTACCGCACTATGCATACCTCAAGCTCAAGATGCCAGGCCCTAGAGGAGTAATCACGGTCAATGGGAACACTGAACACTCCCTCCAAACAGAGGAGCACACGGCAGCGCTCACAGCAGAAGTGCAAAGCAGCCTCTCTAGGCAGTTCTCCAGTTCGGCCTTCAAAAAGCCGGACACTGTCAAGCGCGCCCGTAGTACCCTACAACAAGACCGCCTGGCATGTTCTGAGCTAGCGTAGCAATGCGGCCCCAACCCTAGCCCTCACGATATAGCAAAACCAGTGCTTCGCGTACATAACTACGCTCTTGAAATACCATGGGCACAGGGGAAGGGGCACTATCACGGCACGCCCGAAATACGGCTTAAACCGCACCAGGGGCTGCCGGATTCCTTTTTTTTTCTTACTCTCAGGACTCCATACTTCGGAGGACCCGTTCGGCAATTCAACTGCCGCACAAACGATGCAAGATCCAGGAACGCAGACAAGCCACGCCGCATTATGGAACTTCCAGGTGGTCTCTATTGCGAGCAGTATACCTATTTTTTAATACAATTCCGCGGCCTGCCCCTGGCCAGGACATGTTAAATAGTCCAATTTCTTTTGCTTATCGCACTATTTGTATCGTTCCGCTTTCATAGCAACCTTTCTATAAACAATGCATAGCTTTTTGTCTATTTTTTGCATTATACTCTTTTTATATATATGTTTATTAATAACATGTTGCATCCGTACACTCTGGTACGGCAAAAATACGCCAGGGGCTTCAGTACCCATCAATATGCACGTGAGAAGTCCGTACACTTTCACAAGTGCGGCACCCCGAACTTATAGAACTATATGCATTGGCTCCGAATCATGATTTGGGTCAATGGTTGGGTTTTCCCGGCTCCTATGTTTTGGTGCCTTACGTTCCGCTATATCGGCTAAGGTAGCACTAGGAGAACTATTGTGATTGTGCCCCAGTTGAGCTAGGCTGAGCACCTCAGTAGAGAAAGCTAAAACCGACTATCATGATGAGGCGAGAGACCGGTCGCTGTTTGAGAGGTTTTTCGAGTCCTTAAAGGCTTATGCCGCTTCGAGCGAGGAACCGGCTTTGTCCGGCCAAGGCGTGGATAGCGCCCCGAACTCGGTCTTCCGAATACTAGGGGCTTCGCCGAAATTTAAAATTATAGAGTTCTATGGCTATGTGAGAGTGTTCAAGCATTATAGTCCGATTGCCTTGTTCGTTGTGCTGATCGCCTCCCTCGACGGACCCAATCATGGGAAAAAAAGCGCTCAGGTTTATCCCGAACACCCCAGCACTAGTGGCATGGGGGCAGAAGCCGACGACTGGCCATCTCTCAATTTTTTGATAAACGGCCGCACAGAAAGTAATATTTTAAATTCAACAAGCATTGCTTAGCGCATATGAACAAGTTTTTAGCGCACAGGATAACACGAGCGAGTTCATTCAAAAATTACATCCTTGGTACATTCATCCGCCATAAGGCGGGCACCAGCCAGAACATCCTTGTAATAGTTCTCGGGCTTGCGATGCTCCTTCCCCGGCGGTGGCCCGTCCCTCACAAGCTTCTCACCGTCCAGCTTGCCCCAGTGCACCTTTGCACGGGCAAGGGCCCTACGGGCACCTTCGATGCAGACGGAGCGCTTGATGACCTCGAGCCTGGGACAAGCCTCCACCAGCCGCCGCACCAGTCCGAAGTAGCTCCCAGGCAGGGCCTCTCTAGGCCACAGCCGAACTATGAAGCCCTTCAGGGCCTGTTCGGCCGCCTTGTGGAGCTCGACCAGCTGCTTCAGCTGGTCGCTCAAGGGCACAGGGTGTCCGGCCTCAGCGTACTGAGACCAGAACACCTTCTCCGTCGAGCTACCTTCCTCGGCTCGGTAGAATGCGGCGGTATCGGATACGCTGCGGGGAAGGTCTGCGAATGCCCCTGGAGAGCTCCGGATTCGGGTAAGTAACAAGTAGTTTACTTTTATATGTCTGCTTTGCATAGAGAATGCCTTACCCGCCGCTATCTTTTTCACCGCATCCAATTCCTGGAGGGCCTTCTGGGCTTCGGCCTGGGCAGATTTGGTAGTTTTAAGGGCCGCGGCAAGCTCGGACGCTCGCGTCTCCGAGTCGAGCTCCAAACTCTCATATTTTTTCATGAGAGCCTGAAGCTCTTGCTGCACCTCACCGACCTGCGCCTCAAATTTCTCTCGCTCGGTGCGCTCTGTGGCCGCTCTCTTCTTGGCCTCGGACTGTGCCTGCTTAAGGGTCGCCACCTCAGTTGTGGCCCCTACAATAAGCAGTATACTCCTGTCATTTTTCGCAACTGCGTCTTCTTATAGGCATTTTTTCTATAAGGTATCTCTTACCTTCTTTCTCCTCGAGCTGCCGTTTGGCAAGGATGAGCTCTTGCTCGGTCCGCTCGAGGCCCTGCTTCAGGGCACCCACCTCCGCAGTCAGTGCGGCGGTGGCCAGCAGCGAAGCCTGCATACGTATATTGACTCCTTTTTAGTTAGACTCCTGTGATATCTAATAGATCCTCTATTCGGCTTTTCTTTCCGAACGCCAAACAGAGCATCAGGGGCTATGTCTATGCGGTAATATTTTTACATATTTTTACTTACCTCGAAGCCTATTAGAAGGCTAGCACAAGCTTCAGTCAGTCCGCTTTTGGTGGACTAAACCTTCTGGACCACCGTACTCATAATGGTACGGTGCTCCTCGTCGATGGAGGCGCCCTTAAGCACCTCCAGCAGATTGTCCGGCGCCTCCGGTTGGGCGGAGGACGCCGGCTCAATAGGCTTGCTCCTCTTGGCAGGAGTTCGCCTGCCGCGGTTCGGAAGCATTGATGATTCCGGTGCGGTGTCCGGCTTAAAGCCGGACTTGGAGCCCTGGGGGGTCTTGTCCCCTTTACTCCTGGAGTCCGGGAGGTCGCCTCGCGGCTCCTCCTGGACCACCTCCTCTTGCCCCGGAGCGTGTCGCGACGCCACTTCGGCGTCATCCGCAGCACAGGGGGAGGCAGCGGGCGGAACTGAATTCACGTCCGATGAGTCTAGGGAGCCGCTCGACGACTCGTCGAGCCCGTCCTTGGGCGGGTTGCATGATTATATTCGACATTAGGGAAAGCTGTGCAACAAAAGGAATATCATGAGTTACTCTGGTATCCGAACACTTACGATTTCGCCGGACGCTTGGCCCTGTCCGGCCACTCCTCTTCGTCCTCGTCGGCGTCCGGGGCATAGTCCGGCGGAGGGGTTTTCCTCTTCTTGGACCCCTCGGCCTCCCCTACTGGGGTGGCCTTCCTCTTCTTTCCTCCCCCCGCTGGAGGGGGAGAGGTTTCTTCTTCCTCCTCCTCGTCTTCACGGGAGGAGTGCGTCTCGGACTCGTCGGACGACGAGTCCGACACCACCATATGCCGGGAACTCTTTCGAGTCCCCGTGGCCTTGTTCTTCTTCTTGGCCTTCTTCTCCGGCACCACATAAGGTGCCGGAACCAGCAGCTTCACTAGGAGAGCAGGGGCTGGGTCTTCGGGCAAGGGAGCCGGACAGTTAATCAGTCCGGACTTTGCCTGCCAATCCTGTCAAAGGTGATGGAGTTTAGATCCTGCATAGAGTCAAACTATGAAGAAGACTTAACATCCTGTAAAAGATGAAAATATTTTACCTCGCCAGCAGGACGCTGCGAGCTGAATCCGCGGTCTTTGGAGGCGGATGTGGGGGCCTCAGCGCCTTTGGTTAGCCCCTTCCAGACATCTTCGTACGTCGTGTCGAAGAGCCTGCTTAGAGTTCGGTGCTGCGCCGGGTTGAACTCCCACAAATTGAAGTCCCGTTCTTGACACGGAAGGATCCGGCGGACGAGCATGACCTGGACTACATTGACAAGCTTGAGCTGCTTGTTCACCAGGGACTGGATGCATTTTTGCAGTCCGGTCACCTCTTCTTCGTCGCCCCACGACAAGCCCGTCTCCTTCCAGGACGTGAGCCGCGTAGGGGGTCCGGATCGGAATTCAGGGGCTGCGATCCACTTTGGATCGCGTGGCTCGGTGATGTAAAACCACCCTGACTGCCACCCCTTCAAGGTCTCCACAAAGGAGCCCTCGAGCCATAGGACGTTGGCTATTTTTCCCGCCATGGCACCTCTGCACTCCGCCTGGTTGCCGCGCACCACCTTTGGCTTGACGTTGAAGGTCTTGAGCCAGAGGCCGAAATGGGGGGGGATGCAGAGGAAAGCCTCGCACACGATGATAAACGCCGAGATATTGAGGATGAAGTTCGGGGCCAGATCGTGGAAATCTAGGCCATAGTAGAACATGAGCCCGCGGACAAATGGGTGGAGAGGAAAACCCAGTCCGCGGAGGAAGTGGGGAAGAAATACTACCCTCTCATGGGGCCTTGGGGTGGGGAGAAGCTGCCCCTCCTCAGGAAGCCGGTGCGTGATGTCTTTGGACAGGTATCCGGCCTTCCTTAGCCTTTTGACATGGCCCTCCGTGACGGAGGAGACCATCCACTTGCCTCCCGCTCCGGACATTATTGGAGAAGGTTGAGGTAGGAAGTGCGGGCTTGGGCGCTGGAGCTCGTGTGCGCAGAAGATGGATAGGCAAAGGAGGAAGAAGGCGTAGGTAAAAAGGTGGATCCTTATCCCCTTATATGAGCGGATGCGACTATGCGTCCCCACCAGCCTAGTAAAACTCGCTTGCCTCCCAAGCGCCGTGATAAATGGCGCGGTTGGGTTACCCACGTCCGTATTGATGAGAATCCCATAAATGGGGGACACGATCTCTGCTTTGACAAGACGTGCCAAGGAAACCGCCTCGCAAAACACGCTGTGGAAAAGTGAAAACGATTCGAATAAAGGCTTGGCCGTAGTGTGATGTCATGCTGCAGAATACGTCAGCAGATTAGATTTGTGTTAATATTATTCTCTCTATGGAAATACGTGGAAACTTATTTTGCAGAGCCGGACACTACTCTTGGTGTTTACAAACTTTTATGAAGAATTTGGAGGAGGAACCCGCCTTGCAATGCCGAAGACAATCTACGTGCCGGACTCGTCGTCATTGAAGCCTGGTTCAGGGGCTACTGAGGGAGTCCTAGATTAGGGGTTGTTCGGGTAGCCGGACTATACCTTCAGCCGGACTCTAGGACTATGAAGATACAAGATTGAAGACTTCGTCCCGTGTCCGGATGGGACTTTCCTTGGCGTGGAAGGCAAGCTTGGCGATGCGGATATTCAAGATCTCCTACCATTGTAACCGACTTTGTGTAACCCTAACCCTCTCCGGTGTCTATATAAACCAGAGGGTTTTAGTCCGTAGGACAACTTCATCATACAACAATCATACCATAGGCTAGCTTCTAGGGTTTAGCCTCCTTGATCTCATGGTAGATCTACTCTTGTACTACCCATATCATCAATATTAATCAAGCAGGACGTAGGGTTTTACCTCCATCAAGAGGGCCCGAACCTGGGTAAAACATCATGTTCCTTGCCTCCTGTTACCATCCGGCCTAGACGCACAGTTCGGGACCCCCTACCCGAGATCCGCCGATTTTGACACCGACAGAGCCCTAGCAAAAAGTCTTGCAGGTGGACAATAGTACTCATAAGAATAAGCAGAATAGTTATTGGTCTTATGAACATGGCGGTTTGATGAACCGCGCTCATATTCATAGACCTGAGTATGGCTTCCCTGCAAAACATTTGCATTAGTGCGACTCAGGTGAGTCCTCTGTCTATATGAAGCCTTTGGGCCGTATGAAGCCTGTGGCTGGGATTTGTCTTCTTCACTTGTGGTGTCATGATGACATTCACAGGAAGATTCCCCAAACACCTTTTCGGCACCCAGACCTTCTTCATAGGCGTCCCATTCCTGCAGTTAGTACCAATATACCTGGCAAAGACTTCACCATTCTGATTCTTAAACAGTTTATAGTTTGCATCAAATGATTCATCAATAACAATGGGATTAGCACAAGTGAAGCCAAATAGGGTGGATGGATCCACTAAAGGTCCCTTTGCAGCAACCCATGTGGTTTTGGGGTACTGCTCAGGTTTCCAGTAAGAGCCATCATCATTCATTTTCCTTTCGAATCCAACACCCTCTTTCCTAGGGTTTCGGTTCAGGATCTGCCTTTTGAGGACATCACATAGTGTCTGATGCCTTTTGAGACTTTTGTACATCCCTATTTCAAGCAATGTCTTCAACCTAGCATTCTCATCAGCAATAGTAGTGGTATCCTCGGCAGAGGGGTTAGTTACCACATCAACAGTTGAAGATATTGCAATAGTAGCTGCAGTAGAACATTCAGCAACAGAAGTAGCGTTATCACGCTCAAGGCATTTAAGACATGGTGGTTCAAATCCTTCTTGAGCTGAACTGATCTGTTCGACGCGAAGTGACTCGTTTTCCTTTTGAAAATCTTCATGAGCCGCTCTCAATTTCTCGAGATCTTGCTTCCTTTGAAGATAATCATAGGAAAGCTTTTCATGAGTTGTTGAGAGCGTTTCATGATGACTTTCAAGTTCCTCATACTTAACGTGAAGATTTTTTATGTCTTCAATTAAGGACTGAGATCGAGTCATTTCAGCGTCTAACAGATCATCAATTTTGTCTAACAGTTTTTGAATATGTTCCATAGCTTTCTGTTGTTCAGTTGCAATTTTAGCAAGTGTTTTGTAGCTGGGTTTAGAACCACAGTCAGAGTCATCTTCACTAGATGTTTGATAGTGAGTAGTGCGTGTGTTTACCTTGGCACCGCGTGCCATGAAGCAGTAGGTAGGAGCGGAGTAGTCCTTGTCATTTGCATCGGTGTCGGTGATGAAGTCACTCTCTTCAGTGTCGAAGATGGACTTGGCAACGTATGCAGTAGCCAGACTCGCAACGCCAGAATTGGACTCCTCCTCAGACTCCACCTCCGCCTCCTCAGAAGCGGACTCCTCCTCTGAATCCATTTCCTTGCCAACAAACGCACGTGCCTTGCCAGATGAGCTCTTCTTGTGTGATGAAGACTTTGAGGAAGACTTGGAAGAAGACTTTGAGTATTTCTTCTTCTTCTTGTCGTCAGAGTCATACTCCTTGCTCTTCTTCTTCTTCTTATTCTCATTGTCCCACTGCGGACACTCAGAGATGTAGTGGCCAGGTTTCTTGCACTTGTGGCATGTTCTCTTCTTGTAGTCATGAGCAGAAGCTTCATCAATCCTTGAGCTTGATCGTGAAGACTTTCTGAAGCCTTTCTTCTTGGTGAATTTTTGAAACTTCTTCACAAGCATAGCAAGCTCCTTTCCAATGTCTTCAGGATCATCAGAACTGCTGTCAGATTCTTCTTCATATGAGGAGACAGCTTTTGCCTTCAAGGCACGAGTTCACCCATAGTTGGGACCGTAGATGTCTCTTTTCTCAGAAAGCTAAAACTCGTGTGTGTTGAGCCTCTCAAGTATGTCAGATGGATCGAGTGTCTTGAAGTCAGGACGTTCTTGAATCATCAGGGCTAGGGTGTCAAACGAGCTGTCAAGTGATCTCAGGAGTGTCTTGACGACTTCATGCTTGGTGATCTCAGTGGCGCCGAGAGCTTGAAGCTCATTTGTGATGTCAGTGAGTCGATTAAATGTGAGCTGGACATTCTCATTGTCATTTCTCTTGAAGCGGTTGAAGAGGTTGCGAAGGACACTGATTCTCTGACCTCTCTGGGTTGAGACGCCTTCATTGACCTTGGAGAGTCAGTCCCAGACCAGCTTAGATGTTTCCAAAGCACTCACGCAGCCATACTGTCCTTTGGTCAGATGACCACAGATGATGTTCTTGGCAGTGGAGTCCAATTGAACGAACTTCTTGACATCAGCAGCGGTGACACCTTCACCAGCCTTGGGAACGCCATTCTTGACGACATACCATAGGTCGACATTAATGGCTTCAAGATGCATGCACATCTTATTCTTCTAGTAGGGATATTCAGTTCCATCGAAGACGGGGCATGCAGCGGAGACTTTAATTATCCCTGCAGTCAACATAGCTAAAACTCCAGGTGGTTAAACCGAATCACACAGAACAAGGGAGTACCTTGCTCTGATACCAATTGAAAGTGCTAGTGATCGACTAGAGGGGGGGTGAATAGGCGATTTTTATGAAAGTCTTCAAAACATGGAAGTTTCGAAGACAAACGATAGAAATAAACCTATTACCATGCAGCGGAAGGTAGACTACACTAGGCAAACCATAGTCAAGTATTCAATAAAGTGAAAGCACAATGACTAATAGCAGCTAGGCAGTAAAGATCAGGTAGGAAGATATTGTGAAGCCAATCAGAACAAGCAGTCACTCAGTGAAGACAAAAGATAATGCAATCATACAATGACTTCACAAGGACCAACGGTAAGTAAAGGGAAGGGAAGGATGAAACCAGTGACTCGTTGAAGACAATGATTTGTTGGACCAGTTCCAGTTGCTTTGACAACTGTACGTCTAGTTAGGGAGGCTGAGATTCAACTCAGAAGACCTCGTCTTCACCTTATTCCCCTTGAGCTAAGGACACCCAGTCCTCGCCCAATTACTCTGGTAAGTCTTCAAGGTAGACTTCCAAACCTTCACAGACTTCGTTCACCGGTGATCCACAATGACTCTTGGATGCTCAGAACGCGACGCCTAACCGACTGGAGGATTCACAGTCCTCAAGTGTAATAAGTCTTCAGATCACACAGACAGGAAGACTTAAGTGATGCCTAACACTCTTTGACTCTTGGTGTTTAGGGCTTTATCCTCGCAAGGAATTCTCTCTCAAAGGCTTCGATGTGGGTTGCTCTCAAACGACAAAAAGTCGTACTCTAACTCTGAGCAGCCAACCGTTTATGGTTGTAGGGGGTGGGCTATTTATAGCCACTAGGCAACCCGACCTGATTTGTCCGAAATGACCCTTGGTCACTAAGGAACTGACACGTGTTCCAACGGTCAGATTTCAAACACACACAGCAACTTTACTTGGACTACAAGCAAAGCTGACTTATCCAACTCTGGACAAGATTTGCTCTCATAGTCTTCACTCGAAGACATAGGATTTTGGTTAAGCATCACTTCAGTCATTCTGACTGGTTCTCTTGGACCCCACTTAACAGTACGGTGGTTCCTATGACTCAACAAAGAAAAACACAGAACGACGAAACTGCTAAGTCTTCGCGCTCCATAGTCTTCACGCGTTGTCTTCTCTTATCATAGTCTTCAATGTGAATGTCTTCACATACCACCTCTGACTTCAATGTCTTCATACATTTTTAGGGGTCATCTCTGGTAGGAAAACCGAATCAATGAGGGACTTCAACCTGTGTTATCCTGCAATTCTCACAAACACATTAGTCCCTCAACTAGGTTTGTCGTCAATACTCCAAAACCAACTAGGGGTGGCACTAGATGCACTTACAAAGGGACGTGATGTACTCATGATTGTCTTCAAGGGATGCTTGGCCCTATTCATATTTCTAGCTTCACAAGCACCACATAGATGATCTTTCTTGAACTTGACACCCTCGATGCCAATGATATGCTTCTTCACGAGAGTGTGCAAGTTCCTCATGCTCGCATGTCCTAGCCTTCTATGCCAGAGCCAACACTTTGAAGCCTTTGTTAGAAGACATACGGAAAGATGTGGTCTTGCGGAGAAATCTACCATATACAGATCACCTCATCGATAACCTTCCAAGACTAGAGATTTGTCAGTTTCCATAAGCACAAGCCAATGATGCAGCTTGAAGCTACGTCGGTATTTCCCCAAAGAGGAAGGGATGATGCAGCACAGCGCGATAGGTATTTCCCTCAGATGTGAAACCAAGGTTATCGAACCAGTAGGAGAACCAAGCAACACAACGTAAACAGCACCTGCACATAGATAACAAATCCTCGCAACCCGACGTGTTAAAGGGGTTGTCAATCCCTTCCGGGTACGGCGCCTCAAGATAGGCAAACGGACATAAGATAAATTGTAGTAGATTGATAGATCGAACGCCAAATAAAATAAATAAGAATAAATTGCAACAAGGTATTTTTTGTGTTTTTAGTTTAGTAGATCTGAAAATAAAAGCAAATGAAAATAGATCGCAAAGGCAAATAATATGAGAAAGAGACCCGGGGGCCGTAGGTTTCACTAGTGGCTTCTCTCGAGAAAAATAGGAAACGGTGGGTGAACAAATTACTGTTGGGAAATTGATAGAACTTCAAATACTGATGACGATATCCAGGCAATGATCATTACATAGGCATCACGTCCAAGATTAGTAGACCGACTCCTACCTGCATCTAAAACTATTACTCCACACATCGACCGCTATCCAGCATGCATCTAGTGTATTAAGTTCATGGAGAAATGAAGTAATGCAATAAGAACGATGACATGATGTAGACAAGATCTATCTATGTAGAGAAAGACCCTATCATTTTATCCTTAGTAGCAACGATACATACGTGTCGGTTCCCCTTCTATCATTGGGATCAAGCACCGTAAGATCGAACCCACTAGAAAGCACCTCTTCCCATTGCAAGATGAATAGATCGAGTAGGCCAAACAAAACCCAAATATCGGAGAAGAAATACACGACTATAAGAGATCATGCATAAAAGAGATCAAAGAAACTCAAATACTTTCATGGATATAAAAAGATAGATCTGGTCATAAACTCAAAGTTCATCGATCCCAACAAACACACCGCAAAAGAGTTACATCATATGGATCTCCAAGAGACCATTGTATTGAGAATTCAGAGAGAGATAGAGAGGAAGCCATCTATCTACTAACTACGGACCCGAAGGTCTACAAAGAACTACTCACACATCATCGGAGGGGCACCAATGGAGGTGGTGTACCCCATCCAAGATGGTGTCTAGATTAGATCTGGTGGCTCTGGACTCTGCGGCGGCTGGATGAATATTTCGTCGACTCCCCTAGTGTTTTGGGAATATTAGGGTATTTATAGAGCAAAGAGGCGGTCCGGGGGGCACCCGAGGTGGGCACTACCCACCAGGGCGCGCCTGGGCCTCAAAGCACCCCCCAGGCGTAGCCAGGGCCCATTACGTGTCTTCTGGTCCATAAAAAATCTCCATAAAGTTTCGTGGCATTTGGACTCCGTTTGGTATTGATTTTCGGCGATGTAAAAACACTAGGGGAGTCGACGAAACTTTAAGTTAGTACCAAAAAATGATATAAAATGACTATAAAATGATTATAAAACATACAAGATTGATAATACAACAGCATGGAACAATAAAAAATTATAGATACATTGGAGACATATCAGACAACGATATTTTCCAAATATCACGATCATGTTCAGATCGCAAAGCATTGAGACAGACATTAAGTTTTATCCAAGGGATTCAATAAGCATCACTTTATCCATGTGTTGATCCTTTGAGATAACAACTCTACCTAGGCCCAGTACCTTGCTTTTAATAGTGTCAACAAAATGTGATGTGGCTTTTAGTAGATGGACATAGGGTTGAATCCATGAGAAGACCTCGATCACCAGTCATGTGATTAGCGCATCCACTGTCCATTATCCACTCAGTAGCTTTCGGAGTCATACCCTACAGTGCAGTTAGCGGGATATGCTTCACCAAGATATTGTGAAGCACAAACATACAGCGAACAAGCATGCTATCAAAGTTAAGATTCTTGTTTGGTAAGATAGGATGCTCGTCAAGAAACCCTGGGACGAAATACATGGTAAGACCATTTTGGCATTTTATCTTGTGTCCCACAAGATGTTTTAGGTCCCCAACATTGGCGTCAGAAGTCTTTGATTTTCGGCTGGAGACCTTTGCCTGCAAGAGAAGTTAATTCTTCTTAACCACCCACATCTCCAGGGGTGGCTTAAAAGCAATAAGTCTAAGTGCAGCATCCGAGAACTTTGTCTTTGGAGCCCTAGCAAATAGTTTTGCAGGAGGTGAATAATACTCAAAAGAATATGCAGAAAAGTTATTTGATTTATGAACATAGAGGTTAGATGAAGCACGCTCGTATTCATGAGTCTGATGATAATTTCCCTGCAAAACATTGGTGTTAGGGTGACCTTGTGAGGCCCTCTCTCTGTATGAAGCCTTTGGACCATATGAAGCTTTTAGTCTGGGGTTTGTCTTCTTCCCTGGTGGTGTCATGATGACATTCAGAGAAAGTTTCTCAAGACAACTTTTGGGCACCCAGATCTTCTTCAAAGGTGGCCCATTCCTGCAGTTAGTACCAATAAACCTGGCAAACACTTCACCATTCTGATTCTTAAACAACTTATAATTGTCGTCAAGGGATTCATCAATGATAATGGGGGTAGCACAAGTGAAGCCAAATAAGGTGGATGGGTCCACTGAAGGGCCCTTTGCAGCAACCCATGTGGTTTTGGGGTACTGCCCAGGCTTCCAGTAAGAGCCATGAACATTCATTTTCCTCTCAAAACCAACACCCTCTTTCCTAGGGTTTCGGTTCAGAATATGTTTCTTGAGGACATCACATAGGGTCTGATGCCCTTTGAGGCTTTTGTACATGCCAGTTTCAAGCAATGTCTTCAGCCTAGCATTCTCATCAGCAATAGTAGTGGCATCCTCAGAAGAGGGGTTAGTTACCACGTCAGCAGTTGAAGATATTGCAACATCGGAGGCAGTAGAACATTCCGCAACAGAGACAACATTATCACGCTCAAGACATTTTAGACATGGTGGCACAAAGTCTTCCTGAGCGAAATTGATCTGTTGAGCGAGTCGTGAATCATTCTCTTTTTGAAGATCTTCATGAGATGCTCTCAGTTTCTCTAGATCTTGCTTCCTTTGAAGATAATCGTAGGAAAGCTTCTCATGAGTGGCTGAGAGGGTTTCATGACGACTTTCAAGTTCCTCGTACTTAACACGAAGATTTTTGATGTCTTCAATTAAGGACTGAGTTTGATTTATTTCCTCGTCCAACAGGTCATCGCTTTTGTCTAGCAATTTTTGAATATGTTCCATAGCATTTTGTTGTTCAGTTGCAATTTTAGCAAGTGTTTTATAGCTAGGTTTGGATTCACACTCAGAGTCATCTTCACTGAAGGTTTGAAAGTAAGCATCTCGTGAGTTTACCTTGGCACCTCGTGCCATGAAGCAGTAGGTTGGAGCAGAGTCTTCCTCATCATCGGCTTCAGCTTCGGCGGGGTGACCATTGTCTTCAGTGTTGAAGATGCACTTGGCGACGAATGCCGAAGCTAGAGCCAGGCTTGCCACGCCTGAATCAGACTCCTCCTCAGACTCCACCTCCGCCTCCTCAGAAGTAGAATCCTCCTCTGAATCCATCTCCTTGCCAATGAACGCACGTGCCTTGCCAGATGAGCTCTTCTTGTGAGACGAAGGCTTTGATGAAGACTTGGAAGATTTCTTCTTCTTCTTCTTGTCGTCAGAATCATATTCCTTGCTCTTCTTATTTTTCTTGGATTCCTTGTCCCATTGAGGACATTCAGATATGTAGTGGCCTAGCTTCTTGCATTTGTGGCATGTTCTCTTCTTGTAGTCACGAGAGGAAGCCTCATCATTTCTTGAGCTGGATCTTGAAGACTTTCCGAAGCGATTCTTCTAGGAGAACTTTTGGAACTTTCTCACAAGCATTGCTAGCTCTTTGCCAATGTCTTCAGGATCACCAGAACTGCAGTCAGATTCTTCTTTAGATGAGGAAATAGCTTTTGCCTTCAAAGCACGGGTTCAGCCATAGATATCTCTCTTCTCAGATAGCTGGAATTCATGTGTGTTGAGCCTCTCGAGTATGTCAGACTGATCGAGATCTTTGAAGTCAGGGCGTTCTTGAATCATCAGGGCCAAAGTGTCAAATGAGTTGTCAAGTGATCTCAGTAGCTTCTTCACAATTTCATGCTTGATGATCTCAGTGGCGCCAAGTGCGCGAAGCTCATTTGTGATGTCTGTGAGGCGATCAAACGTGAGCTAGACATTCTCATTGTTGTTTCACTTGAAGCGGTTGAAGAGATTGCGAAGAACATCAATCCTTGAGTCTCTCTGAGTTGAGACGCCTTCATTAACCTTGGACAGCCAGTCCCAGACTAGCTTCGCAGTTTCCAGAGCACTCACACGACCATATTGTCCTTTGGTCAGATGACCACAGATGATGTTCTTGGCAGTTGAGTCCAGTTGTGTGAACGTCTTGACATCAGTAGCGGTGACACCTTCACCGACCTTGGGAACACCTGTCCTGACGACATACCAGAGGTCGATGTCAATGGCTTCAAGATGCATGCGCATCTTATTCTTCCAGTCGGGGTAATTAGTGCCATCGAAGACTGGGCACGCAACGGACACCTTGATTATCCCTGCAGTCGACATAGCTAAAACTCCAAGTGGTTAAACCGAATCACACAGAACAAGGGAGCACCTTGCTCTGATACCAACTAAAAGTGCTAGTTATCGACTAGAGGGGAGGTGAATAGGCGATTTTTATGACAATCTTCAAAACACGAGGTCTTTGAAGAGAAACAATCAATTGAACCAATATGATATGCAACGGAAGATGAACTACTCTAGATAAGCCATAGTCAAGTAAGCATTATAGTGAAAGCACGAAGACTAATAGAAACTAGGTAGTATGGATCGGAATGGAAGACAGTATGACGCGAAACAGGTAATAGTCTTCGCACAGCAAAGTCAAACAGATCAGGCAAGCAAGCGATGACTTCACAAAGACATACTAAAATGTAAAGAAGGTAGGGGATAGAACCAGCAGCTCGGTGAAGACAAGGATTTGGTAGACCAGTTCCAGTTGTTGTGATAACTATATGTCTGGTTAGGGAGGCTGAGATTGAACTCAGAAGACTGTGTCTTCACCTTATTCCCCTTGAGCTAAGGACACTCAGTCCTCGCCCAATCACTCTAGCAAGTCTTCAAGGTAGACTTCCAAACCTTCACAGACTCCGTTCACCAGTGATCCGCAATGACTCTTGGATTCTCAGAACGTGACGCCTAACCGGCTGGAGGATGCACAGTCCTCAAGTGTAACAAGTCTTCAGGTCACGCGGACAGAAAGACTTCAGTGATGCCTAACACTCTTTGGCTCTCGGTGTTTTGGGCTTTGTCCTCGCAAGGATCTCTCTCTCTCAAAGGCTTCAGAGGTGGGTTGCTCTCAAACGACAAAAGCCGTGCACTTACTCTGAGCAGCCACCAATTTATGGTGTAGGGGGACAGGCTATTTGTAGCCAAGAGGCAACCCGACATGATATATCTGAAATGACCCTGGGTCACTAAGGAACCAACACGTGTCCAATGGTCGGATTTCAAACACACGCGGCAGCTTGGCTTGGGCCACAAACAAAGTTGACTCATCCAACTCTGGATAAGTTTTGCTCTCATTGTCTTCGCTCGAAGACATAGGATTTTGGTTGATCATCACATCAGTCATCTGACTTTGTTCGCTTGGACCCCACTTGACAGTTCGGTGGTTCCTATGACTCAATAAAGAAGAAAAGAAATATACGAAAGAAACTATGTATTCGCACTCCATAGTCTTCAAGTGAATGTCTTCACATGTCATTATCTTCAACGTGAATGTCTTCACGAACCACCATTGTCTTCATACATTTTTAGGGATCATCTCTGGTAGGAAAACTGAATCAATGATGGACTTCTACCTGTGTTATCCTACAATTCTCACAAACACATTAGTCCGTCAATCATGTTTGTCGTCAATACTCCAAAACCAACTAGGGATGGCACTAGATGCACTTACAGGAATGAAGCAGGTGCCAATCCCAACCATCCCACGGAGGGAGAGGAGGAGAAGAGCAAGGAAAATGGTGACACCGATGAGGATTAAAATGCTCACAAACTGCAACAGGTACTAATACTTATTCAGATCGTTCACTCTTTCTCATTTAAGAGCATCATCCCATTTTACTTTTCTCCACCAAAATACACTCATCGTATATCCCGAGATCTTTTTTTATTGGTTGTTTGGTCTCTACTCTATGCGAAAGAGTCGTCGACTCGTTTGGTACGCAGTTCCAGGGTTGGTGTGCGTTTGTTGTATCGGTTTTCGGCCAGCTTTCCTTAAAAACTAACCAATTCTCTCCATCTTAATGAAAAGGCAGAGCTCCTACTAGTTACTCAAAAAATGAAGAAGAAAAACAACAACCATATTGTTATCACTCGAACAGTATAAGACTGAATTGACATTGAAGTTTGTTGGATTGCACCACATAACAAAAATCTAAGAGGCCCAAGTCAACGCGAAAACTCTTTCAGAATATAGTGAGACTTAATCCTCATAAAAATACCAACAAGATCCAATTATACTGATCAAACAAATAAGATTACTCGTTGTACCACAAGAATCGGATTAGCAAGCGTGTGACATCAAGTAGTTGCGCTCTAATAATTTTGTGAAAAAAACAACCCATTTTATCGGTTGTCCCGCGATGGACACAACTAATCCATTTGTTTTGTGTAGTTGTACACATGTTTTAGGGATCGTCTATCCCTAAAATGCCTAAAATTTCTCTTGTATCGGTCACTTTTACTCCGAGCCATCTGATCATGGATGAACGTTAAGACCTCCTTCTTCCTTCCGTCAATGTTCGTCTTCTTCCCCGATCCTGCAGCCCTCTCGGACCCAACCCTAACCACCTGCCTCCGCCTCCCGTGGCCTGCAGCTATCGCTGCCTCACCACCCTGCCTTTCCCTCGATCTCCCCCCACCGACGTTGCTGGCAGCCGCCCCAGCCATCCCTCTAAGCTCCGCCGCATCAGTGAAGAATTCCGACGATCCCCTGCCCCCCTCCCCTCTAAGAAGATAGTGGGGCAATGGCTTACCCCTGGAAAAGATAGCGGGCCTGCCTCTTCTTCGGCGAGCTCGGAATGAACCAGGAAAAGTGACTGATGCGAAGGAAATTCTCAAGCACCTGAAATATAGCAAAACAACATGTTTTGCGATCATTCGTTTAAAATGCAAATGAAATCGTTACCCGCCGGCACCCCAGAATGGCAACCTCCAAAAAAATAAAACAGAAATACTGGTTTTAAATATTCTAAAACATAGAAAACCCAAAACTATTTTGCCAATCTGGTCAAACAGAAACGTGCTCTTATTCTTGGGCTTTATCTGCGCGCCAGTTGGTACTAGCATGCTGGGAAAATCGCCGTGGTTCAAGCCAAGTGGCCACAGTGGAAAAGAGCAAAGGCATAGGTCCTGTTTGGTTCAACTTTTATCAACAGATTTCGCTGCCGCGCAGCAGAATCTGAACCAAAGGGCGAACCCAGCAGAGTCCGATTTCAGAAATCCGCTGCCAAAATCTGAACCAAAAGCGGAAGCAGCCCAGGACATGCTTTCCAAAATCTGATTCCGCTACGGGCCAAAATCTGAAAAAGTTGTATCAGCTGGTTTGCCAAATGACCTACATATTTTTCACATCAGATTTTTCACATCTGTTTTTCCACAACAGATTTTTCACATCTGCTTCTAGAAATCCACAGCCGAACCAAACAGGGCCATAGCCTAGCCTAGTCAAGTGAGGCCAAAAGCCGAGAGGAGGATCCGGGAACAAATACCACATATTCGGGGGAGCAAAACTGTTAGACACCTGCAACCATCCATGATCCATCTACCACTCTGCTCCCCTCCTCTCCTTCTTATCTGCTACAGCAATTATATATTTCCCCCGAGGCAATTTCGGCGTGCTTTACTTACCAGCGGCCTGTTTTTCCCTCCCCCTGACACAAAAAGGCCAAATCTTTTTTTGTTAATTAGGAAAAAGAAAGAGCGCGTGTGAACTGGCGAGGGTGGGAAAAAGGGGGATATATTGGAGGCTGTAGGCAGGAAATTATGGGAGCTGGGTAGGAGTAGCTGGAAAATTCTGTGAATTCGTCCTTCTCTCCCTCTTGTGATCTTCTCCGTTTGTAGCGCTGGAGTGAGCTCGTGATGTCTCCATTTTAGGACGGAGGAGTGTGCAAGTGTGCTTCTTCCTCTTATTATTATCATTTCTTTTCTGTTTGCACCCCAGATATTTCCTTTTGCTGCAACTGTTGAGCTCCAAATCTGCCGTGGTTCATTTCGTCTTTGAATCCGGAGGGAGAAGGGGATCTGCCATTTCTGTGCTCGGTTCACCAAATTCTTGCTCGAGCTTGCTCTTTCTCTTGAGATTTTACCGTTCCCTTTTCAGTTTCTTGGAGGTAATTTCTTCTGCTGTAAAACTCTGGTTTGCCGCAAGAAGGATCTCGTGTTTAACCGGCGATGGGTTTATGGGTTTTCGCAGCTTCCTAAATCCTAATCCCTAGTCCTAACCTCGCTTGAGCGCTCGTGAGCTTAGTTAGCGGTGTGAAAATCGCAGCGTGGAGTGTTTTCGTGCAAGAATCGGTTGCTGCTGCTGCTAGCCATGGAGGTGAGGTCCGAGCAAGGGCTAATGGCGGGAAGGGATCTGTTCGGCTTGCCCAAGAGCCAGCCAGCGCCGGCGTCGGCCGCGCCAGCAGCGCCGCCGTCCTCCGCAGCCATGCAGAGCATGCGCATGGCGTACACCGCGGACGGCACGCCCGTGTTTGCCCCGGTGAGCTCTGCGGTCGCGCCGCCTGGTTACCAACCGGCAGGGTCTGCAGCACCAGCACATGGCTCTAGCATGTCCGCTGCTCGGGCCCCCGGAGGAAATGGCGTCGCGGCGCCGCCGGGCATGGGTGAACCGTCGGCGAAGAAGAAGCGCGGGCGGCCAAGGAAGTACGGGCCCGACGCGGCCATGTCTCTGGCGCTGGTGACCGTGCCGACGGCCGCAGGCTCGCCAGCTGTGACACAGGGTGCTTCTGGGCGGCCCTTCTCACCCACGCTGCCGGGAAACTTCGTGCCGTCGGCGTCGCCGGATGGAGGGAAGAAACGCGGCCGGCCCAAGGGATCTACCAACAAGCCCCGCGTGGATGGTGCTGGTAACATCTCGATTCCCTACTAATAATTCTGTGCTGAACACTATTTGCATTTTCAAGATTTTAGGTCCAAGAATAGTGATAACTGAAGCTCATCATTTGTGTGTGTATGGATTTATGGTAGAATATCAGTACAGGGTTCTCTTTGAACTGGGTTAATTGTGCTATTTGTCTCTGGCCAGAGGCTAAATGAGATATATTGCACACTCTACACTTGTCAGAATTAAAGGGTGAACTGCTAGGAAAATTTAGCAATCTAGCACTCCCTTGTTGTTTTCCTTTGATTGATTCAAAATTGAAAATGTTGGTAAGGCAGGTTTACCTAAAGCATTTACAGCGATTCATGTGTTCATGCATTTCTGAGATATTTAATTCGATGCTGTTTTCTCCTTGAATTATGGACCATACAATTTTTTTTGTTTGAAGTGTCTTGTTTGCATATTTTTATTATATTAATGTGACACTGATGTTTGTTGACTTTGCCTCTGTTGAAGTTCTCCTTTGCATAGTTAGTCCTAAGTTTAAGCTATTTTGCAGGGCCGGCAGGAGTTGGATTCACACCTCATGTTCTTACAGTTCAAGCTGGAGAGGTATAACAATATTTGAACATTTGAACTTCCATGCTATACTCAATGATGTTTGAAGCATGAACTATTTTTAATCGGTTAAGCTTATCCCATTGCATTAAGATAATATGCTGCTGATGGTTATGTGCAATTTTTCTAGTTTACCCTCCCAATTCTGACCCTATATATCTCAATCAACCTTCATATTCGATATCCTAGAGCACAAATTCCAGTCTGCATTAAGCCAACGTTATTTTGGCCAGGGTTTCATGTTGTGCTTTAGAAGATTTATAATTTGATCATAATTTTTATTTATTTTACTTATTGATGCTTTGTGGGTTTGAGCCTCCATTTCGTTTTTTTTATGCTTTGCTATATATATTTTACCTTGCTGCATAACTTGGGTGCTGCATCGCCTTCTTCTAGAAAGTGCTAAGCTGGCGAGTTCTGAAGGTATCAGCACAGCATTCCTCTAACTAACGAAGAATATATTGAACTCTATTTTTCAGGATGTATCGTCAAAGATTATGTCATTTTCTCAGAATGGGACTCGTGCAGTTTGTGTTCTCTCAGCAAATGGTTCCATATCAAATGTAACACTTCGTCAAACTGGTACATCAGGTGGAACTGTAACATATGAGGTTTGTACATTTAACCAGTTTGAAGTAATTCAATCTGAATTAGATACCAGGTTGTGGGCTGTTTGCAATAAAGCACGTAAGATGTCATCATGAGGCAACGAGCAGTGCAAATTCCTGCATAGTTGTGGGGTCAGGGTTCCTTTGATTCAAAGGATTTGCATAGGAATTTTGGAGGATTAGAATCCTTAGGAAATTTTCCTATATTGGTTGTTTGATTCATAGGATTGAATCCTATAGGATTTTTTCCTAAGGAATTTTTTGTACTACTTCCCATAGGATTTCTAGCATCCAGTCAAACCTCTTTGAAAGAATCCTTCGTTTTTCCTATGATGCAATCAAACAACCTAAAATCCTATAGGATTGAGATGAGCATGACATTTCAATCCTATGTTTTTCCTATTCCCATGTTTTTACAATCCTGCGAATCAAAGAGGCCCAGTGTCCATGTACAATGTACAACATGTCACTCACCAATGCACAGGCCTCCTTTGGTTTGGAGGAATTTCATAGGAATTCTAGAGGATAGGATTCTTATAGGATTTTTTTCCTTTAGAGCCCTTTGGTTCATAGGAATAGATTCCTATTCCTACATAGGATTGGTTCCTATCCTCCACATTTCATAGGAAAATAAAAATGAGCCTAAACTCAATGGAAAAATTCCTTTGGTGTCAACCAAACGACATCTCGTTTCCTATTCCTACTCATAGGATTTGAGATACATGACATCTCATTTCCTACAAAATTCCTATTCCTACGATAATCCTATCCTATGGACCAAAAGAGGCCTGATTATTTTTTGTTTCCTCCACAGGGCCGATTTGAGATACTGTCGCTCTCTGGGTCGATCTTTGTAACGGACAACGGAGGCCAGCGTACCCGAACAGGGGGGCTCAGCGTTTCGCTGGCTGGTCCTGACGGTCGTCTCTTGGGTGGAGGGGTCGCAGGACTTCTCATAGCAGCTTCTCCAATCCAGGTATTGTTTTCTACCCCGCAATTTTTCATGTGCTAACAAAAGAAAAGTGTGAATGACATGAGATGTTCTAACTCTGTGCATGTTTTCTCCTTGCTGGATTTCAGCAAATGAGAGTCATATCATTTACCAGGATTACTCTTGTTGTATGCAGATAGTAGTGGGAAGCTTCAATGCTTGTGGGAAAAAAGAGCCAAAGCCGCAAGCTCCTTCTGAGCCCGTACCACTGAAGGTCGTTCCGAGCACTGGGATGGCAGCCAACAGCCCCCCTTCAAGAGGCACATTGAGCGAATCGTCCGGTGGTACCGCAAGCCCGAGACATCAAGGCTACGCCTCCAACAACAATAACCAGCCGCCGATCTTGTCCAGCATGCCCTGGAAATGAACTCAGCATCCTTGACCGAATTCAGACATCGATAGACTGTCGGTGAACTGCCTCCCTGGCAGGAAGTAGAAATGTCATTCTGTCTAACTAGCTCCCATTTAGTCGTATAAATCAGAAGTTTAATTAGGGAGCAATGTAGCTGGTATGAGTGGTAACTGCAGCTGCTGTGTAGGTCGTCTCAGCTTGAATTTCTGTGCCAGTTAGTTGTTTATTGTTGTCTTGAGATGATGTATTTAGGTATGATCTTGTGACCCTATGAGGCGCCACGAAATAATTATGTTTTTATGTTCAATCAATTCATGTAAATTTCATGTATGTCCTGCAAAAATTATCTTCTTACTTGATCTGTTCAATGCCCCAACAGCGATACAAGAATTTGACACGCAAGATAAAACTAGTGTCAAAACATAAGGTTGCAAGCATAATCAACACAGCAACTGGCGATGCTCTGGAGCAAACGTTCTTGACCGCAGTATCCTAACCATTGGCTTCGGTGGTCACTATATTGCAACTCCAGTTAGTTAAAGCTTCGAGCAACTCTAGCAGAATCGCTGAAATCTCGTATCCATATTCGCTGAAAGGGCGATCGCCAAAATTTATGGAGGCTAAAACAGGTGACTGCAACTCAGATTCGCTGTAACATGGGGATGCATATTACTGTTTGGGACCCACCTGTCATTGGGAGAGACAAATTCACCTCCAAAACTCCCAACGTCTCTCTCTGCTCAAGTTCACCCCGATTCCTCTCTCCCACTCCCCGGTCTCGATTGTGGTGGCCGCCCACTGCTCCATCCCCTACCCGTCGACTCCTTCCTCCCGCTCGGGCTGTACTGCTGACGCAGCGAGGCGCAACTCCACGAGGCCAACAACAATGGCGGGGACATCGAGCTCGCTAACTGCAGCAAAATGAAGGGGAGCGCGTAGGCAACGTCAGAGACAGGGCCACGAGGTTGAGCAGCAATGCGGGATGGGTAGCAGCAATGGAATTGCGCGTGCAGCGTCAAGGCGGGCTCAAGCCGGAGGTGGAACTTCCCTCCCGCCAGAAATCCTATGGATGAAGAACACCCTGCAAAATCTCCCCCTGCCTCCAAATACACAGGCTGGAGGGGACAATATGGAGCGCCTTCCGAATTTTTTGTTGAATAGCGATCCATCTAGCAAGAATCTGCTCGAGCAGTTTTCTTTTTTACCTCTCTAGCCTCTGTATGACGGTTATTATGGAGGAAAATGGTATACAGCCATTCGGCTAGAGTTGGTCGGCCAACCAAGGTAATTTTGAAAGATTATACTATTCCAACAAGAATAATCTTGATTGAATTTGATTCTCAGTCCTTGGACGTTACACTCTTCTACATAACAAGTGTCCGGATTTGCTGGTAAATATGAGGTCTGCACTATATCATCGAGCGTTCAAAGCCATGATCTCATGCATGGGAGTGATCAGAAACATCAGCGCGAGCTACCGAAGGAGGGGTAAGCTCTCCACTCGTGCTGACCTGACGTCAACGCCGTTACAACATGATCTTCCTAGCTGTGAACCAATAGAATAGGAATAAGATATATGTCAAAGAACGAAACACGAGGTGAGTTAGAAAAGCAAGAGCTGAGCCAACCTAAGGCACACTATTGTTGTTTTGTCAAGAAGATCCTGTTGACAACATCTAAAGGGAGGGCGTAGGCAGGATCCATAGGCTTCACTCCAGGATACTCCATCAATGAGAGCCCTGTTTTTGCAAGAGGCTAACTAATTCAGCAAGGAGTTTATGACTTTGAATCATTCGAATAGCATACTGCAAGATCCCTGTGGTTAACTACTATACTAAGGGAGGAAGTAATATAAATACCTGCAACTCCAAAGTACGTGTGGTAGATATCGACCGCATTATCTGGTCTATCTGAAATTCCACCATTTTCCTTGTCCTGCCAATGTAAAAAGTTATGACAATATATATGGTAAACGGAGAAAATTGATCTTTTAGATGATGGGAGTTAGAAGTTGGACACATAATTATCAGAATTTCAGAGCAAGAATCATGAGCAGTTACCTGACAGTTCAATATGAACTTTGCAAGTTTTTCCTTGTCAATCCAGTGCACTCTATCAATAATTATCAAGCTTGATAACACCCACCATGAGTAGCACACCTATTGCGAGCAGTTCAATTAAATCTATGGTACAGTGAGAAATGCAAAAGGTGCACAATCTGAGAAAGCAGTCAATCTCACATCAGCAAGTTTCTCAGGACGCCCATTGAGCCCTCCATCTCTACACTGGCGCTCACAAAGCCACCATCCAAGGAGATCTCTATCAATGTGATGCAAAGAGCCGGTGATTGCGAGAGCACCAACACAACAGAATACTGCACGGAATGGATACATGTTTTCAGGTTATCTGTCCGCTATAAAGTGACAACTTGGAGAGAAATAAAAAGATAAAGGAAATAATCTTGTGAAAATGCAAATTTCATGTCATCATAGGAATGCCACAATAATAATCATAGCAAATTGATTGGATAAATAGTAAATATCTTGCATTTTCCTGAAGGAAATGCTTTTTTATGTTTGTACAACCAACAGTGTAGTCAAGAATAATCAATTATATCCCTCCTCTTCTTCCGGAATACAGATAGAAATACAAATAGACGATCTGACATAAATCTGATAAGGCATCATACTAGAACACTTGGAATCGATGGACTTTCAGTAGGATCTATTTTATTGACAAAATTACAGTTCTACTCAGGTACAATAGCAGTATGATTTGAGAGTAAAATGAAGATAATACATACTCTGCCCAGCATGAGACTCCCCTCCTGGCATCGCTCCAAACCCGCCGTCCAAGTTCTTACAGCTAACAATATATTCTACAGCCTTGTCCACATTAATTTTGTGCAGACGATGCAGTAATGACAAGGTGCATATGGAAATATAAGAGAACCTACAGGACATATATTACATTCATATTAGTAGCTCATACAGATGCTGCATTCAAATAAAACACATGGGAACTCAAAAAGAACAGTTACAGTTTTTACCTAGTATCAACTTCACCCCAAATATCACCAGAAAATGATCCATCCTCATTCTGAAGTCCAGTAATATCTGAAACAATTTAGATAGGAAAAGAATAGTGCCAGATTTCAAGCTCAGGGTGAGGCTACTTCAATTCATCCAGAAAACTATTTGCAGAAGCTTACAATGTTATCACTACTTCCCCATTTCATGATACAATTTAAGTCAAGCCGCAAGGCAATCAAATACCTAGAACTGGCTAATGCAGCAGATTAGTGTTCGAATACTGTGTCACAGCCACACAATATCGATCATCTATCAAGTACTATCTCATATGGTATTGTATTCTGGATGCAGCAGTAGACTAAAATTTTGACATGCTGCACTTAGTGTGGAAATTAGTGGATCATGGCTAGATGCTAAGCTGTGTGTTAACATAACTCCATAAAGCCATCCACATTTCAAGATGCAATGTTTTCTCATTCACCATTGAAAGGAAAGGTAATGTAAATGCAACACAATGTTTCAGCTTTCTTACTAGCAGTTCAGGGAAATGAAGCAGCCCCAAAACAAGATGAGATTGACTACAACCATTAGGACGTCGCTAACCTAACATTCACAAAACTACTACAGCAGGAGCAGCATGAAGCTCACTGAAGATCCGGAGAAGGATACAATCAGCAATTTTGTCTGCATCAAGAACATCGAGCCGATCGAAGAGGCAGAGGACCTGCACGGCGCTGAGCGTGTAGAGGACATGCGGGTCGTGCCCCACGTTCCCCCCGAACCCACCTGCACAGCCACATCCCAAGAAGACACACAAGTGAATCATTCAAGAACCGAGGATCCGAATCGACAAAACCAAGGCTTCCCCCTGCAGCCAAAGTACCAGATTCCGGGTGGTAGCACGACATGATCCAGTCGACGACCTCGGCGGCGTCCACGGCGTGAAGCTTGTGGAGGAGGTCGAGCGTGGTGAGGCCCCAGTAGGCCCCGCTGGCCCGGAGGTGCTCCATCACCAGCGACTCGAACGAGTCCTTCTTCTGCGGCAAACGGCGAGGAGGACGGTTGAGTTGTCGCCGGAGACGGTTCGCATCCGAGAGGGGGTATGCGTTGGGTGGGTGGTTGCTTACCTTCTCCGCGGTGACGATGTAGCGGACGTGCTTCTCCGCGGCCAGCTCCCCCTCTTCACCCATGGCTTCCTCCTCCTAGCTTCGCTTGGTTAGCGATGCTCCGTCGACGACTGATGTGCTCTTCTCCGCCGCGAGCGTGTTGGGATCAGGGGAATCAGGGAGGCCGAGCCGATGGGTTACTGGGCTAGCCGGGCCTGTGGTATGGATTGTTCGCCGAGATGGGCCTCGTGGATCCATGAGCATTTGGAAGCCCGCACCAAGCCTAACCAGGCCCACGGAGAAAGAAAACGGGATGTTTGCTTGGTGGAAACCACTAATTGCAAAGGTCACTGCAACCTCCTCACGTTGTGGCATATGCGCCACTTGTCGCAACATGAGAGTTTCCTTTTTTCCATAGATCAGTTTATTTCTTTGCGGGAACATAAATCAGTTTATTCAAAACGTTTTATCTTTTAAACCGATGCGTTCAAATCTTGAATCATTTTCACCGTTGGATTCCTCACGTCAAGATCTTCAAATAGATCCCATGTTGATAAGTTTTGATAAAAAAAATCATGAAAAAACCGGAAGAAAAAACCGAACCAAAAACATGTTTTTTTCGAAAGAGGTACGTCCCTGCCTCTCGCGAAGCAAATCCTTGCCTCCACTAGAAACAGATATGTACATCCCGCGAAAAAAAGAAAATATGTTTTTTCCCGTTTTGGAGAGGCATGATCGTGACTCTCGTGAAAAAATGCGGGTTTTTTCCGATTCCGAGAGCCACGGTCATGCCTCTCGCGGAAGCAAATCTATGCCTCTCATGAAAGTAAAAAAAGAAAACACTTATTTTCCATTTCCGAGAGGCACGACCATGCCTCTCGTGGAAGGAAATCTGTGTCTCTCGCGGAAACAAAAAGAAAGAAAACGCGTTTTTTTGCACATTTTTTTTGAAAACAATTTTTTGTCCAAAAGCTAAGAAACACCAGTGGAAAACTAAAAGGCCAAAAAAACTGGAAAAATCATCTAAAAGCCGAAAATGCGTGTAGATAAAAAAAATCAAAGGGAGCGTCCAGAGCACGACACGTGACGGCGGCTGAGAGCGTTGTCGCTGTCAAAACCGGCAGATCTCGGGTAGGGGGTCCCAAACTGTGCATCTAAAGATCGATGGTAACAGGAGACAAGGGACACAATGTTTACCCAGGTTCAGGCCCTCTTCATGGAGGTAATACCCTACGTCCTGCTTGATTGACTTTGATGAGTATAGGGGTTACAAGAGTTGATCTATCACGAGATCGTAATGGCTAAACCCTAATTGTCTAGCACGTATGATTATGATTGTGATCTGGCCTCTACGGACTAAACCCTCCGGTTTATATAGACACTGGAGGGAGTTAGGGTTGTACAGAGTCGGTTTACAGAGAAAGGAATATCCATATCCGCACGCTAAGCTTGCCTTCTACGCCAAGGAGAGTCCCATCCGGACACGAGGGAAGGCCTTCTATCTTGTATCTTCACGACCCATCTGTCCGGCCCACATCACGTAGCCCGGACACCCGAGGACCCCATAATCTAGGACTCCCTCAGTAGCCCCTGAACCAGTATTCAATGATGATGTGTCCGGCTCGCAGATTGTCTTCGTCATGCAAGGCGGGTTCCTCCTCCGAATTCTTCAAAGCAATTGATCATCAGTACTATATCCGGCTATGTACAACAGTCATATCTCTGAATTAAAATACAGATAAGTTCTATCCTCCGAATATTTCACTGGTAAGATGTTACGTCCGGCCATTTTATTATTTCAAACCATTTTTCGGCCTCCCGTTTCGTGTTTCAAGACGCAACCACCGACGACACGTCTTGTCAAAGCAAAGATCGTGCCCCCTTATGATGGGATCCTTATCAATACGGGTATGGGAAACCCAACTGTGCCATCTCGCACGACCCCTCGAAAATAGGCGAGCTTTAAGGCTCGTGGGGGACGCATGGTATTCACTGTCTTTATAAGGAGATAAGGTTCCCCCCTTTTTACCCCACGCCTTTCCCTTCCTTAGTCCATCCGCCCTCAAGCTCCAGCGCTCAAGCTTCGATCCACTCTGTTCCCAGAAAGTACTCCAACCATGTCCGGACCCGGAGCGCAGGGCAAGTGGATGGCCTCCTCCGTCACGAAGGCAAACATCAAGGAACTTCGGGAAGCGGGGTATCTGGCCAAAGAGATCGCCCACCGACTCCCGGCCAAAAAACAGGTCATCCCCACTCCAAAGCCCGGCGAGAGGGTAGTATTCATCCTCCATTTTCTTCGTAGAATAGGGTTTCCCCTTCATCCTTTCGTCCGCGACCTCATGTTTTACTAGGGGCTAAATTTCCATGATCTAGCCCCAAATTCCCTTCTCAACATTTTGGTGTTTATCGTCGTATGTGAGGCATCCCTCCGCATTTCCCCCCACTTCGGCCAATGGCTTAAGGTTTTCAATGTGAAACTAAAAGTGGTGGACGGCCAACACGCGGATTGCAGTGGCGCTATGATGAGCAAACTGCCCAACGTCACTTGGCCCAAGGGCACCTTCGTGGAGACCGTGAAGGGATGGCAGTAGGGGTGGTTCTATGTCACAGAGCCCCGCGACTCCACATGGGCTGCTCCCACGGAGTTCAAGTCTGGGCCACCAATGCGGCTGACATCCTAGCTCAATAAGGGCCTGGACTAGGCGTCAACTGATGAGGTAACGATGCTGGAGAAATGCATCAAGAGCATGGTAGATAAAAATACCAGCCTCGCCAGCATGATACAAGTGATGCTCTTCCGTCGGATACTCCCCTGTCAGGCGCGTCAAGAGCCCATGTGGGAGTTCAACCCGGCCGGTCCTCGGACCCTGTAGCGGTTCTTCGGCACAAAGCACGAAGACATGTGGAAGCTACTCTTCAAGAACCAGAAGTCATGGCCGAAGACAACCAAAGACCTTGGCTACAACAGCACCCATGCTGCGACCGTCGTAAGTTCTTTGGTAACATTACTTTGCGAGCCCAAGGAGCACACTAAACTCTTCATTTTATTTTGCAGGGCTAGACCAAGAATGCGGAACGGATTCACTGTCCGGCTCCGCTGCCCGAAGACGAAGCTATTCCTCTGTTGACGAGGATGCTAGTCCTGGCATCGTACCAAGCACCGGAAAAGAAGGCCAAGGAGAAGGGCAAGGAGGCCAAGAGTGGCCTCCGCTGTAAGGGTGCTTCAGACGTAGTGTCTGAGGACACCGGAACCCTCTCCTCCCCTGACGAAGAGGAAGAGGAGGAGGAAGAGAGCAACTCCCCCCCTAAGGGGAGAAGAAGAAAAGGGCAGCCTCCGCCGATCTAGAGGCGGAGGCGTCCAAGAAAGGGAGGATGTCCCTTACGGATGACTCCGAATCAGACGCCGACGAGTGGCGCCCCAGGCCGAAGCCCCTGGCCGGATCGTAAGTACTCAAAGGTAT
>NC_041392.1:239046621-239081588 GCF_002162155.2 Triticum dicoccoides | reverse complement strand
GTCCGGCTTTTCTGGCTTATAGTTGTAACGCATTTAAATTGTATGTTGCAGTCCGGTTAAGGTCCTTCCCCAGTGATCCTCCTCTTCTGGGAATTCGCTGGGTCCGAACATGATGGAGAGCGATTCGCCTCCACCAGCTTCCTCCCCCCTGCATTGGACAACACTAGGTGTCATCCCAAAGGACCCTTCCGGAACAGGAGAGGTGCCGGAGGCTGCCAAGAACATGGGCGAGCAGACCCTCATGGAGACTGGAGACGGGGGCCATGTCCAGTTTGCCCCCCAACCAAATGTCATTCCGGAAACCCACACGGATCCGGAGACAGTGGAGCAACCCTCTTTGTGAGAAGGGGGTGCGCCTACAACACCGGCGTCCTCTATCAATGCGGAGGCGCCAGACACTCTGGTGAGAGCGCTTCAGAACGCCATCACTGTGGAAGAACATCGTACCCTTATGGGTATGATGATTGAAAAGGTTCAGTTCGTGAAAAGCGGACTAAGCGAAGCCTACACTGGCATTTTAAAAGGCTTTGAGGTATGTGCTTTACAATATCTTTTAACTATATAAAAAGAATGCCTGTGTATAGATAGTAGCCCCTGAGACTCTATTCGGTGTTCGGAAAGAAAACCGAACAGAGGATCTAATAACTCATGCAGGAGACTAACGCACATATCTATTTGAACAAGCAGGCTGCAAAGCAGGCGTCAGCTGCTCATGTCGCCGAAGCATCTGAGCTAAGGCAGAAGCTAAAAGAAAAGCAAGGTATGTAATACCGAAGCATGTCTTGAAACGATGCCAGCTATGATGTAGTATCTCAATGAGTTTCATAATTTATGTTGTGTAGCTGACATGTCTGAGGTCGAGGCCCTCAAGAGTGCCCTGGCCGAGGCCAAGAAGGAGGCGGAGGAGGAACGAACTTCCCGCCTTAAACATGAATCGCGGGTGGAGAAGTCCAGCAAGAGCTCAAGGATGCCATAGGCAAATGTGAATCCTTAGAGCGCAAGAGTTCGGAGCAGAACTCCGAACTTGCTAAGGTACTCCAAAGCGCAGAGGAAGCCCGAGCCGAAGCCCAAAGTGTTGTCCGGGAGATCCAGGAGGCAAGGCAAATTGCGGTGGGTAAGGCCTTTAACCTGCAGAGCAAATTTGTGAAGAAAAGGTACATCTTTCTAACCTGGATTTGGAGTTCTCCAGGAGTGTTTTGCGGACCTACCCCGGAGTGTCACTGATGTCGTGGAGTTCTTCCGGGCCGAAGAGGGGAGCTCAATGGAGAAGTTGTTCTGGTCGCAATACCTTGCGCTAGAGTATCCTGTGCCCCTCAGCGATCAGCTGAAGTAATGGACCGAACTGCACAGGATGGCTGAATTGGCCATGAGGGATTTGATAATCCGTCTTTGGCCCGCCGAACTCATGCCCAACAGCTACTTCGGTCTCGTCAAGCGGCTGGTCAGCAACTGCCCTCAGCTTGATGTCGTGAAGCGGTCGGACTGCATTGAAGGTGCGCGGATGGCCTTCACCCGCGTCAAGGTGCAATGGCAAAGATGGACGCCGTCAAGCTTGCTACCGAGGGACCGCCCACTAGGAAAGAGCATCGCACGCCGGAGCGGTACTTTGATGATGTCCTGAAAGGATCCCGCATTGTAGAGGGCCAATGTTCGAAGGACATCATATTTGAATGAATGTAATTATGTTGTCTACTCATGTATCATGAGACAAGGCTTATGTATGATATATTGCTTATAAAAAATATCTCCTCCTGTGCAGCTGTTTATGATATCTGAGAGTTTGCCAGTCGTCGGCTTCAGCCCCCACATAGGCAGTACGGGGGTGTTCGGGATAACACTTAAAACACACTTGACCCATCGTACTGGTCCGTGAAGGAGGTGTTAGTGCGGCGAACCAGGCAATCGGACTATACACTTTATCGCCCTCACTTAGCCATAGGAGTTTTATAATGGGAGTGCGGGCGCAGCCCCTAGTATCGTTCGATTATTCGAACTCAGGTGTTGTGAATGCCCGGTTGGGTGGAAGCCGGTCTATCGCATAATGCGGAAGAAATCGCTAAAGATTTATTCTTAGTCACCAAATAGCTGACCAGCTCTCGCCGCATCATGACAGTCAGTTTCTGGTTTTCTCTATTGAGGTGTTTGTCCGGGTGAACCAGAAACACAATCGCAGTAGTTCTCCCTTTACTACCCTAGCCGATCAGACGGAATGTAAGGTAGCAAGCACAGGAGCCGGGCAACCCAACTATTGACCAAAGACATGATTCAGAGCCAATGCATATAATGCTATATTTGGGATGCCGAATTTCACTATTAAAGTGTTCGGACTTTTTAATATTTGAAAGATGTACGCGGCTTAATGAAGCCCCTGGCGATTTAGGTCATACCAAGGTGTACATGACAACCGGACAACAACAGGGAAACATATGTTGAGAGATATGCCAACGTCACATAGGTTGGGGTAAAAAACGGTTTCCATAGTAGTCTGATTGATAAGTCAAAACGTATTGATACAAATAGTGCAATAAGCAACAAAGCCATTTTACATGCCGAACACAAGGGGAAGCCGTGCGTGCGTCCTGAACATGGACAGGGTGATCTTTAAGGATCCTTTAGGTATTCTGGTACGCGTCTATGCTTCTTTTCTCCTTGGTATATTGTCCTTCAAGAGGAACATCGACCGGTGTTTTCATAATAGGCCACAGAAAGAGGCTTTGGTACCATCGAAAGGGTGATGTGGTTTTGAGGGAACCTGAAAGACAAATAAAATAAAAAGTAAAAAAGAAAAAAGGAAGAGGAATGTGAGTTTCCTGGTAGGGTCTGGCCATATTACAGGCATTGTCCTTATTATGCCTCCATCCTTTCCCATGGTATTTTTTGTGCGTAATTATGTACGCATGGCACATATGCCACAATTCGGTAGGGGGTGAGATGGAGGCCGGATTGCTAATCGAGCTCCTGACGAGCTGGACTGTCGTACAATGGCGTAGTCCGGACTCGTTTGACAATGTCCGAGGACTTGGCCGCCGACGTAATAGTTGGCTTAATGAGGCCACCCTGTACTTCCGCTGCCAGTGCCGCGGTGTGCTCCTCAGTGCAGAGGGAGCGTTCCATGTTTCCATTCACTGTTATAACACCGTGTGGTCCGGGCATCTTGAGCTTGAGATAGGCGTAGTGCGGGACTGCATCAAAACGAGCGAACGCGGTTCGTCCGAGCAGTGCGTGGTAGCCACTGCAGAAGGGGACGATATCGAAGATCAAGTCTTCGCTGTGGAAGTTGTCCGTGAACCGAAGACCACTTCAAATGTGATTGAGCCCGTACAATGAGCCTCTACACCGGGTATCACTCCTTTAAAGGTAGTTTTAGTAGGCTTGATTCTTGACGGATCAATACCCATCTTACGGATTGTGTCCTGATAGAGCAGGTTAAGGCTGCTGCCGCCGTCCATGAGGACTCGCGTAAGGTGGAATCCATCGATGATTGGATCGAGGACTAATGCGGCCGAACCTCCGTGACGGATACTGGTCGGATGGTCCCTGCGATCGAAGGTGATCGGACAGGCCGACCATGGGTTGAATTTTGGGGCGACTGGCTCTATCGTGTTGACGTCCATTAGCGCGCGCTTGCGCTCCCTCTTAGGGATATGGGTGACATATATTGATACGTCTCCAACGTATCTACTTTTCCAAACACTTTTGCACTTGTTTTGGACTCTAACTTGCATGATTTGAATGGAACTAACCCGGACTGACGCTATTTTCAGTAGAATTACCATGGTGTTATTTATGTGTAGGAGCAAACATTCTCGGAATGACCTGAAACTTCACGGAGACACTTTTCAGAAAATAAGAAAAATACCCCCCAAAGATGAAGGCCAGGGGGCCCACCGTCTTGCCACGAGGGTGGGGGCGCACCTACCCCCCTAGGGCGCGCCCCCCTACTACCTCTTGAGCACTGTGTTGGATTTCCCCAAAGAGGAAGGGATGATGCATCAAAGTAGCGTAAGTATTTCCCTCAGTTTTTGAGAACCAAGGTATCAATCCAGTAGGAGGCTATGCTCGAGTCCCTCGTACCTACACAAAAACAATAGCTCAACGCAACCAACGCGCTTAGGGGTTGTCAATCCCTTCACGGTCACTTACGAAAGTGAGATCTGATAGAGATGATAAATAATATTTGGTATTTTTGGTATAGAGATGCAAAGTAAATAAAGTAAAAGCAAAGCAATAATAAAGTGATGGAGATTGATATGATGAGAAAGAGACCCCGGGGCCATAGGTTTCACTAGTGGCTTCTCTCAGGAGCATAAGTATTCTACGGCGGGTGAACAAATTACTGTTGAGCAATTGATAGAATTTAGCATAGTTATGAGAATATCTAGGTATGATCATGTATATAGGCATCACGTCCGAGACAAGTATACCGAAACGATTCTGCATCTACTACTATTACTCCACTCATCGACCGCTATCCAGCATGCATCTAGAGTATTAAGTTAAAAACAGAGTAACGCCTTAAGCAATATGACATGATGTAGAGGGATAGTTTCATGTAATATGATAAAACCCCCATCTTGTTATCCTCGATGGCAATGATACAATACATGCCTTGCTGCCCCTTCTGTCACTGGGAAAGGACACCGCAAGATCGAACCCAAAGCTAAGCACTTCTCCCATGGCAAGAACAACCAATCTAGTAGGCCAAACCAAACTGATAATTCGAAGAGACTTGCAAAGATAACCAATCATACAGAAAAGAATTCAGAGAAGATTCAAATATTATTCATAGATAGACTTGATCATAAACCCACAATTCATCTGTCTCAACAAACACACCGCAAAAATAAGATTATATCGAATAGATCTCCACGAGAGAGGGGGAGAACATTGTATTGAGATACAAAAAGAGAGAAGAAGCCATCTAGCTACTAGCTATGGACCCGTAGGTCTGAAGTAAACTACCCACACTTCATCGGAGGGGCTTGGATGATGATGTGGAAGCCCTTCGTGATCGATGCCCCCTCCGGCGGAGCTCCGGAACAGGCCCCAAGATGGGATCTCGTGGATACAGAAAGTTGCGGTGGTGGAATTAGGTTTTTGGCTCCGTCCCCGATCGTTTGGGGTACGTGGATATATATAGGAGGAAGAAGTACGTCGGTGGAGCTTCGAGGGTCCCACAAGGCAGGGGGCGTGCCCTGGGGGCGCCCCTACCCTCGTGACCACCTCGTGGCTTTCTTGACGGAGGGTCCAAGTCTCCTGGATCTTATCTAATGAGAAAATCACGTTTCCGAAGGTTTCATTCCGTTTGGACTCCGTTTGATATTCCTTTTCTTTGAAACCCTAAAACAGGCAAAGAACAGCAATTCTGGGCTGGGCCTTCGGTTAATAGGTTAGTCCCAAAAATAATATAAAAGTGGATAATAAAGCCCAATAATGTCTAAAACAGTAGATAATATAGCATGGAGCAATAAAAAATTATAGATACGTTGGAGACGTATCAAGCATCCCCAAGCTTAATTCCTGCTCGTCCTCGAGTAGGTAAATGATAAAAACAGAATTTTTGATGCGGAGTGCTACTTGGCATAATTTTAATGTAAATCTTCTTAATTGTGGTATGAATATTCATGTTCGAAAGATTCAAGACAAAAGTTCATATTGATATAAAAATAATAATACTTCAAGCATACTAACAAAGCAATTATGTCTTATCAAAATATCATGGCCAAAGAAAGCTATCCCTACAAAATCATATAGTCTGGCTATGCTCTATCTTCACCACACAAAGTATTTAAATCATGCACAACCCCGATGACAAGCCAAGCAATTGTTTCATACTTTTGACATTTTCAAAACTTTTTCGATCTTCACGCAATACATGAGCGTGAGCCATGGATATAGCACTATAGGTGGAATAGAATGGTGGTTGTGGAGAAGACAAAAAGGGAGAAGATAGTCTCACATCAACTAGGCGTATTAACGGGCTATGGAGATGCCCATCAATAGATATCAATGTGAGTGAGTAGAGATTGCCATGCAACGGATGCACTAGAGCTATAAGTATATGAAAGCTCAAAAGAAACTAAGTGGGTGTGCATCCAACTCGCTTGCTCATGAAGACCTAGGGCATTTTGAGGAAGCCCATCATTGGAATATACAAGCCAAGTTCTATAATGAAAAATTCCTAGTAGTATATGAAAGTGACATAATGAGAGACTCTCTATCATGAAGATCATGGTGCTACTTTGAAGCACAAGTGTGGTAAAAGGGTAGTAACATTGTCCCTTCTCTCTTTTTCTCTCATTTTTTTATTTTTTTATTTCGTCTGGAGTCTCATCCCGACTTGTGGGGGAATAATAGTCTCCATCATCCTTTCCTCACTGGGACAATGCTCTAATAATGATGATAATCACACTTTTATTTACTTACAACTCATGAATTACAACTTGATTCTTAGAACAAAATATGACTCTATATGAATGCCTCCGGCGGTGTACCGGGATGTGCAATGACTCATGAGTGACATGTATGAAAGAATTATGAACGGTGGCTTTGCCACAAATACAATGTCAAATACATGATCATGCATAGCAATATGACAATGATGGAGTGTGTCATAATGAACGGAACGGTGGAAAGTTGCATGACAATATATCTCGGAATGGCGATGGAAATGCCATGATAGGTAGGTATGGTGGCTGTTTTGAGGAAGGTATTTGGTGGGTGTATGATACCGGCGAAAGGTGCGCGGTATTAGAGAGGCTAGCAATGGTGGAAGGAAGGAAAGTGCGTATAATCCATGGACTCAACATTAGTCATAAATAACTCATATACTTATTGCAAAAATCTAGAAGTTATCAAAGCAAAGTATTACGCGCATGCTCCTAGGGGGATAGATTGGTAGGAAAAGACCATCGCTCGTCCCCGACTGCCACTCATAAGGAAGACAATCAATAAATAAATCATGCTCCGACTTCATCACATAACGGTTCACCATACATGCATGCTACGAGAATCACAAACTTTAACACAAGCATTTCTCAAATTCACAACTACTCAACTATCATGACTCTAATATCACCATCCTCATATCTCAAAACAATTATCAAGCATCAATTTCTTCTTAGTATTCAACACACTCATACGAAAGTTTTATTATTAATCTTGCATACCAAGCATATTAGGATTTTAAGCAAATTACCATGATATTAAGACTCTCAAAATAATCTAAGTGAAGCATGAGAGATCAATAGTTTTTATAAAATAAATCCACCACCGTGCTCTAAAAGATATAAGTGAAGCACTAGAGCAAAACTATAAAGCTCAAAAGATATAAGTGAAGTACATAGAGTATTCTATCAAATTCCAAATCATGTATGGCTCTCTCAAAAGGTGTGTACAGCAAGGATGATTGTGGTAAACTAATAAGCAAAGACTCAAATCATAAAAGACGCTCCAAGCAAAAGACATATCATGTGGTGAATAAAAATATAGCTCCAAGTAAAATTTCCGATAGAAGTAGACGAAAGAGGGGATGCCTTCCGGGGCATCCCCAAGCTTTGGCTTTTAGGTGTCCTTAGATTATCTTGGGTGTGCCATGGGCATCCCCAAGCTTAGGCTCTTGCCACTCCTTGTTCCATAATCCATCAAATCTTTACCCAAAACTTGAAAACTTCACAACACAAAACTTAAAGTAGAAAACTCGTGAGCTCCGCTAGCGAAAGAAAACAAAAGACCACTTCAAGGTACTGTAATGAACTCATTCTTTATTTATATGGGTGTTATACCTAATTTATTCCAACTTCTCTATGGATTATAAACTATTTTACTAGCCATAGATTCATCAAAATAAGCAAACAACACACGAAAAACAGAATCTGTCAAAAACAGAACAGTCTGTAGTAATCTGTAGCTAGCGCAAGATCTGGAACCCCAAAAATTCTAAAATAAATTGCTGGACGTGAGGAATTTATCTATTAATCATCTGAAAAAATAATTAACTAAATACCACTTTCCAAATAAAAATGACAGCAGTTCTCGTGAGCGCTAAAGTTTCTGTTTTTTACAGCAAGTTCGACAAGACTTTCCCCAAGTCTTCCCAACGGTTCTACTTGGCACGAACACTAATTAAACACAAAAAACACAACCAAAACAGAGGCTAGATAATTATTTATTACTAAAAAGGAGAAAAAATTAAGGAATAAAAATAAAATTGGGTTGCCTCCTAACAAGCGCTATCGTTTAACGCCCCTAGCTAGGCATAACAAGCAAGAATAGATCTAGGTATTGCCATAATAATAAGATAGATTGTTAAAACTCATTTCATATTCTCTACGTTCAGCAGTAAGTTTTCTTTGAGGAAAGCAAAATTAATCAAAAGGGCTAAATTTGTTGGGACAAAAGTCTCCAAGATCAACCTTGGGAGGTATAGGTTCCTCCTTTGGTCCTTCATATTGCACAACCAATTCATCATTATAAGCATTCTTTTGACAGAACTTTGTGAGCCTATATTCAAGAGTATATCCCAAGTCATTATCTCGAATAGCTAAATCATCATTAAGTTCAGAAATTCTATCAACTAAAACATTGGTAGGAACCCTTTTTCTAAGATTTTCATTGAAAGCAACATAGTCTAGAGATTGAAAACGCATTATTTCTTCTTGATCAAAGAGGATAGTCTCTATGGGAGAACGGCAAGCATCCACCCTATAATGCGCAAGATTTGTTTGTCCTCTTTAATTATGAATCAAAACTCATGAGCCAAAAAGATAGTAACGACACACTTAATAGAAGAGTGCTCAATATTAGAAAATTCTAGGAAAATCCTTTGTATAGAAGGATGCAAGTGCATGAATTGCCTCTCAAGTTCAACTACAAGCATGGCAATAGCGTCCGCAAGACTACTAGTTCTATGAAGAATAGAACTACCCATAGAAGGTAAAGCACCGGCACAAGTAAAGAAATCTTGAATAACTCCTTTTCCAATGATATTACCGCTACCAACAAGAAATCTTTTTATATGTGAGATAGTGGGTCTTTAGTAGGAGCATCAAAATTATTATCGACAATAGTATCCCCAATTTCAGTCATAGAGGCAGAAGGTAAAGAACTAGCCATGACGACAAGCAAACAAACTAACACACGAGCAAACTAAGAGCAAACAGGAAAAAGAGGCAAATAGAGAGGGAGGATAGAGAGAGAGAGGGCGAATAAAACGGCAAGGGTGAAGTGGGGGAGAGGAAAACGAGAGGCAAATGGCAAATAATGTAATGCGGGAGATAGGGATTGTGATGGGTACTTGGTATGTTGACTTTTGCGCAGACTCCCCGGCAACGACGCCAGAAATTCTTCTTGCTACCTCTTGAGCACTACGTTGGATTTCCTCGAAGAGGAAGGGATGATGCAGCAAAGTAGTGTAAGTATTTCCCTCAGTTTTTGAGAACAAGGTATCAATCCAGTAGGAGGCTACGCTCGAGTCCCTCGTACCTACACAAAAACAATAGCTCAACGCAACCAACGCGCTTAGGGGTTGTCAATCCCTTCACGGTCACTTACGAAAGTGAAATCTGATAGAGATGATAAATAATATTTTTTGGTATTTTTGGTATAGAGATGCAAAGTAAATAAAGTAAAAGCAAAGTAAAAGCAAAGCAATAATAAAGTGATGGAGATTGATATGATGAGAAAGAGACCCGGGGGCCATAGGTTTCACTAGTGGCTTCTCTCAAGAGCATAAGTATTCTACGGTGGGTGAACAAATTACTATTGAGCAATTGACAAAATTTAGCATAGTTATGAGAATATCTAGGTATGATCATGTATATAGGCATCACGTCCAAGACAAGTAGACCGAAACGATTCTGCATCTACTACTATTACTCCACTCATCAACCGCTATCCAGCATGCATCTAGAGTATTAAGTTAAAAACAGAGTAACACCTTAAGCAAGATGACATGATGTAGAGGGATAATTTCATGCAATATGATAAAAAACCCATCTTGTTATCCTCGATGGCAACGATACAATATGTGCCTTGCAGCCCGTTCTGTCACTGGGAAAGGACATCGCAAGATCGAACCCAAAGCTAAGCACTTCTCCCATGGCAAGAACAACCAATCTAGTAGGCCAAACCAAACTGATAATTCGAAGAGACTTGCAAAGATAACCAATCATACATAAAAGAATTCAGAGAAGATTCAAATATTATTCATAGATATCATAAACCCACAATTCATCGATCTCAACAAACACACCGCAAAAAGAAGATTACATCGAATAGATCTCCACGAGAGAGGGGGAGAACATTGTATTGAGATCCAAAAAGAGAGAAGAAGCCATCTAGATACTAGCTATGGACATGTAGGTCTGAAGTAAACTACTCACACTTCATCGGAGGGGCTTGGATGATGATGTAGAAGCCCTCTGTGATCGATGTCCCCTTCGGCGGAGCTCCGGAACAGGCCCCAAGATGGGATCTCGTGGATACAAAAAATTGCGGCGGTGGAATTAGGTTTCTGGCTCCGTCCCCAATCGTTTGGGGGTACGTGGATATATATATATATATATATATATATATATATATATATATATATATATATATATATATATATATATATAGGAGGAAGAAGTACGTCGGTGGAGCTTCGAGGGGCCCACGAGGCAGGGGGCGCGCCCTAGGGGGGCGCCCCTACCCTCGTGACCACCTCGTGGCTTTCTTGACGGAGGGTCCAAGTCTCCTGGATCTTATCTGATGAGAAAATGACGTTTCCGAAGGTTTCATTCCGTTTGGACTCCGTTTGATATTCCTTTTCTTCGAAACCCTAAAACAAGCAAAAAACAACAATTCTGGGATGGGCCTCCGGTTAATAGGTTAGTCCCAAAAATAATATAAAAGTGGATAATAAAGCCCAATAATGTCTAAAACAATAGATAATATAGCATGGAGCAATCAAAAATTATAGATACGTTGGAGACGTATCACCCCTACCTCGTGGGCCCCCTGTTGCCTCTCCGACTCCAACTCCACCTCCATATATTGAGTTTCGGGGAGAAAAAAATAAGGGAGAAGAAATCATTGCGTTTTATGATATGGAGCCGCCGCCAAGCCCTAAAACCTCTCGGGAGGGCTGATCTGGAGTCCGTCCGGGGATCCGGAGAGGGGAATCCGTCGCCATCGTCACATCAACCATCCTCCATCACCAATTTCATGGTGCTCACCGTCGTGCGTGAGTAATTCCATCATAGGCTTGCTGGACGGTGATGGGTTGGATGAGATCTATCATGTAATCGAGTTAGTTTTGTTAGGGTTTGATCCCTAGTGTCCACTATGTTATGAGATTGATGTTGCTATGACTTTGCTATGCTTAATGCTTGTCACTAGGGCCCGAGTGCCATTATTTCAGATCTGAACCTATTTTGTTTTCATCAATATATGAGTGTTCTTGATCCTATCTTGCAAGTCTATAGTCACCTATTATGTGTTATGATCCGTTAACCCCGAAGTGACAATAATCGGGATACTTACCGGTGATGACCGTAGTTTGAGGAGTTCATGTATTCACTATGTGTTAATGCTTTGTTCCGGTTCTCTATTAAAAGGAGGCCTTAATATCCCTTAGTTTCCGTAAGGACCCCGCTGCCACGGGAGGGTAGGACAAAAGATGTCATGCAAGTTCTTTTCCATAAGCAAGTATGACTATATTCGGAATACATGCCTACATTATATCAATGAACTGGAGCTAGTTCTGTGTCACCCTAGGTTATGACTGTTACATGATGAACCGCATCCGGCATAATTCTCCATCACCGGTCCATTGCCTACGAGCTTTCCATATATTGTTCTTTGATTATTTACTTTCCCGTTGCTATTGCTATCATCACTACAAAATACCAAAAATATTACTTTTACTACTGTTACCTTTTGCTACCGTCACCACTACTATCATATTACCTTGCTACTAAACACTTTCCTGCAAATATTAAGTTTTCAGGTGTGGTTGAATTGACAACTCAGCTGCTAATGCTTGAGAATATTCTTTGGCTCCCCTTGTGTCGAATCAATAAATTTGGGTTGAATACTCTACCCTCGAAAACTATTGCGATCCCCTATACTTGTGGGTTATCAAGACTATTTTCTGGCACCGTTGCCGGGGAGCATAGTTCTATTCTTTGAGTCACTTGGGATATATATATATATATATATATCTGCTTATCATTATGAAGAACTTGAGAGATCCAAAAACCAAGATCTATCCCTCAACTACGAGGGGAGGTAAGGAACTGCCATCTAGCTCTACACTTGATTCACCTTCTGTTTTGAGTAAGTTTGCGACACCTACACCTGCTTCTGCTATTCGTTCTGATATGTCGCATGTTATTGATGATGCCACTTCTGCTATGCATGATACTTATGATGAAACTACCTCTATGCCTGCTACTACTGTGCCACTTAGTGCTTTTCTTGATGAACAACTTGCTAGGGCTAGAGAAATTGAAAATATTGTATCTGATGATACTAATGAAAGTGAGGATGAAGAACCACTTGCCATTCCTAAGGGTTATGTTTTTGATCAAGATGCTTCTTTAGCTATTTTAGCTTGCAGAAATCGAACTAAACTTAAAAAATTATTATCTAAATGGAGTAAGCAATCTCTAAATGCTAGAATGAAACCTGACCCTGCTTTTGCTACTTCACCTATCTTTGTTACTGATAAGGATTATGAATTCTCTGTTGATCCTGATATAATTACTTTGGTTGAATCTGATCCTTTTCATGGTTATGAATCTGAAACTGTTGTGGCACATCTTACTAAATTGAATGATATAGCTACCCTGTTCACTAAAGTTGAGAGAACTCGCTACTTTTATATCCTTAAAATATTTCCGTTTTCATTGAAGGGTGATGCTAAGATATGGTTTAATTCACTTGATCCTGGTTGTGTGCGTAGTCCCCATGATATGATTTATTAATTCTCTGCTAAATATTTCCCTGCTCATAAGAAACAAGCTGCTTTAAGGGATATATATAATTTTGTGCAAATTGAAGAAGAGAGTCTCCCACAAGCTTGGGGGAGGCTTCTCCAATTACTTAATGCTTTGCCTGTCATCCTCTTAAGAAAAATGAAATACTTGATATATTTTATAATGGACTAACCGATACTTCCAGATATTACCTGGATAGTTGTGTTGGTTCTGTTTTCTGGGAAAGAACGCCGGATGAAGCTGAAATTCTATTAAATAATATGTTGACAAATGAAAATAATTGGACACCTCCGGAGCCAATTCCTGAGCCTATTCCTAAGCCAACTCCGAAGAAGAGGGGTATTCTATTTCTCAGTCCTGAAGATATGCAAGATGCAAAGAAATCTATGAAAGAAAAAGGTATTAAAGCTGAAGATGTTAAGAATTTACCTCCTATTGAACAAATACATGGTCTTAATTTACCGCCTGTTGAAGAAACATATAATCCAAATCCTTTACCTATTGAAGAAACTCATGGTCTTGATAACCCGACACAGGTAGTAAAGGTAAATTCTCTCTATAGATATGATAAAGCTGAAATCCCATTTACTAAGTTTGCTAGCCCATGCTTAGATGAGTTTGATAAATTTATGGTTAAGCAAGAAGACTTTAATGCTTATTTTGGTAGACAATTAAAATACAATTCAAATATGCTTGGACACTTGGGTGATTATATGGCTAATGTTAAAAGTGAACTTAAACTTATTAGTAAACATGCTTCTATGGTTACCACTCAAGTAGAACAAGTACTTAAAGCTCAAAATGATTTGCTCAATGAATTGAATAGTAAAGATAATGATTATGCTGTTAGAGTGGCTACTAGAACTGGTAGAATGACTCAGGAACCTTTGTATCCTGAAGGCCATCCTAAGAGAATTGAGCAAGTTTCTCAGAGAAATAATTTAGATGCACCTAGTTCTTCTAAAAAGAAGAAAAAGAAAAATGATAGGACTTTGCATGCTTCTAGTGATTCTATTGTTGAAACACCTAAGAATCCAAATGATATTTCTATTTCTGATGCTGAAACTCAATCTGGTAATGAACCTGAAACTAGTGATAATGCTAATAATAATGTTCATGATGATGCTCCACCTAGTAATGATAATGATATAGAAATTGAACCTGTTGTTGATCTTGATAACCCACAATCAAAGAATCAACGTTATGATAAAAAAGACTTTGTTGCTAGGAAACATGGTAAAGAAAGAGAGCCTTGGGTTCAGAAACCCATGCCTTTTCCTCCCAAACCATCCAAGAAAAAGGATGATGAGGATTTTGAGCGCTTTGCTGAAATGATTAGACCTATCTTTTTGCGTATGCGATTAATTGATATGCTCAAAACCAATCCTTATGCTAAGTACATGAAAGATATCATTACAAATAAAAGAAAGATACCGGAAGCTGAAATTTCCACCATGCTTGCTAATTATACTTTTAAGGGTGGAATACCAAAGAAACTTGGAGATCCAGGAGTACCCACTATACCATGCTCTATTAAAAGAAACTATGTTAAAACTGCTTTATGTGATCTTGGAGCCGGTGTTAGTGTTATGCCTCTCTCTTTATATCGTAGACTTGATTTGAATAAGTTGACACCTACTGAAATATCTTTGCAAATGGCTGATAAATCAACTGCTATACCTGTCGGTATTTGTGAGGATGTGCCTGTTGTAGTTGCAAATGTTACTATTTTAACGGACTTTGTTATTCTTGATATTCCTGAGGATGATAGTATGTTTATTATTCTTGGAATACCATTTTTGAATACTACAGGGGCTGTTATTGATTGCACTAAAGGCAATGTCACTTTTCATGTTAATGGTAATGAGCACACGGAACAACCTCAAGTTCATAGTATCAACTCTATTGGAAAAATTCCATCAATTATATTTGGAGGTTTTGAATTTCCAATTCCTACTGTCAAGAAGAAATATGATATTCTTATTATTGGGGATGTGCATATCCCCGTTGAGGTAACATAGTGTTATTCGAAATTTCTCCGGTTCCATGTTATTCGGAATGAGTTCGTTAACAAGACTTGATCAACCTTGTTAGTGGATTCCTTTTGATGATCATGAGATGGATGAAACTAGAAGGCACAACCTTCTGTACCCCACTTTTACTTTCTGTTATTTATATTAAATAAAATAAAAATAATTATTTGTCTGTCTGTTATCTGATTATCCGTGCAATATAAAAATACCTCGAAAATAAAAGTTCTCCAAATGCCTTGAAAATTAAATATGATTTTTTCTAGAATATTTCAAGATTTATGGAACTGAGAACACATCAGGGGGGCCAACCACCTGCCCACGAGGGTGGAGGGTGCGCCCACCCCCCTAGGGTGCGCCCCCTGCCTCGTGGGCCCACGGTGGCCCTCCTCCACTTATCCTTTCACCCATATACTTCATCTTCCTCCCCCAAACACGAATAACCATCTCAAACCCGAGTCCAAGGTCATTTTGCTGCCATTTTCGATCTCCTTGCTCAAAGCACCTCTCAAAAAACTGCTTGGGGAGATTGTTCCTTCGTATGTGACTCCTCCATTGGTCCAATTAGTTTTTGTTCCAGTGCTTTATTCATTGCAAAATTTTGCTGCTTAGGTGACCCTGTTCTTGAGCTTGCATGTCAAATTTATATGGTAAAAAGTAGTTTTGATGCATGATATAGGCCCTAGGCACTTGTAGGAGTAGTTACTATCAATATTATTGAGTTTGGTTTACTTTTATTTTGAAGTTACTAAAAAAATTCAGAATTTTTTAGAGGAAGAACAATGCTTAGGAAAATGTTCCAAGGTGGTTCTTCAAGGAAGCAAGGACCCAGGCTTGCAATGCGTGATGCTGACGAAGAGCCACCAAGAGACGCTCCAGTGCGTCCTTGCGAGTGGCCTTCTAAAAATTTTATGGATCGAGCGGGAATAAAAGAAGAATTCAACGCATATTTGCATAACGCCGATCTCGTGAGCTTCGAGGAAGAGAAGTGCAGTCAGTATCATAATCTCACTAGTTCCTTTGTGAGGAGGTTTGAATTTTCAACTTCACGTAATTCTCCAACTGTCCTGTTTGATCTTTATGATAAATCTTATACCATGGACTTAGAGGATTTTACCACTACATGCAAACTTCCACAATGGGGTAGTATAAGGGATCCTCATAAATCTGAATTTAGAGATTTTCTTGCTAATATAACTGTAGGAGAATCTAGAGATATTACACAAGCTACCATAGGGAGCATTCACTTTCCTGCTATACATTATTTTGCTCTCTTCATAGATAGATGCATAAATGGTAAAGATGAGGCATGTCACGTGTGTGTCCCTGACCTCAGTATTCTTAGGAGTGCTGTGTTGGGAGACAAATCATATAATTTGGGAGCCATTGTTGCACGTAGGTTGCATCTTAATAGACGTAATGGAGATTTCTTTGGTGGAATTTATGCAACCCGCATAGCTAATTTTCTTGGTATAGATGTACGCAAAGATGATATTGAATTACCACCTGCTTACCTAGACTTTAATGCTATGGTTCATCACCAGTTTGTTGAGAGGAATGAATCACCTCTCCAGTACCGACTAATCTTTGATAGATGCCGTGCTGTCCATATTACTCTCCCTGCCCCTGCCTTCTTTGATTATCAGGCAAGAGGAGGATATACTATTACCAGAGAGGAGGCAGATGAGTACGAGAGGAGAGAGGAGGCCGCTCGTCGCCATGCTGCAGCTCAGCAGGCGATAGCTGCTGCATCACAGTACGACCCCAACTACTATTATGGATATCAGCCAGGCCAGCCGTGGCCATAGACCAACTTAGGCCAAAAGCCTAAGCTTGGGGGAGTACGTATTTCCTACCGACATTACATTCATGTTCACACACTCATTGCTAGATGTCGGTGCTCATACTTTTTCATTGTATCATCCATGCTAGTTTATTTTCCTTTTTTATGCTTTCTTCTTGTGTGTTTAATAAACCTTAAGAAAAACCAAAAAAATTAGTTATAACTTTTAATTGGTTTAATTTCCATACTTGTAGTAGTAATTAAAAAGAAAACCCAAAAATATTTCCTATTCTTCTTTTGCTTGTTGGGAGCTTTCCCGTGTAAATAGTTTTATTTCTTTTCTTTTCTTTGGGGGTCGATAGGAGAAGACCATAATTAAATTGTTGAAGTGACTGTTATATGCATTATTGTTGATCTGACAAAAGAGCCCAAATTGCCTTGTCTTATCCTGTTTATTGAATGCCTGCAGATTCCAGCTTAGTCCAATGCACGTGCACTATTATTAGTATTCACATTGTTCGGTAGTGCAAGTGAAGGGCAATTATGATGATATATGATGGACTGACTGAGATGAGAAAAGCTGGTATGAACTCGACCTCTTTTGTTTTTGTAAATATGATTAGTTCATCGTTCCTAATTTAGCCTATTATGAATAAACATGTTTGCAATGAAAACTAGCGATCATAGTTTCTTGTGCCATGCTTGATTAGCTATGAGTTATAATGGCTTACCTTGCGTGCCAACATGCTATTAAAATGGTTATGATGTGGTATGATAGGGTGGTATCCTCCTCTGAATGATTTAAGTGACTTGACTTGGCACATGTTCACGCATGTAGTTGAAACAAAATCAACATAGCCTTTACGATATTTATGTTCATGGTGGATTATATCCTACTCATGCTTCCATTCGGTGTTGATTAATTTTAATGCATGTTCATGACTGTTGTCGCTCTCTAGCTGGTCCCTTCCCAGTCTTTTGCTAGCCTTCACTTGTACTAAGCGGGAATACTGCTTGTGCATCCAATCCCTTAAACCCCAAAGTTATTCCACATGAGTCCACTATACCTACCTATATACGGTATCTACATGCCATTCCAAGTAAATTTGTATGTGCCAAACTCTAAACCTTCAAATAAATATCCTGTTTTGTATGCTCGAATAGCTCATGTATCAACTAGGGCTGTCTGTATCTTCCATGTTAGGCGGGTTATTCTCAAGAGGAGTGGACTCCGCTCCTCACTCACTAGATAAATGGCTGGTTACTACACAACCTTCTTCTTGTAGACGTTGTTGGGCCTCCAAGTGCAGAGGTTTGTAGGACATAGCAAATTTCCCTCAAGTGGATGACCTAAGGTTTATCAATCCGTAGGAGGCATAGGATGAAGATGGTCTCTCTCAAGCAACCCTGCAACCAAATAACAAAGAGTCTCTTGTGTCCCCAACACACCCAATACAATGGTAAATTGTATAGGTGCACTAGTTCGGCGAAGAGATGGTGATACAAGTGGTATATGGATGGTAGATAAAGGTTTTTGTAATCTGAAAATACAAAAACAGCAAGGTAACTAATGATAAAAGTGAGCGTAAACGGTATTGCAATGATAGTAAACAAGGCCTAGGGTTCATACTTTCACTAGTGTAAGTCCTCTCAACAATAATAACATAGTTGGAACATATAACTATCCGTCAACATGCAACAAAGAGTCACTCCAAAGTCACTAATAGCGGAGAACGAACGAAGAGATTATGGTAGGGTATGAAACCACCTCAAAGTTATTATTTCCAATGAATCCGTTGGGCTATTCCTATAGGTGTCACAAACAGCCCTAGAGTTCGTACTAGAATAACACCTTAAGACACAAATCAACCAAGACCCTAATGTCACCTAGATACTCCAATGTCACCTCAAGTATCCGTGGGTATGATTATACGATATGCATCACACAATCTCAGATTCATCTATTCAACCAACACAGAACCTCAAAGAGTGCCCCAAAGTTCCTACCAGAGAATCACGACGAAAACGTGTGCCAACCCCTATGCATAGGTTCATGGGCGGAACCCGCAAGTTGATCACCAAAACATACATCAAGTGAATCATGTGATATCCCATTGTCACCACAGATACGCACGACAAGACATACATCAAGTGTTCTCAAATCTTTAAAGACTCAATCCGATAAGATTACTTCAAAGGGGAAACTCGATTCATTACAAGAGAGAAGAGGGGAAGGAGAAACATAAGATCCAACTATAATAGCAAAGCTCACGATACATCAAGATCGTGCCAAATCAAGAACACGAGAGAGAGAGAGAGATCAAACACATAGCTACTGGTACATACCCTCAGCCCCGAGGGAGAACTACTCCCTCCTCGTCATGGAGAGCACCGGGATGATGAAGATGGCCACCAGAGAGGGATTGCCCCCTCCGGCAGGGTGCCGGAAACGGGTATAAATTGGTTTTCGGTGGCTACGGAGGCTTCTGGCGGCGGAACTCCCGATCTATTATGCTCTAGAAGTTTTAGGATACGTGGGTATATATGGGTGCAGGGAGTACGTCAGGGGAGCCACGAGGGCCCCACGAGGCAGGGGGCGCGCCCTGGGGGGGTGGGCGCGCCCCCCACCCTCGTGGCTTCCTCGTTCCTTCCTTGACGTGGGGTCCAAGTCCATCGGGTGGCTTTCATTTCAAAAATAACTTCTCTAGTTGATTTCATTCCGTTTCGACTCCGTCTGATATTCCTTTTCTTCGAAACACTAAAATAGGCATAAAACAACAAATCTGGGCTGGGCCTCCGGTTAATAAGTTAGTCCCAAAAGTAATATAAAAGTGGATAATAAAGCCCAATATTGCCCAAAACAGTAGATAATATAGCATGGAGCAATCAAAAATTATAGATACGTTGGAGACGTATCACTGGTCACCGGGATGTCCAGTCCCATGCTTTATGCAACTAAATCAAAATAATTGCAAACAAAACTCCCCCTGGGACTCTTGTTAGTTGGAGGCACTCGTTGTTTCGAGCAAGCCATGGATTGATGCTTGTGGTGGAAGGGGAAGTATAAACTTTACCATTCCGTTTGGGAACCGCCTATAATGTGTGTAGCATGGAAGATATCACCATCTCTTGGTTGTTATGTTGACAATGAAAGTATACCGCTCAAAATATTATTCACCTCTGTTTCAAAACCGAGCTCTGGCACCTCTACAAATCCCTGCTTCCCTCTGTGAAGGGCCTATCTATTTACTTTTATGCTGAGTCATCATCCTCTTATTAAAAAGCACCAGTTGGAGAGCACAGCTGTCATTTGCATTCATTACTGTTAGTTTACATTGAGTATGACTTGACTGGATCTCTTTTACCATGAATTACAATGTCTAGTCAGTCCTTAGTATTTAAAGGTGCTCTGCATTTATGTTTTGCGGTCTCAGAAAGGGCTAGCGAGATACCATCTTGTTATATCATATTATGATTGTTTTGAGAAAGTGTTGTCATCCAAGTTTTATTATTATGGCTCGCTAGTTGATTATGCTATTGATATGAGTAAACTTGAGACCTATGCGATATTGTGAATGTGGTTAGTTATAATCTTTGCTGAAAACTTGAATGCTGGCTTTACATATTTACAACAACAAGAGCAAACAGAGTTTGTAAAAGTTTTTCTTTATCACTTTCAGTTTGTCAACTGAATTGCTTGAGGACAAGCAAAGGTTTAAGCTTGGGGGAGTTGATACATCTCCAACGTATCTACTTTTCCAAACACTTTTGCCCTTGATTTGGACTCTAACTTGCATGATTTGAATGGAACTAACCCGGACTGATGCTGTTTTCAGCAGAATTACCATGGTGTTATTTATGTGCAGGAGCAAACGTTCTCGGAATGACCTGAAACTTCACGGAGACACTTTTCAGAAAATAAGAAAAATACCTGCCAAAGATGAAGGCCAGGGGGCCCACCGTCTTGCCACGAGGGTGGGGGCGCGCCCCCTACCTCGTGGGCCCCCTATTGCCTCTCCGACTCCAACTCCACCTCCATATATTGAGTTTCGGGGAGAAAAAAAATAAGGGAGAAGAAATCATCGCATTTTATGATACGGAGCCGCCGCCAAGCCCTAAAACCTCTCGGGAGGGCTGATCTGGAGTCCGTTCGGGGCTCCGGAGAGGGGAATCCGTCGCCATCGTCATCATCAACCATCCTCCATCACCAATTTCATGATGCTCACCGCCGTGCGTGAGTAATTCCATCGTAGGCTTGCTGGACGGTGATGGGTTGGATGAGATCTATCATGTAATCAAGTTAGTTTTGTTAGGGTTTGATCCCTAGTGTCCACTATGTTATGAGATTGATGTTGCTATGACTTTGCTATTCTTAATGCTTGTCACTAGGGCCCGAGTGCCATGATTTCAGATCTGAACCTGTTATGTTTTCATCAATATATGAGTGTTCTTGATCCTATCTTGCAAGTCTATAGTCACCTATTATGTGTTATGATCCGTTAACCCCGAAGTGACAATAATTGGGATACTTACCGGTGATGACTGTAGTTTGAGGAGTTCATGTATTCACTATGTGTTAATGCTTTGTTTCGGTTCTCTATTAAATGGAGGCCTTAATATCCCTTAGTTTCTGTAAGGACCCTCCTGCCACGGGAGGGTAGGACAAAAGATGTCATGCAAGTTCTTTTCCATAAGCACGTATGACTATATTCGGAATACATGCCTACATTATATCAATGAACTGGAGCTAGTTCTGTGTCACCCTAGGTTATGACTATTACATGATGAACCGCATCCGACATAATTCTCCATCACCGGTCCATTGCCTACGAGCTTTCCATATATTGTTCTTCGCTTATTTACTTTCCCATTGCTATTGCTATCATCACTACAAAATACCAAAAATATTACTTTTACTACTGTTACCTTTTGCTACCGTCACCACTACTATCATATTACCTTGCTACTAAACACTTTGCTGCAGATATTAAGTTTCCAGGTGTGGTTGAATTGACAACTCAACTGCTAATACTTGAGAATATTCTTTGGTTCCCCTGTGTCGAATCAATAAATTTGGATTGAATACTCTACCCTCCAAAACTGTTGCGATCCCCTATACTTGTGGGTTATCATATATCATGTTCACCGTTTTGACTTCGGGGGAAAATTTCTTCTAACCCCCTATTTTTGGTGTGCGAGGTTCCTCGTCATCATCCTCACTGGGGACCCCTTCTCCTTATGTTCAGCATTTAACTTGCCGGCCTATTTGAAGACCCAACAACTTTTGTTGGTATGGTTGGCAGGCTTATCAGGAGTGCTGTGGATCTGGCAGGGTCGATCAAGTATTCGGTCCAGGCTTGATGAATCGTCTTTGTTTCATTTGAATGGCTTCTTCCGTTGACCGGATTTGGAGCCACTGAATCTGGCGTTGACTGACGTATTCTCTGTATCATCATTGTTGCTCCGACGCTTATGTTTGTTGCGTCGGGGCCTTCCGTTGCCGTTTCGGTTTTCGAAAGTGCCGGGGTCGCTGGTACTGTTACTGCTACGGGCTAGCCAGCTATCCTCACCCGCACAGAAGCGGGTCATTAGTGCTGTAAGGGCTGCCATGGACTTCGGCTTTTCCTGGCCGAGGTGTCAGGCAAGCCATTCATCGCGGATGATGTGTTTGAAGGTTGCTAAGGCTTCGGCGTCCAGACAGTCGACAATCTGGTTCTTTTTAATTAGGAACCTGGTCTAGAATTTCCTGGCCGACTCTCCGGGCTGTTGGACTATATGACTGAGGTCATCGGCATCTGGAGGCCGGACATAAGTGCCTTGGAAGTTGTCTCTAAAGGCATCTTCCAAGTCTTCCCAGCTTCCAATAGAGTTTTCTAGGAGGCTGTTTAACCAGTGCCTAGCTAGCCCCTTAAGTTTTAGGGGAAGGTATTTGATGGTGTGTAGATCATCACCGTGAGCCATGTGAATGTGGAGAAGAAAATCTTCAATCCATACTGCGGGATCTGTTGTGCCGTGGTATGATTCGATGTTCACGGGTTTAAACCCTTCAGGGAACTCGTGCTCCATTACCTCATCGGTGAAGCATAGGGGGTGTGCGGCGCCTCTATATCGGGCCATGTCACGACGTAGTTCGGATGGAGTCTATATGTGGTTTTCAGCCCGAGGTTGGTTGTGTTTATCGCACCAGGCTTGATAGCCCGCCTCTCGCGCCGGAGCACGCCCCCGTGATCCGTAGATTGACCTGGTCTGACCTGCTCTATTTTCCAGGTCCTGTCGTAGGTTGTATGTTTATTCCCGAGCTGTTGTTTCTCTACTTTTACGACGAGGTGGTGCGGGCTGGTGTTCGGCTTGAGTTGTCGCTCTGTCCCGGCCATGTGGTGGTCTATCGGGTCCGCCAGCCGTATTACGCACGGGTGGTATGGGCTCCAACGCCTCATCATCGGATTGGGGCAGCAACTTGCGCTTTGGGTAAATCTTTTTCGGTCGCTCAAGGCCGTATGCTTCAGCTGCCAGGACATTAGTCCTCTGTCGTTGAGCAGGTCTTGGTCAGCTTGAAGCTTCTGCTATTTATTTTTTAGGCTTCTAGCCATGGCTATTAGCCGGCGCTTGAAGCGCTATTGTTCGAGGGGTTCCTCTGGCATGATAAAATCTTCGTCGTCGAGGCTTACGTCATCTTTGGAGAGTGGCAGATAGTTGCTGTCCTCTGAGTCATTGTTCCCTATTTGTCAGGGTCAACTTGCCCATCCTCCCGATCATCCTGTTCAATGGGGTTTTCTTGGTCTTCGGTGTTCTCCGGAGTATCATTGTCTTCGGTGCCGGTATTGCTGTTCTTGCCGCGACGCGATTTAGAGTGACGCCGCTGGCATCGACGTTTTGGTGGTATCTCAGGAGGTTCGTCCTCGATTGGCTTTTTCTCATCGTTGCCGTCGCCGTTTTTAGGTGTATCCACCATATATACGTCATACGAGGAGGTGGCCGTCCAACGTCCGGTGACCGGCGGGTTTTGGGCCTACTCTCCGGCATCGTCGTCCATACCGTTGATGTATTCGGAGGCATAATCAAGCATGTCGGTTAGGTCTTCGATAGTGGCTATGAAGTGGGTGGTGGGTGGGAAGTAAAATTCCCTATTTCCAGCCCCTAGTCTGGGCTGGGCGTGATTCAGAAGCGGTTCCTCTATGATGACGAGGGACCGCATTAGGTCCAAAGCCTCGTTTAAGAGCGGGGTTTGGACATGGTCAGAGGTTTCTGGGCCAAGCTCGCATGACGCGGGCCTCCAGGGTTTTGAAGTAGTATCCGAAGAAGAGTCCAGCCTTGCAATGATTGCTGGAGACGCTGTTCTCTCGGTGTTGAGCTCTAAGGCCGCAGAGAGTCTGGCGGGCTCTAGACTCCCGTCTTCGGACCTGATGACGGGCTCCGGATCTAAGGTCGGGCGGTGGTTGAGGCCACGAACCCTTGGAAGATGAAGTCTCCTCGGATATCAGCGACATAGTTCAGATTTCTAAAACTGATCTGGTGACCAGGGGCGTAGCTGTCGATCTGCTCCAGGTGGCCAACCGAGTTGGCACGCAGTGCGAAGCCGCCGAATACAAAGATTTGGTCGGGGAGAAAAATCTCCTTTGCGACAGCATTGTTGTAGATGTTTGATGGAGCCATCGAGCCTTTCGATGACGACACAGTGGAACTCTCAATGAAAGCACCAATGTCGGTGTCAAAACCGGCAGATCTCAGGTAGGGGGTCCCGAACTGTGCGTCTAAGGATCGATGGTAACAGGAGACAAGGGACACACTGTTTACCCAGGTTCGGGCCCTCTTGATGGAGGTAATGCCCTACGTCCTGCTTGATTGACTTTGATGAGTACAGGGCTTACAAGAGTTGATCTACTATGAGATCGTAATGGCTAAACCCTAATTTTCTAGACTGTATGATTATGATTGTGATCTAGCATCTACGGACTAAACCCTCCGGTTTATATAGACACCAGAGGGGGCCAGGGTTGTACAGAGTCGGTTTACAGAGAAAGGAATACCCATATTCGCACGCTAAGCTTGCCTTCCACGCCAAGGAGAGTCCCATCCGGACACGTGGGAAGGCCTTTTATCTTGTATCTTGACGGCCCATCTGTCTGGCCCACATCACGTAGCCCGGACACCCGAGGACCCCATAATCCAGGACTCCCTCAAGCCCACCAAAGCACCCCCAGGTGACTCTTGGGAGGCTCCTGAAGGAGCGCTCATTAATTAGACACTCCCTTGGTTGGTTGGGCTACATCATATTCTTGCATGGCACGGTTCTTATAGCACCTCCCAGCCAAGCCCACTAGGAACAATCAATTCGGTTGTTTTCAGCAAGCCAGACTCGAGTGATGCAGGAGGGGAGAGGAACGCGACGTTGACCTCCCGTGTCCACGGAGATTGCGCGAGCTAGCGCGTCTCCGGATAGGCAACGGGAGGAATTGGCGTCACCAGCCGAATTGATCGCCATATATAGCCAACGTCACCTCTTCCCCAAAATTCCCTCCACCATTCCCCCCTCATGAGCTTTCCGTCCTGTGTAGATCGCTAACGAAGACTAGGTTAGCGGTGCTCCTGCTCCGGCGTTGGTTGATGGCAGCGGTGATTCGAGTCCTCCTCTTCTTCGACGTGTCCCGCGCCTCCTTAGAGCTGCTCCGATGGCGTCTGTGACTTCAATCACCCCTCCTATGTACTCGTTCTAACTAGATCTGTGAGAATGTGGTAGGGTTTGATCTGTGACCATCTTTTAGCATTGTAGAGCGTCAATCTATATGAATGTGATGTTCTGTTAGCTAGTGGTGATGGGTTTGTAGCATGATAGAAGTTGTTTCCATGCCGGCAAGGATTGATAGCTATTGGTGATGGATTGCTAGTATGCTTGATGTGCGCTATGCTAGTATGCAAGTATGTGTGCTACTTTATTGAACTTCTTGCTATGATTTGAGCTGCTATGTTGAATAGATCATCCGTATATACATGTGTAGTGTTCGTTCATACTATCCATATGTAGTGCTCATTCACACTGTTCATATTCAGTGCTCGTTCCTACTGTTCATGTGTAGCGTGCTCCACTCTTGCTGAGGCGTATGCTTGTAGGACACGAGCACGCAAGAGTTTAGTCAGGCCCTTGTCATGTCCCAGACCCAGTTCACGGTGTCCTATGTCGAGGACTCCCAACCCCCATCAACGACCATATGCCTCCTGATTCAGACGTTTTCGAGGTGCCTCCTAAAGTTCCACCATTTGTGGCTACAACATTTGTGCTCACTCAGACCAATGCTGTAGCTCAAAAGGCAGTTATCAGAGCTAAATCCGGTAGATCTCGGGTAGGGGGTCCCAAGCTGGTGATCTTGGCTTGATGCTAACACGAAGTAGAGAGCCACAATATTTACCCAGGTCCGGGCCCTCTTGAAAAGGTAAAACCCTACGTCATGCTTGTATTGATTGATTGGGATGGGGTACAAAGTACACGATGATCTACCTTGAGATCGTATGAATGAATCTAACCTTCCCTCTACAGACTAAAACCATTGGCTTATATAGGGACCAAGGGGTACCTAGGATTACACATGGTCGGTTGCATCTAGTGATAAATATTCTCGAATATTTGAATATGCCTTGAAGTATATGCGAAGTCTTTGGAGAATTCCATCTTGAGTACTCTAGGAGCCATAGCTTACATGGCCCATTCTTTGATTGTTGTTGGTCCTCGGCCTGGCCCATGAATGACAGCTGACGTGGTGAGTACCCCCTAATCTAGGACACCATTAGTAGACCCTGAACTAGTATTCAAGCCGAGGACCGTAGATCACTCCTCGGGGTAGCTTCGTCTTCTCACTCTACGGCTTCATGGACGAGTTTGATCTTCAACTCGACACCATATCCAAGTAATCCTCGGGATCTGAAGCCCACATTAACCTTTTATGTTCAACTTCTTCTGTTACTGCATCAATGTGTAAACTCGAGCAATGATATACTCTAGGTAATCGGGGCATCTTTTAACAAGGCCCCTGATAAAAATATCGTATTCCTCCTTTAGCTTAACGGCGAAGGATTGTCATGTGAGAGTAGTGAACCGATCGGGTCATGCCCTAATAGACTTTGCCAGAAAATTGAACCGGTGCCACTTAATGTGGAACTGAGAGGTCCCATTAATAGTCATTAAGCCAAATTTATGGCGGCTCGAGGCCATTTTCATTGACACGTCTCATCGATAAAGGGATCGTGCCCCAGATTTCCGGTAACATCATCAACAAAATCCCTCAAAACGCACACACATATACTGCACGTCGTATCAAGAACTGGCAAATTTACTGCACGGCGTGGTGCCCCTTGGTATTTTTATCAGGCTATAAAGGGATGGATGCATCCATATCATCTCACGCTTCCCTGTCTGCGTCATTGCCCAAAAATTCTCAAGCTCTAGCACTCAAAATACATGCAACCATGTCTTCCTCCCTCCGTCGATCCTCTCGATCCAACTCCCCATCCCACAAGAAGATGGCCAGAAAAGGGAAGAGCATCACCGCTCACGCGACCAAGGAGAAGGCTGTCTACAAGAGGGGTGTGTGGATGCCTTCCATCATCACCATAGGCAGCATCACCGAGCTCCAAGGGAGCGGCTACCTCCCCCCCAAGGAGTGGTCAAATGTTGTTCGCCCCTAGTAGGGACGAGATCTGCTCAGCTTCAAGGATCCCAACTCCTCTAGAGTGTGAGCGGGCCGTCTTTGTCTCTCACCCTATCCGAGGTCTCAGTTTCCCAACCCATCCCTTTCTTCAGGGCTTATTGTTCTTTTATGGGCTCCAATTCCATCACCTAGCACCCAATTCCATCCTCAATATAGCCACCTACATAACCTTTTGCGAGGCCTTCCTCTACATAGAGCCCCACTCTGGGCTCTGGCTGAGGCTGTTTTGCATCAAGCCGCACAACAACGTCCCCAATCTAACAAAGTATAGGGGAGTGATGGTCAGAAATCTCAATAACGTTGACTGGCCAAAGGGTAAGTTTATTGAGATGGTGAAGAAGTGGAAGGAGGAGTGGTTCTATATGGCCAACATGCCATCATGAGATCAAGAGGGCCCCCTACCTTCTCGGCTATGCCTTTGAAGAGGCTCCATTCCTGGACCTCCAAGAACCTTGACTCGGGGAACCAAACGGAGGTGGCAGAGCTCCAGTGCCAAGTGAAGGCCTGATAACCCACAACTTTAGGGGATCATGATATGTCTCCAACGTATCTATAATTTTTTGATTGCTCCATGCTATATTATCTACTGTTTTAGGCAATATTGGGCTTTAGTTTCCACTTTTATATTATTTTTGGGAGTAACCTATTAACCGGAGGCCCAACCCAGATTTGCCGTTTTATGCCTATTTCAGTGTTTCGAGAAAAAGGAATATCAAACGGAGTCGAAACGGAACAAAATCAACTAGAGAAGTTATTTTTGGAAGGAAAGCAACCCAGGGAACTTGGAGTGCACGTTAGGGGAGACATGGGCTGCCCACGAGGGTGGGGGGCGCGCCCACCCCCTAGGGTGTCCCCCCTGCCTCGTGGGGCCCTCGTGGCTCCTCCGACGTACTTCCTGCACCCATATATATTGCCGTACCCTAAAACTTCCAGAACAAAGAATAGATCGGGAGTTCCGCTGCCAGAAGCCTCCGTAACCACCGAAAACCAATCTAGACCCATTCTGGCACCCTGCCGGAGGGGGCAATCCTTCTCCGGTGGCCATCTTCATCATCCCGGTGCTCTCCATGACGAGGACGGAGTAGTTCTCCCTCGGGGCTGAGGGTATGTACCAGTAGCTATGTGTTTGATCTCTCTCTCTCTCTCTCTCTCGTGTTCTTGATTTGGCACGATCTTGATGTATCGCGAGCTTTGCTATTATAGTTGGATCCTATGATGTTTTCTCCCCCCTCTACTCTCTTGTAATGAATTGAGTTTCCCCTTTGGAGTTATCTTATCGGATTGAGTCTTTAAAGATTTGAGAACACTTGATGTATGTCTTGTCGTGCGTATCCGTGGTGACAATGGGATACCACGTGATTCACTTGATGTATGTTTTGGTGATCAACTTGCGGGTTCCGCCCATGAACCTATGCATAGGGGTTGGCACATGTTTTCGTCGTGATTCTCCGGTAGAACTTTGGGGCACTTTTTGAAGTCCTTTGTGTTGGTTGAATAGATGAATCTGAGATTGTGTGATGCATATTGTTTAATCATGCCCACGGATACTTGAGGTGACATTGGAGTATCTAGGTGACATTAGGGTTTTGGTTGATTTGTATCTTAAGGTGTTATTCTAGTACGAACTCTAGGGCTGTTTGTGACACTTATAGGAATAGCCCAACGGATTGATTGGAAAGAATAACTTTGAGGTGGTTTCGTACCCTACCATAATCTCTTCGTTCGTTCTCCGCTATTAGTGACTTTGGAGTGACTCTTTGTTGCATGTTGAGGGATAGTTATGTGATCCAATTATGCTATTATTGTTGAGAGGACTTACACTAGTGAAAGTATGAACCCTAGGCCTTATTTCCACACATTGCAATACCGTTTACGCTCACTTTTATCACTTGCTACCTTGCTGTTTTTATTATTTCAGATTACAAATACCTTTATCTACTATCGATATACCACTTGTATCACCATCTCTTCGCCGAACTAGTGCACCTATACAATTTACCATTGTATTGGGTGTGTTGGGGACACAAGAGACTCTTTGTTATTGGGTTGCAGGGTTGCTTGAGAGAGACCATCTTCATCGTACGCCTCCTATGGATTGATAAACCTTAGGTCATCCACTTGAGGGAAATTTGCTACTGTCCTACAAACCTCTGCACTTGGAGGCCCAACAACGTCTACAAGAAGAAGGTTGTGTAGTAGACATCAAGCTCTTTTCTGGCGCCATTGCCGGGGAGGTGAGTGCTTGAAGGTATATCTTTAGATCTTGCAATCGAGTCTTTTAGTTTCTTGTTTTATCACTAGTTTAGTTTATAAAAGAAAACTACAAAAAAATGGAATTGAGTTTGTCTCATACGCTTCATCTTTTTAATATCTTTCGTGAGTATGATGGAAAGGATAATTGTGATCAAGTGCTAGAAGAAGAGATCTCTAAAATGTTTGGCACTAAATATTTGAATGATGAGCATGATTGCAATGTTGTTAGTACGAATTCTTTGAATATCCATGATGCTAATGATGATTACACTAGTTATGATGAAAATGCCTCCTATAAACATGTCAATTTTTGTGGAGAAGACTGGGTTTGCAAGTACACACCAAATAGGGAAGATAGATATTGCAAGAGGCATAAGTACTTAGAAACCAAATTGTTGCAAGAAGAGCTAGATGAATGTGCTGAAAATTTATCTTTTCTTAGCCTACTTGTGAACTTTTCAATGAACGTGATCATTTTAGTACCCAATGCAAATTGTTTCATGAGCGCATCGTGTCCAAAAATTGAGATGACTTGATTTCCCTTGCACATCATAATGAACTTAGTTTGCTCTTGGGTTATGAAGAAATTAAACGTAGAACTAAGGATATTCCAAAATTTGATCTTGATAAAGTTCTTCGTTTTGATCTAGAGGAAATTTATATGTATTGCACGGTGAATTGCATTGAAAATCCTTATATTGCGAATTACATAAATAAACGAAAACAAATAGAAGACCAAGAGAATGCTAACGAAAGGGAAGAGACTTCCCAATATTCTCCTATTATTTCTTATGATGAATCAGGTAACGAAGAGGAGCCCTCTATTCAACTAATCTAATTAATAAGGAGCTCCAAAAAGAGGATTGAACCCACGCATGATGTGGTGAAGAAGAAGAAAATAAAAAGGAAAAGAGGTAAAAAGATATCTCTCCCAAATAATGTTGCTCCTATTATTGTTGTGCCTCATGAAAGTGATACACTTGATGATGATCTCGTTATGCCTATTGTTTGTTGTGATGATTATGATTGGGAAGATAATGATACTTCTTATGATCTTGAAAATCTTTTTGGTACTTGCTTGGAAGAATATAATAATTGCTATACTATCGGTGCTATCTATACTATTAATGATGAGAGTGATTATGCTTATGATATGAAAAGGACCAAGCTTGGGGAAGCTATGTTCGATAAGGATGGCATATTTGAGAATATATTTGCTGCAATTAATGTTTGTCCCAAGCTTGGAGAAGCTATGATTAATGAAGATGATATTTTTAGTCTCCCAAGCTTTGATATGCAAGTTTATAATGATGATAGCATGCCTCCTACTTATGATGATTATTGTGATGATACTTATGCTATAAAAAGTAGTGATTATATTTATAAAACTTGTCATGGTTATGATTACCCCTTCTCTGAACATGACTCTTTTAATGTGGAAACAATTTATAATATTCAAGTCTCTTATGATACTCCCACTATCCGGAAAGAGAAGAATTTTGCTTATGTGGAGAGTAGTAAATTTTCTATGCTTGTAGATCATGAAAAGAATGCTTTAGGTGCTGGTTATATTGTTGAATTCATTCATGATGCTACTGAAAATTATTATGAGGGAGGAACATATGCTTGTAGGAATTGCAATAATATCAAGTTTCTTCTCTATGTGCTTAAAGTTTTGAAGTTATGCTTGTTTTACCTTCCTATGCAAGTTGATTCTCGTTCCCATAAGTTATTTTCTCACAAAATCCCTATGCATAGGAAGTATGTTAGACTTAAATGTGCTAGTCATATTCTTCATGATGCTCTCTTTATGTTTCAATTCTTATCTTATATGTGAGCATCATTGAAATCATCATGCCTAGCTAGGGGCGTTAAACGATAGCGCTTGTTGGGAGGCAACCCAATTTTATTTTAGTTACTTGCTTTTTGTTCCTGTTTAGTAATAAATAATTCATATACCCTCTGTTTAGATGTGTTTTTATGCATTTAATTAGTGTTTGTGCCAAGTAGAACCTTTGGGAAGACTTGGGGGAAGTCTTTGCGATCATGCTGTATAAAACAGAAACTTTAGCGCTCACGAGAACTGCTGCCCTTTTTGTTTGGAGAGTGCTATTTAGTTAATTCTTTTTGCAGATGATTAATAGATAAATTCCTAAGGTCCAGAAATTTATTCGAGAATTTTATGAGTTCCATAAGTATACGTTTGATCCAGATTACTACAGACTGTTCTGTTTTTGACAGATTCTGTTTTTCATGTGTTGTTTACTTATTTTGATGAACCTATGGCTAGTAAAAGAGTTTATAAACCATAGAGAAGTTGGAATACAGTAAGTTTAACACCAATATAAATGAAGAATGAGTTCATTATAGTACCTTGAAGTGGTGATTTATTTTCTTATACTAACGGAGCTTACTAGTTTTCTGTTAAGTTTTGTGTTGTGAAGTTTTCAAGTTTTGGGTAAGGATTCGATGGACTATGGAATAAGGAGTGGCAAGAGCCTAAGCTTAGGGATTCCCAAGGCACCCCAAGGTAATATTCAAGGATAGCCAAGAGCCTAAGCTTGGGGATTCCCCGGAAGGCATCCCCTCTTTCGTCTTCGTTCATCGGTAACTTTACTTGGAGCTATATTTTTATTTACCACATGATATGTGTTTTTCTTGGAGCGTCAATTTATTTTGTTAGGATTTGCTTGATGTTATTTAGAACAATGTTTTGCATCTTTTATTTAAATAAAAGTGGCATTGATAGCCTTTACTATGCCTATGTTACAAGTATACATGTTGCTGTTTGAATAGAATACCAAGGTCTGAAATTATTAAATGTTAGAGAGTCTTCACATAGTTGCATAATTATTCGAATACTCATTGATCTTCACTTAAATCTCTCGGAGTAGTTTGTCATTTGCTCTAGTACTTCACTTATATCTTTTAGAGCATGGTGGTAGTTTTATTTTGAAGAAATAGATGAACTCTCATGCTTCACTTAGATTATTTTGAGAGTCTTAAATAGCATGGTAATTTGCTTAAAATCCTAATATGCTTGGTATACAAGATTAATAATAAAACTTTCTTATGAGTGTGTTGAATACTATGAGAAGTTTGATACTTGATAATTGTTTTGAGATATGGAGATGGTGATATTAGAGTCATGCCAGTTGAGTGGTTATGAATTTGAGAAATACTTGTGTTGAAGTTTGTGATTCCCGTAGCATGCACGTATTGTGAACTGTTATGTGATGAAGTCAGAGCATAATTTATTTATTGATTGCCTTCCTTATGAGTGGAGGTCGGGGACGAGCGATGGTCTTTTCCTACCAATCTATCCCCCTAGGAGCATGCGCGTAGTACTTTGTTTCGATAACTAATAGATTTTTGCAATAAGTATGTGAGTTCTTTATGACTAATGTTGAGTCCATGGATTATACACACTCACACCCTTCCACCATTGCTAGCCTCTCTAGTACCGCACAACTTTCGCCGGTACCATAAACCCACCATATACCTTCCTCAAAACAGCCACCATACCTACCTATTATGGCATTTCCATAGCCATTCCGAGATATATTGTCCATGCAACTTTCCACCATTCCATTCATTATGACACACTTCATCATTGTCATATTGCTTTGCATGATCATGTAGTGGACATCGTATTTGTGGCAAAGCCACCGTTCATAATTCTTTCATACTTGTCACTCATGAGTCATTGCATATCCCGGTACACCGCCGGAGGCATTCATATAGAGTCATATTTTGTTCTAAGTATCAAGTTGTAATTGTTGAGTTGTAAGAAAAAATAAAAGTGTGATGATCATCATTATTAGAGCATTGTCCCAGTGAGGAAAGGATGATGGAGACTATGATTCCCCCACAAGTCGGGATGAGACTCCGGACGAAAAATAAATAAAAGAGGCCAAAGAAGCCCAAATAAAAAAAGAAAGAAAGAAAAGAGGCCATAAAAAAGAGAAAAGGCCCGAATAAAAAAAATAAAAAATGAGAGAAAAATAGAGAAGGGACAATGCTACTATCCTTTTACCACACTTGTGCTTCAAAGTAGCACCATGATCTTCATGATAGAGAGTCTCCTATGTTGTCACTTTCATATACTAGTGGGAATCTTAATTATAGAACTTGGCTTGTATATTCCAATGATGGGCTTCCTCAAAATGCCCTAGGTCTTCATGAGCAAGCGAGTTGGATGCACACCCACTTAGTTTCTTTTGTTGAGCTTTCATATACTTATACCTCTAGTGCATCCGTTGCATGGCAATCCCTACTCACTCACATTGATATCTATTGATGGGCATCTCCATAGCCCATTGATATGCCTAGTTGATGTGAGACTATCTTCTCCCTTTTTGTTTTCTCCACAACCACCATTCTATTCCACCTATAGTGCTATGTCCATGGCTCACGCTCATGTATTGCGTGAAGATTGAAAAAGTTTGAGAACACCAAAAGTATGAAACAATTGCTTGGCTTGTCATCGGGGTTGTGCATGATTTAAATATTTTGTGTGGTGAAGATAGAGCATAGCCAGACTATATGATTTTGTAGGGATAACTTTCTTTGGCCATGTTATTTTGAGAAGACATAATTGCTTAGTTAGTATGCTTGAAGTATTATTATTTTTATGTCAATATGAACTTTTGTCTTGAATCTTTCGGATCTGAATATTCATATCACAAGTAAGAAGAATTACATTGAAATTATGCCAACTAGCATTCCACATCAAAAATTATCCTTTTATCATTTGCCTACTCGAGGACGAGCAGGAATTAAGCTTGGGGATGCTTGATATGTCTCCAACGTATCTATAATTTTTTGATTGCTCCATGCTATATTATCTACTATTTTAGGCAATATTGGGCTTTATTTTCCACTTTTATATTATTTTTAGGACTAACCTTTTAACCGGAGGCCCAGCCCAGATTTGTTGTTTTATGCCTATTTCAGTGTTTCGAGAAAAAGGAATATCAAACGGAGTCAAAACGGAACGAAATCAACTGGAGAAGTTATTTTTGGAAGGAAAGCAACCCAGGGAACTTGGAGTGCACGTCAGGGGAGACACGGGCTGCCCACGAGGGTGGGGGGCGCGCCCCCTGCCTCGTGGGGCCCCCGTGGCTCCTCCGACGTACTTCCTGCACCCATATATATCGTCATACCCTAAAACTTCCAGAACAGAGAATAGATCGGGAGTTCCGTCGCCAGAAGCCTCTGT
>NC_041392.1:239013551-239046131 GCF_002162155.2 Triticum dicoccoides | reverse complement strand
GACGAGGAGGGAGTAGTTCTCCCTCGGGGCTGAGGGTATGTACCAGTAGCTATGTGTTTGATCTCTCTCTCTCTCTCTCTCTCTCTCTCTCTCTCTCTCTCGTGTTCTTGATTTGGCACGATCTTGATGTATCGCGAGCTTTGCTATTATAGTTGGATCCTATGATGTTTTCTCCCCCTCTACTCTCTTGTAATGAATTGAGTTTCCCCTTTGGAGTTATCTTATTGGATTGAGTCTTTAAAGATTTGAGAACACTTGATGTATGTCTTGTTGTGCGTATCCGTGGTGACAATGGGATACCACGTGATTCACTTGATGTATGTTTTGGTGATCAACTTGCGGGTTCAGCCCATGAACCTATGCATAGGGGTTGGCACACGTTTTCGTCGTGATTCTCTGGTAGAACTTTGGGGCACTCTTTGAGGTCCTTTGTGTTGGTTGAATAGATGAATCTGAGATTGTGTGATGCATATCGTTTAATCATGCCCACGGATACTTGAGGTGACATTGGAGTATCTAGGTGACATTAGGGTTTTGGTTGATTTATATCTTAAGGTGTTATTCTAGTACGAACTCTAGGGATGTTTGTGACACTTATAGGAATAGCCCAACGGATTGATTGGAAAGAATAACTTTGAGGTGGTTTCGTACCCTACCATAATCTCTTCATTTGTTCTCCGCTATTAGTGACTTTGGAATAGTTATGTGATCCAATTATGCTATTATTGTTGAGAGGACTTACACTAGTGAAAGTATGAACCCTAGGCCTTATTTCCACACATTGCAATACCGTTTACGCTCACGTTTATCACTTGCTACCTTGCTGTTTTTATTATTTCAGATTACAAATACCTTTATCTACTATCCATATTGCACTTGTATCACCATCTCTTCGCCAAACTAGTGCACCTATACAATTTACCATTGTATTGGGTGTGTTGGGGACACAAGAAACTCTTTGTTATTTGGTTGCAGGGTTGCTTGAGAGAGACCATCTTCATCCTACGCATCCTACGGATTGATAAACCTTAGGTCATCCACTTGAGGGAAATTTGCTACTGTCCTATAAACCTCTGCACTTGGAGGCCCAACAACGTCTACAAGAAGAATGTTGTGTAGTAGACATCACAACTGTTTTCGAGGGTAGAGTATTCAACCCAAATTTATAACACAAGGGGAGCCAAAGAATATTTGGAAGTATTAGCAGTTGAGTTGTCAATTCAACCACACCTGGAGACTAAATGTCTGTAGCGGAGTGATCAGTAGCACAGTAGTATGATAATTTGATAGCAATAGTAACAATAGCAATAGTGACAATAACAACAGTAGCAGTAATTTTGTATCAGTTGTACAATAGCAGCAACAATAGTAACTCAGCAAAGATCAACATATGAAGAGCTCGTAGGCATTGGATCAGTGATTTCCTTGGATAATATTTATCATATAACAGTCATAACCTAGGGTGACACGGAACTAGCTCCAATTCATCAATGTACTGTAGTCATGTATTCCGTATATAGTCATACGTGCTAATGGAAAAGAACTTGCATGACATCTTTTGTCCTACCCTCCCGTGGCAGTGGGGTCCATAAGAAAACCAAGGGGTATCAAGGCCTCCTTTTAATAGAGAACCAGAACAAAGCATTAACACATTGTGAATACATGAACTCGTCAAACTACGGTAATCACCGGAAAGAATCCCAATAATTATCACCTTGGGGTATGCAGATCATAACACGTAATAGGTGCATATAACTTTCATGGTAGGATCAAGAACACAAATATATTGGTGAAAACATAAATGGTTCAAATCTAAAATCATGGCACTCGAGCCCTAGTGACAAGCATTAAGCATAGCAAAGTCATAGCAACATCAATCTCAGAACATAGTGGATACTAGGGATCAAGCGCAAACAAAACTAACTCGATTACATGATGAATCTCATCCAACCCATCACCATCCAGCAAGCCTACGAAGAGATTACTTACTCCCGGTGGTGATCATCATGAAATTGGTGATGGAGGATGGTTGGTGATGATGATAATGATGAACCCCACTCTCCGGAGCCTAGAACGGACTCCAGATCTGGCCTCCCGATGAATAACATGAGGTGGTAGCGGCTCCATACCATGAAACATGATGAAACTTTCTCTGCTCTTTTTATTGGGAAATGGGAATTTATAGTATCCAGATTAGGGTCAGAGGAGCCACGAGGGCCCCACAACCACTAGGGCGCGCCTGGGGGTTAGGCGCACCCTGGTGCCTTGTGGGCACAGGGTGCCCCCCTCCAGTGGGCCTTGGTTCCAATATTCCTCATATATTCCATAAAAAATCTTCAAAATGTTTCGTCCAATTCCGAGAACTTTTATTTCTGCACAAAAACAACACCATGGTAGTTCTGCTGAAAACAACGTCAGTCCAGGTTAGTTTCATTCAAATCATGCAAATTAGAGCCCAAAACAAGAGCAAGAGTGTTTGGAGAAGTAGATACGACACAGACATATCAACTCCTCCAAGCTTAACTCATTGCTTGTCGTCAAGCAATTCAGTTGACAAACTGAAAGTGATAAAGAAAAACTTTTACGAACTCTTTTCTTCTTGTGTTATATATATATGCTTAAATAATACTCAGGCTTTCAGCAAAAATTATAACTAACCATGTAGATAATAACTCTTTGAAATTATATTCACTCATATCAATGGCATAATAACTAGCGAGCAATAATAAAATATTTCAAATGACAACACTTTGTCAAAACAATCATGATATAATATGACAATAGTGGCATCTCGCTAGCCCTTTCTGATACCACAAAACATAAATGCAGAGCAGCTCCAAAGTTCAAGAAGCGACTAAACATTGTAATTCATGGTAGAAGAGATCTTGTCATGATGCACACAACATTAACTATACACAATGCATGAGAACGACAATAGTGCTCTCAGGACTGGTGCTTGCTTAAGAAGGTGACGACTCAATAATAAAAGTAAAATAACATAAAAATAAATAGATATGCCCTTCGTAGAGGGAAGCAGGGATTTACAGAGGTGCTAGAGCTCATAGCTTAAATTAGAGATAAATATAATTTTGGGCGGTGTACCTTTCCTGTCAACGTTACAACCAAGAGTTTTCAATATCTTCCATGCTAAACACATTAGCAATGGTTCACAAGCGGTAAAAGTAAAGTTTACTCCCCGTCCACCAACAAACACAAGCCATGGCTAGCCGAATCCTCGGGTGCCCTCCGTACCAACAATAGTCCAGGGGAGTTTGCTTTAATATTTGCAATTTTAATCATGGGATTGGGCATCCCGATTATCGGCCCCTCTCATGCAAGGACGAGTGAATAAACACTCATCATGAGAATAGCCCGCTTAACATGGAGGATACTGACCACCCCCTATCACTCCATGAGCGGTACAGGCACACAAAACAGGTGTTCATTTGAATATTTAGAGGTGGCACATGCAAATTTACTTGGAACGACAGAGTAATACCACATATAGGTAGGTATAGTGGACTCATCTGGAATAACTTTGATTTAAGGATTTGGATGCACAAGCAGCATTCCCACTTAGTATAGGCGAAGGCTAGCAAAAAGGTTAGGAAGCAACCGGCTAGAGAGTGAAAACGGTCATAAACATGTGTTGTGAATAATTAACATTGAATACTAGCATGAGTAGGATATAAATACCATGAATATAAATATCGTGGAGGCTATGTTAGTTTTGAATCAACTACATGTGTGAACATGTGCCAAGTCAAGCCACTTGAAACATTCGGAGGAGGATACCATATCATCATACTACATCACAACCATTTTAATGCAGGTTGACATCTAAGATAAATCATTATCCACTCCTAACTACTTAAGCATGACATGAGCAACTATAATCTAATTTTTTATCATAACAAGCTGAATCATGGATACTGAATTAAACATATTTACAGAAACAAAAACAAGTTGAGTTCATACCCGCCTTTCCTTGCCACAGTCACTTCATCAAATATCGTCATTATTGCCTTTCACTTGCACGAACGAATGATATGAAAATAATAATAGTGCAAGAGTGTGATGGACTAAGCTGGAATCTGCAAACATTTTATTTAAAGGAGGAGACAAGGTAATGCGGCCTCTTTGTTAGATCAACAATTATGCATATGAGAGCCACTCATCATTTTCATCGCGGTCTTCTCCTTAGTACGACTCAACAAAGGAAAATAATTTCAGAGAAACACACTGAAATATTGTTGGAGTTTTTGTTTTTTCTCGAAGAAGGCAAATTAAAGAAAGAAAAACAAAAATGAGAAAAAATATTTACATGGGAAAGCTCCCAACAAGCAAAAGAAGAAACATGAGATATTTTTGGGTTTCCTTTAATTGTACAACTAATTTAAACTAGAAAGAAAAACTAGAAACAAGCGAGAAATATTATTTTGGATTTTCTCAAAGTTTTTCAAACACACAAGAAGAAAACAAGAAAATAAAACTAACATAGATTATATAATGAAAAACTATGAACACCGAAAATTGGAATGAAATGTGTGAACATGAATGTAATGTCGGTGGGAAATACGTACTCCCCCAAGCTTAGGATTTCGCCTAGCTTGGTATCACCACCGCTGGTCTGGGTAATAATCAAAGTGGCAGCTCGTGGAGGCTCTCGGTGCCTCCGCCTCGGCCCGACGAGTGGCCTCTACTGCTGCATTGTACTCGTGCACCTCGCTCTCATGAATGCATAGTATCTTTGTTTTCTATGATTTGGTGTCAGAGTCCCACACCGAGCTTGCCCTTGGCTCAATGTAAGCCTGTCGTATCGAGCTGTCATTCGACGATGCCCCGTGGACCTCCTCCCAGAGAGATTCATTTTTGTACGTACAAATTTCCGAAATTTTTGGGCCACAAAATGATGTCAACAAATTTCACAAGATTGATAACAACTACTCATATGGATATCTAGAGGCTATATCAAGCTTCCAAACTACTTGGAACTCAAAGTATTCAACATGCAAGCTCATTTTTAGTAGCACCAAGAGTAGATAATTACTCAAAATATAAACCACCAAAGCAAAAACTAATTGGAGCAATGGAGGAGTCACATACCAAGTAGCAATCCTCCAAAACAATTTTCAAAATGGAGCTCTGATCAAAGAGATCAAAAATCTCAGCTTTGGGAGCAAGAACACGAGAGAGAGAGAGAGCTAGAGTGAATTGTTTCTAGAGGTAAGAGACAAAGTGGGCTAAAGAGGTAAGTGAGCGGGTCCTTGTGGGGCCCACAACCCACTAGGGCACGTCCAGGGGCATAGGCGTGCCCTGGTGCCTCATAGGCACCTCCCTAGGGTGGTTTCAATGCTAAAAAACTTAAATATTCAGTAAAAATTCATGTAAATATTTCAGGTCATTTTGAGCACTTTCATTTTTGGGTACCTTTTTTGTTGCACGGATAATTCAGAAAACAGGATGTTCATGACATTTTATTGCATTTAACTAAAAATATAGAAAACGAAAGGTAGGGACATAAGGTTGTGCTTACTAAATTCATCGACCACATACCTTTCAAAAATAATCCATTAATAAGGTTGATCAAGTCTTATCAACAACCACTTTCGATTAGCATGAACCCGAAGAATCTTTGTAAAACACTAAGTTACCTCAACGGGGATATGCATATCCCCTACAATAAGTATTTCATATTTCTTTTTGGTAGCAGGAAGACGAAGTTGAAAACTTCCAATAGTAAGTGTCAGAGTTTTTCCAATAACATTAATACCATTCACTTGAAATTATTTCTTCGGAAAGTGCATCCTATTCTCATTACCATTGATATGAAAAGTGACCTTGCTTTTATTGTAATAAATAACAGCCCCTATACCACCTTTTTCCTTCATACATTTCTTTGCTTCTTGCATATCTTTAGGACTGGGAAATAAAATACCCCTTTTTCTTCGGAGTGGGTTTAGGCGGTGGTTCAGGAAGTGTCCAATCATTATCATTCTTTAATATATTATTCAATAATGCTTCCGCTTGTTCAATAGTTTGTTCCCTGAAAACTCAACCAACACAACTATCTAGGTAGTCCCTAGAAGCATCGGTTAGTCCATTAGAGAAGATATCAAGTATTTCATATTTCTTGAGAGGATGATCATGCATATCATTAAGTAATTGGAGAAGCCTCCCCCAAGCTTGTGGGAGATTCTCTTCTTCAATTTGCACAAAGTTAAATATTTCCTGTAAGACAACTTGTTTCTTATGAGCAGGAAAATATTTTTCGGAGAGGAAATAAATCATATCTGGGGGACTACGCACACAACCAGGAGCAAGAGTATTCCACCAAGTCTTAGCATCACCTTTAATGAGAAAGCAAATAACTTAAGAATATAGTAATAATGATTTTTTCCTCATGAGCAAACAAGGTGGTTATATCATTTAATTAAGTGAGATGTGCCACAACAGTTTCAGTTTCATAGCCATGAAAAGGATCAGACTCAACCAAAGTGATTAACTCAGGATCGACAAAGAATTCATAATCCTTATCGGTAATAAAAATAGGTGAAGTAGAGAACTTATGATCATATTTCATTCTAGCATTCAAGAATTTTTCTTTCAACTTGCATAATAATTTCTTAAGATCATCTCCATCCTTACAAGCAAGAAAATCTCTAGCTACTTCCCCATCCATAACATAACCCTTAGGTATTTCAGGCAATTCATATCTAGGAGCACTAGTTACAATAGGTGAATCATAATTTTCAGTTTCAATAATTTCATCAACTTTAGTAATTTCATCAGTTTCAGCATTCTCAATTTCTTTAGCTTTAGCAATTTGTTCATCAAGAAATTCACCTAGTGGCACAGTATTATCAAATAAAGTACTAGCATCATCAATAGAATCATTCCTAGCATCATGCATAGCAGAAGTGGCATCATCAGTTACTTGCAACATATCAGAAATAATAACAGGTTGCGGTGTTGCAAGCTAACTTAAAACAGATGGTGAATCAAGTGCAGAGCTAGATGGCAGTTCCTTACCTCCCCTCGTCTTAGAGGGAACGGTCTTGGTTCTATCGTCCTTAAGATTCTTCATAGTTATCAATAGATATAAATCCCAAGTGACTCAACAAATATATCTATGCTCCCCGACAACGGCGTCACAAAAAGGTCTTGATAACCCACAAGTATAGGGGATCGCAACAATTTTCGAGGGTAGAGTATTCAACCCAAGTTTATTGATTCGACACAAGGGAAGCCAAAGAATATTTCTAAGTATTAGCAGTTGAGTTGTCAATTCAACCACACTTGGAGACTAAATATCTATAGTAGAGTGATCAATAACATAGTAGTATGATGATTTGATAGCGCTAGTAACAATAGTAATAGTGACAGTAACATCGGTAGCAGTAATTTTGTAGCAGTTATACAGTAGCAGTAACAATAGTAACTTAGCAAAGATCAATATATGAAAAGCTCTTAGGCATTGGATCGGTAATTTCGTTGGATAATGTTCATCTTATAACAATCATAACCTAGGGCGACATAGAGCTAGCTCCAATTCATCAATGTAATGTAGGCATGTATTCCGTATATATTAGTACCTGCTTATGAAAAAGAACTTGCGTGACATCTTTTGTCCTACCCTCCCGTGGTCGCTGATTGATACATCTCCAACGTATCTATAATTTTTGATTGTTCCATGCTATTATATTATCTGTTTTGGATGTTTGTGGGCTTTATTATGCACTTTTATATTATTTTTGGGACTAACCTATTAACCTAGAGCCCAGCGCCAGTTTCTATTTTTTCCTTATTTTAGAGTATCACAGAAAAGGAAAATCAAACGGAGTCCAATTGACCTGAAACTTCACGAAACTTATTTTTGGACCAGAAGAAGCCCACGGAGTATCGAAGATGGACAAGAAGAGTCCGGGGCTGCCCACGAGGGTGGGGGGCGCGCCCCCTGCCTCGTGGACAACTCGGAGGTCCAACGACGTACTTCTTCCTCCCATATATACCCATATACCCTAAAACTTTGAGGAGCACAATAGATCGGGAGTTCCGCCGCCAGAAGCCCCCGTAGCCACCGAAAACCAATCTAGACCCGTTCCGGCACCCTGCCGGAGGGGGAATCCCTCTCCGGTGGCCATCTTCATCATCCCGGCGCTCTCCATGACGAGGAGGGAGTAGTTCTCCCTCGGGGCTGAGGGTATGTACCAGTAGCTATGTGTTTGATCTCTCTCTCTCGTGTTCTTGAGGTGGTACGATCTTGATGTATCGCGAGGCTTTGCTATTATAGTTGGATCTTATGATGTTTCTCCCCCTCTACTCTCTTGTAATTGATTGAGTTTTCCCTTTGAAGTTATCTTATCGGATTGAGTCTTTAAGGATTTGAGAACACTTGATGTATGTCTTGCGTGGGATATCCGTGGTGACAATGGGGTATTCTATTGATCCACTTGATGTATGTTTTGGTGATCAACTTGCGGGTTCCGCCCATGAACCTATGCATAGGGGTTGGCACACGTTTTCGTCTTGACTCTCCGGTAGAATCTTTGGGGCACTCTTTGAAGTACTTTGTGTTGGTTTGAATAGATGAATCTGAGATTGTGTGATGCATATCGTATAATCATACCTGTGGATATTTGAGGTGACATTGGAGTATCTAGGTGACATTAGGGTTTTGGTTGATTTGTGTCTTAAGGTGTTATTCTAGTACGAACTCTATGATAGATTGAATGGAAAGAATAGCTTTATGTTATTTTACTACGGATTCTTGAATAGATCGATCAGAAAGGATAACTTTGAGGTGGTTTCGTACCCTACCATAATCTCTTCATTCGTTCTCTGCTATTAGTGACTTTGGAGTGACTCTTTGTTGCATGTTGAGGGATAGTTATATGATCCAATTATGTTATTATTGTTGAGAGAACTTGCACTAGTGAAAGTATGAACCCTAGGCCTTGTTTCAACGCATTGCAATACCGTTTGTGCCCACTTTTATAATTAGTTACCTTGCTGTTTTTATATTTTCAGATTACAAAAACCTATATCTACCATCCATATTGCACTTGTATCACCATCTCTTCGTCGAACTAGTGCACCTATACAATCTACCATTGTATTGGGTGTGTTGGGGACACAAGAGACTCTTTGTTATTTGGTTGCAGGGTTGCTTGAGAGAGACCATCTTCATCCTACGCCTCCCACGGATTGATAAACCTTAGGTCATCCACTTGAGGGAAATTTGCTACTGTCGTACAAACCTCTGCACTTGGAGGCCCAACAATGTCTACAAGAAGAAGGTTGTGTAGTAGACATCAAGCTCTTTTCTGGCGCCATTGCCGGGGAGGTGAGTGCTTGAAGGTATATCTTTAGATCTTGCAATCGAATCTTTTTGTTTCTTGTTTATCACTAGTTTAGTTTGTAAAAGAAAACTATAAAAAATGGAACTGAGTTTACCTCATACGCTTCATCTTTTTAATATCTTTTGTGAGTATGATGGGAAGGAAAATTGTGCCAAAGTGTTAGAAGAAGAATGCATTAAAATGTTTGGCACTAAATCTTTGAATGATGAGCATGATTGCAATGTTGTTAGTATGAATTCTTTGAATATCCATGATGCTAATGATATGCAAAGCCACAAGCTTGGGGATGCTATGTTTGATGAAGATGATATTTTTTGTCCCCCAAGTTTTGATGAGCAAATTTATTATGATTAAAACATGCCTCCTATTTATGATGATTATATTGATGAAAGTGGATTTGGAGAGGTCATGACTTTATTTAGTGATGAATGCACTATTTCGGAAGAGGTTCCAATTGATTATGAGAACAAAGTTGCTACCTATGATGATTATTGTGATGACATGTATCCTATAAAGATTAATGATAACCATGAAACTTGTCATCATGATTTTAGTTTTCAATTGGATTATGCCTCACATGATAGTTATTTTGTTGAGTTTGCTCCCACTATTATTCATGAGAAGAAGTATGCTTATGTGGAGAGTAGTAAATTTTCTATGCTTGTAGATCATGAAAATAATGCTTTATGTGATGGTTATATTGTTGAATTCATTCATGATGCTACTGAAAAATTATTATGAGGGAGGAATATATGCTTGTAGGAATTGCAATAATTTCAACTTTCCTCTCTATGTGCTTAAAGTTTTGAAGTTATGCTTGTTTTGCCTTCCTATGCTAGTTGATTATTGTTCCTATAAGTTGTTCGGTCACAAAATCCCTATGCATAGGAAGTGGGTTAGACTTAAATGTGCTAGTCATATTCTTCATGATGCTCTCTTTATGTTTCAATTCTTATCTTTTATGTAAGCATCATTGAAATCATCATGCCTAGCTAGGGGCGTTAAACGATAGCGCTTGTTGGGAGGCAATCCAACTTTATTTTTGTCCCTTGCTTTTTTATCCTGTTTAGTAATAAATAATTTATCTAGCCTCTGTTATTATTGAGTTTTTATGTTTTAATTAGTGTTTGTGCCAAGTAGAACTGTTGGGAAGACTTGGGGAAGGTCTTGTTGATCTTGCTGTAAAAAACCGAAACTTTAGCGCTCACGAGAATTGCTACCATTTTTTATTGGAGAGTTATATTTAGTTAATTCCTTTTTCAGATGATTAATAGATAAATTACTCACGTCCAGAAATTTATTTTAGAATTTTTGGGGTTCCAGAAGTTTGCGTTAGTTACAGATTACTACAGACTGTTCTGTTTTTGACAGATTCTGTTTTTATTGTGTTGTTTGCTTATTTTGATGAATCTATGAGTAGTATCGGAGGGTATGAACCATAGATAAGTTGTAATACAGTAGATATTACACCAATATGAATTTAGAATGAGTTCACAATAGTACCTAAGTGGTGATTTCTTTTCTTATACTAACGGAGCTTACGAGATTTTCTATTTAAGTTTTGTGTTGTGAAGTTTTCAAGTTTTGGGTAAAGATTCGATGGACTATGGAATAAGGAGTGGCAAGAGCCTAAGCTTGGGGATTCCCAAGGCACCCCAAGGTAATATTCAAGGACAACCAAAAGCCTAAGCTTGGGGATGCCCCGGAAGGCATCCCCTCTTTCGTCTACTTCCATCTGTAACTTTACTTGAAGCTATATTTTTATTCACCACATGATATGTGTTTTGCTTAGAGCGTCAATTTATTTTGTTAGGATTTGATTGCTGTTATTTAGAAAAATGTTTTGCATCTTTTATTTCAATAAAAGTGGCATTGATAGCCTTTACTATGCCTATTTTACAAGTCCACATGTTGCTGTTTGAAAACAGAAAGTTTACCGCTGTTGCAAAAATTCCCTAGAAAATTCAGAATGTGATAAAATATTGAAACCTTTTTCATAATAAGCTCTGATAAATTTACTACAGTGGGAATTTCCTTTCATAATTTTTGGAGGTATGTAAGTATGTATATTGCTGCACTCTTTACAGACTGTCCTGTTTAGGCAGATTGCTGTTATGTTTGCATTGTTTGCATATGTTTGCTTCTTTAATGATTCTATTTGAGGATAGGACTATTAAATATGCAGAGGCATTTAGTATGCAATATTGAATAATAATTTTAGTGATTTTCTACAGTATAGTATGATAAGGTTTTTGCATGGGTTTATACTAACTTATCTCACAAGTCCTTGTTGAGTTTTGTGTGGATGAAGCTTTTGAGATTTAGGGAGACCGTGATATGAGAGGAATTAAGGAAACACAAAAGCTCAAGCTTGGGGATGCCCAAGTCATCCCAAGATAATATTTCAAGAAGTCTCAAGCGTCTAAGCTTGGGGATGCCCCGGTTGGCATCCCACCTTTCTTCTTCAACAACTATCGGTAAGTTCGGTTGATCCTAAGTTTTTGCTTCTTCACATGATGTTTGCTATTCTTAGGTGTCATTTTATTTAGTTTTGCTTGCTGCTTGAATAAAATACCAATATCTGAAATTCTTAAATGTTAGAGAGTCTTCATATAGTTGCTTAATTATTTGACTACTCATTGATCTTCACTTATATCTTTTGGAGTAGTTTGTTGTTGCTCTAGTGCTTCACTTATATCTTTTTAGAGCACGGTGATGGTTTTATTTTATAGAAATTAATGAACTCTCATTCTTCACTTATATCATTTTGAGAGTCTTTAGAACAGCATGGTAGTTTGCTTTGGTTATGAAACTAGTCCTAATTTGATGGGCATCCAAGAGGGATATAATAAAAACTTTCATATAAAGTGCATTGAATACTATGAGAAGTTTGATACTTGATGATTGTTTTGAGATATGGAGATGGTAATATTAGAGTCATTGTCGGTGTCAAAACCGGCGGATCTCGGGTAGGGGGCCCCAAACTGTGCGTCTAAGGCGGATGGTAACAGGAGGCAGGGGACACGATGTTTTACCCAGGTTCGGGCCCTCTTGATGGAGGTAAAACCCTACGTCCTGCTTGATTTATTCTTGATGATATGAGTATTACAAGAGTTGATCTACCATGAGATCGGAGAGGCTAAACCCTAGAAGCTAGCCTATGGTATGATTGTATGTTGTCCTACGGACTAAAACCCTCCAGTTTATATAGACACCAGAGGGGGCTAGGGTTACACAAGGTCGGTTACAAAGCAGGAGATATACATATCCGTATTGCCTAGCTTGCCTTCCACGCCAATAGGGTCTCATCCGGACACGAGACGAAGTCTTCAATCTTGTATCTTCATAGTCCAACAGTCCGGCCAAAGGATATAATCCGGCTGTCCGGAGACCCCCTAATCTAGGACTCCCTCAGTAGCCCCTAAACCAGGCTTCAGTGACGATGAGTCCGACGCGCAGTATTGTCTTCGGCATTGCAAGGCGGGTTCCTCCTCCGAATACACCACGGAAGAATTTGAATACAAGGATAGTGTCCGACCCTGCAAAATAAGTTCCACATACCACCGTAGAGAGAATAATATTTCCACAAATCTAATCTGCTGACACATTTTGGCAACATGACATTACGCCATGGCCCGGTGATTACTCGAACCGTTTCCTTTAACTAGCCCCGCACATAACGCGAGGCAGTTTCTTGACACGTCTTGTCAAAGCAGAGATCGTGTCCCCCTTATTACGGGATTCTCATCAATACGGTCATGGATAACCCAACCATGCCTAGGACTCCTAGATTTTAGGCAAGTCCCAAATGGCCACGAGGAGGACTCTTGATATTCACCCTCTTTATAAAGGGTTAAGGCTTTTACTTTTTTCCTCCCGTGCTCAATCGAATCCCTCCCCCGCCTCGAGTTCTAACACTCAAAGCCTAGGTCAGGTGCTTCGGATCTTCAATCATGTCCGGATCCAGCCTCCAGGGCTGGTGGATGCCCTCCTCCGTCACGAAAGAGGATATCAAGAAGTTGAGGGAGGCAAGATACCTGACCGCCGAAGTCTCACATCGGCTGCCCGCCCGAGGGCAGGTCGTCCCTACTCCTGAACCCAATGAAGATGTCGTGTTCATCTCCCACTTCCTCCGAGGACTAGGCCTCACTCTGGATCCCTTCATAAGGGGTTTGATGTTCTATTACGGGCTTTGATTTCCATGATCTAGCCCCGGATTCCTTTCTCCACATCTCGGCATTTATTGTCGTATGTGAGGCCTTCCTCCGCATTACTCCTCACTTCGGCCTGTGGCTCAAGACCTTTGATGTGAAGCTGAAGACGGTCGAGGGGCAGTATGCAGCGTGCGGGGGTGCATTAATAAGCAAGATTACCAGAGCTCCGTGGCCCAAAGGTTCCTTTCCAGAGGTGTCCGGATTATGGCAACGGGAGTGGTTCTACATCACCGCTCCCAGAAGTGCCAAGTGGGTAGCTTCCCCTGTCTTTCGCTCGGGCCCTCCACCACAACTGATGTCATGGATCAGCAGGGGGCTGAGCTGGGGTCTAGCCTAAGGATGTGCCCATACTGCAGAGCCACATCCGGGATCTCTTCGAGGGTGATTTTAGTTTGGTTATGGTAGTGCAAGTCATATTGGTTCGTCAAGTCCAGCCTTGCAAACGTCGGCCCCTCCATTTATGGGAACTCAACCCAGAAGGACCGCGCGCTATTCAGAATTTCCTTGGCCTGACGCATAAGGAGATGTATAAGTCGTTCTTCGGACCCCAAATAGTGTCCGGACACCTCCGAGGACATGGACCTGAGCAGCAACCGCACCGCGGCCCAAGTAAGTAATCCTCTAGCTGAACACACTGTATTTCTTTTATCATGACATCATTCTGAAGGATCGCTCTTTGACCAGGACTGGATAACAAAGGTGAAGATGGTCCGGTGTTCGGCTACCCTTCCCGAAGGCTTGGACAATCCGGTGCTGGAAAATATGCTCGAGACGGCACCTTGCCTGGTTCCCTCAAAGGAAGATGAAGGGGGGAATAGAGAGGGCCAAAGCGGGCCTCCACCGCTACCTGTTTCAACTGAGGGAACGAGCGCCTCCGTGAGGGAGGATAGCCAAGGGAAGGAATCTGACATTCCCTCGCCCCGGGGGAGGAAGAGGACTACCTCTGATGATCCGGAAACCAAGGTTTCCAAACGGGAGAAGAAAACTCCACCAGAGGGTCCCGCCTCGGAGGGTGCTCTTGCCGCACAAAGTCCATGCGGGGATCAGCCCTCTAACGAGCTATAAGTAATCAAAAAGTACTTAGTGGTGAAGATGTACTACCTTACTTCTGAGGAAAATAACCGAATCATCTATCTTGTAGTTCGGATCTGAGCCCTTCTCAACAGAGCTCATCTTCGGGGGATCTTCTTCTGGAGATGATGGAGAGTGAAACGCCTCCCCCGGACTCCCTGGCTCAAGAAGCGGGCAACCCTGAAGTGTCATCACGGAGAGTTTCTCTGGATCCGGCAAGGCCAGAAGATAATCCCATGGTTGCCCGAAGCCCTCAGTATCCGGCTCTTGAAGAGAGCAATCAAAAGAGTCCGACACCATCTGGTATGCGGTCGGACGTACTGAAGGGTCTGCTAGAGCGAGCGACTATCTCAGAAGAGCACCGTACATTAATGTGTATGGTGATTGAAAAGATTTCGTCTGCCGAAAATGGGTTGCATGAAGCCTTTATGAGTCTACTGACGGGCTTTGAGGTACGTGAAATGGTATACATTTGTGATGGTATCACACATTTTTAGGTGTGCCCTGTGTAGATAGTAGCCCCTGAGACTCTGGTTGCCGTCGAGAACGGCGGTGATCAGAGGATCGTAATCCCAGGTAATAACCAGCCCGCCTTTATATACAGGTGGCTGGAGCTCCGGTGGCTAGCCGAACTTATGGGGTTGCCGAACTAAAGCGGCAACTAGATGCAGTGGATGCCGACATCGAGCTTGTTAGCAAGCGGCTTGACGAAGCACAGGGTAGGTGATATTTATAGTGAATGTCACATAGTAAGAGCAGCGTGATGCCAGTATCTTTAATATGTTGTGACTGCAGATGGAGCTGCCGCCGTGGAGGCCCTACGGGCGGAGCTTGCCTGAGCCAAGGAGCAAGAAAGAAGTAGTAATGCGGCCGCTTTGAAAGCGGCCGAAGAGTTGAGAGCCGAGAAGGCCGCGCATAGCGAGAGCAAAGAGAAAATGGCCAAAATGGCTGTGAAGTTAAGAGACACTACCGACCGCTGCCAGTTTTTTGAAGAAGAAAGCCGGGTGAAGGCTACGGACCTCGAAAAGGCCACAATGGAGACCAAAGACACCCGCTCTGCAATGAGAGCAAAGAAGGAGGAACTACGTGAAGCCGGGGATATTGTGGCTGGGAAGCCCTTTATGCTGCGGAGGAAGTTTGGTGATCCGCGGTATGCCCCTCTGGATCGGCTGTGGAGTTCGGCCGACACATATTTGGACTTAGAGGCGAGCGCTGTCGATGCGGCCGAATACTTCCGAGATCAAACAGATCGTGAAGTGGACAAGCTATTCTGGTCGCAATTCAACGTTCCAGAGCGTCCGCTTCCATTGACTTATCAGCTTGCCAAATGGGCCGAACTCCATAGCCGATCTCGGGTAGGTGGTCCCGAACTGTGCGTCTAAGGCGGATGGTAACAGGAGGCAGGGGACACGATGTTTTACCCAGGTTCGGGCCCTCTTGATGGAGGTAAAACCCTACGTCCTGCTTGATTTATTCTTGATGATATGAGTATTACAAGAGTTGATCTACCACGAGATCGGAGAGGCTAAACCCTAGAAGCTAGCCTATGGTATGATTGTATGTTGTCCTACGGACTAAAACCCTCTGGTCTATATAGACACCAGAGGGGGCTAGGGTTACACAAGGTCGGTTACAAAGGAGGAGATATACATATCCGTATTGCCTAGCTTGCCTTCCACGCCAAGTAGAGTCCCATCCGGACACGAGACGAAGTCTTCAATCTTGTATCTTCATAGTCCAACAGTCCGGCCAAAGGATATAGTCCGACTGTCCAGAGACCCCCTAATCCAGGACTCCCTCAGTCATGCTAGTGAGTAGTTGTGAATTTGAGAGATACTTTGTGTTAAAGTTTGTGATTCCCGTAGCATGCACGTATGGTGAACCGTTATGTGATGAAGTCGGAGCATGATTTATTTATTTATTGTCTTCCTTATGAGTGGCGGTCGGGGATGAGCGATGGTCTTCTCCTACCAATCTAACCCCCTAGGAGCATGCACATAGTACTTTGTTTCGATAACTAATAGATTTTTGCAATAAGTATGCGAGTTCTTTATGACTAATGTTGAGTCCATGGATTATACGCACTCTCACCCTTCCATCATTGCTAGCCTCTCTAGTACCGTGCAACTTTCGCCGGTACCATAAATCCACCATATACCTTCCTCAAAACAGCCACCATACCTACCTATCATGGCATTTCCATAGCCATTCCGAGATATATTGCCATGCAACTTTCCACCGTTCCGTTTACTATGACACGCTCCATCATTGTCATATTGCTTTGCATGACCATCTAGTTGACATCGTATTTGTGGAAAAGCCACCGTTCATAATTCTTTCATACATGTCGCTCATGAGTCATTACACATCCCGGTACACCACTGGAGGCATTCATATAGAGTCATATTTTGTTCTAAGAATCGAGTTGTAATTCATGAGTTGTAAGTAAATAAAAGTGTGATGATCATCATTATTAGAGCATTGTCCCAGTGAGGAAAGGATGATGGAGACTATGATTCCCCCACAAGTCGGGATGAGACTCCGGACTAAAAAAAGAGTCCATAAAAAATAAGAAGAGAAAAGGCCCAAATAAAAAAAATAAAAATAAAAAAATGAGAGAAAAAGAGAGAAGGGGCAATGCTACTATCCTTTTACAACACTTGTGCTTGAAAGTAGCACCATGATCTTCATGATAGAGAGTATCCTATGTTGTCACTTTCATATACTAGTGGGAATTTTTCATTATAGAACTTGGCTTGTATATTCCAATGATGGGCTTCCTCAAAACGCCCTAGGTCTTCGTGAGCAAGCGAGTTAGATGCACACCCACTTAGTTTCTTTTGTTGAGCTTTCATACATTTATAGATCTAGTGCATCTGTTGCATGGAAATCCCTACTCACTCACATTGATATCTATTAATGGGCATCTCCATAGCCCGTTGATACGCCTAGTCGATGTGAGACTATCTTCTCCCTTTTTGTCTTCTCCACAACCAGCATTCTATTCCACATATAGTGCTATGTCCATGGCTCGCACTCATGTATTGCGTGAAGATTGAAAAGGTTTGAGAACATCAAAAGTATGAAACAATTGCTTGGCTTGTCATCGTGGTTGTGCATGATTTAAATATTTTGTGTGGTGAAGATGGAGCATAGCCAGACTATATGATTTTGTAGGGATAGCTTTCTTTGGCCATGTTATTTTGAGAAGACATGATTGCTTCGTTAGTATGCTTGAAGTATTATTGTTTTTATGTCAATATTAAACTTTTGTCTTGAATCTTTATGCATCTGAATATTCTTGCCACAATAAAGAGAATTACATGGATAAATATGTTAGGTAGCATTCCACATCAAAAATTCTGTTTTTATCATTTACCTACTCGAGGACGAGCAGGAATTTAGCTTGGGGATGCTGATATGTCTCCAACTTATCTATAATTTTTGATTGTTCCATGCTATTATATTATCTGTTTTGGATGTTTGTGGGCTTTATTATGCACTTTTATATTATTTTTGGGACTAACCTATTAACCTAGAGCCCAGTGCCAGTTTTTGTTTTTTCCTTGTTTTAGAGTATCGCAGAAAAGGAAAATCAAACGGAGTCCAATTGACCTGAAACTTCACGAAACTTATTTTTGGACCAAAAGAAGCCCACGGAGTATCGGAGATGGACCTCAAGAGTCCCGGGCTGCCCACGAGGGTGGGGGGCGCGCCCACCCCCCGGGCACGCCCCCTGCCTCATGGACAGCCCGGAGGTCCACCGACGTAATTCTTCCTCCCATATATACCCATATACCCTAAAAACTTCGAGGAGCGTAATAGGTCGGGAGTTCCGCCGCCAGAAGCCCCCGTAGCCACCGAAAACCAATCTAGACCTGTTCCGGCACCCTGCCGGAGGGGGAATCCCTCTCCGGTGGCCATCTTCATCATCCCGGCGCTCTCCATGACGAGGAGGGAGTAGTTCTCCCTCGGGGCTGAGGGTATGTACCAATAGCTATGTGTTTGATCTCTCTCTCTCTCGTGTTCTTGAGGTGGTACGGTCTTGATGTATCGCGAGCTTTGCTATTATAGTTGGATCTTATGATGTTTCTCCCCCTCTACTCTCTTGTAATGGATTGAGTTTTCCCTTTGAAGTTATCTTATCGGATTGAGTCTTTAAGGATTTGAGAACACTTGATGTATGTCTTGTGTGGGATACCCGTGGTGACAATGGGGTATTCTATTGATCCACTTGATGTATGTTTTGGTGATCAACTTGCGGGTTCCGCCCATGAACCTATGCATAGGGGCTGGCACACGTTTTCGTCTTGACTCTCAGGTAGAATCTTTGGGGCACTCTTTGAAGTACTTTGTGTTGGTTTAAATAGATGAATCTGAGATTGTGTGATGCATATCGTATAATCATACCCACGGATACTTGAGGTGACATTGGAGTATCTAGGTGACATTAGGGTTTTGGTTGATTTGTGTATTAAGGTGTTATTCTAGTACGAACTCTATGATAGATTGAACGGAAAGAATAGCTTTATGTTATTTTACTACGGACGCTTGAATAGATCGATCAGAAAGGATAACTTTGAGGTGGTTTCGTACCCTACCATAATCTCTTCGTTCGTTCTCCGCTATTAGTGACTTTGGAGTGACTCTTTGTTGCATGTTGAGGGACAGTTATATGATCCAATTATGTTATTATTGTTGAGAGAACTTGCACTAGTGAAAGTATGAACCCTAGGCCTTGTTTCAACGCATTGCAATACCGTTTGTGCTCACTTTTATAATTAGTTACCTTGCTGTTTTTATATTTTCAGATTACAAAAACCTATATATACTATCCATATTGCACTTGTATCGCCATCTCTTTGCCGAAATAGTGCACCTATACAATCTACCATTGTATTGGGTGTGTTGGGGACACAAGAGACTCTTTGTTATTTTGTTGCAGGGTTGCTTGAGAGAGACCATCTTCATCCTACGCCTCCCACGGATTGATAAACCTTAGGTCATCCACTTGAGGGAAATTTGCTACTGCCCTACAAACCTCTATACTTGGAGGCCCAACAACGTCTACAAGAAGAAGGTTGTGTAGTAGACACCACTGATACGTCTCCAACGTATCTATAATTTATGAAGTATTCATGCCATGTTTACAATAATTTTATATGGTTTTGTTATGATTTGATTGGAACTAACCCGGACTGACGTTGTTTTCAGTAGAACTACCATGGTGTCATTTTTTGTGCAGAAATAAAAGTTCTTGGAATGGGTTGAAAAGTTATAGGGATTTTTATGGACCAAAAGAGACCCCCGAGGCATCGGAGTTAGGCCAGAAGAGTCCCGAGGTGACGACAAGGTAGGGGGGCACGCCCTACCCCCCAGGGGGTGCTCCTATCTTGACGTTGCCTCGTGGAGCCCATTGACGTGAGACCGACGCCAAAAATTTCTATAAATACCAAAACCCCCAGAGAGAAACCTAGATCAGAAGTTCCAACGCCGCAAGCCTCTGTAGCCACGATAAATCAATTTAGGCCCTCTCTGGCACCCTGCTGGAGGGGGGCATCATCATTGGAGGCCATGGAGGAGGAAGCCGGAGGGGGCCATCACCGCCTTGGAGGCCAAGGACCAAAGGGAAAACCTCTCCCCATCTTGGGGGGAGGCCATGGAGGAGGAAGCACAAGGGGGAGACTCTCTCCCCCCCTCTCTCATTGTCGTCGGGGGAATCATCGCCTCGATGATTGTCTTCATCAACATCACCATCTTCATCACCTTCCTCATCTCTTTTCGACGGTCCACTCTCCCTCACCCTGCTGTAATCCCCTACTTGAATATGGTGCTTTATGCCACATATTATGATCCAATGATGTGTTGCCGTCCTATGATGTTTTGAGTAGATTTCTTTTGTCTTTTGGGTTGTTTGATGATATATATTGGTTTGAGTTGTATGTTTTTTTGGTGCTGTCCTATGGTACCTTTCGTTCTGCACACACATGAAGGATTCCCGATGTAGGGTGTTACAATACGTTCATGATTCGCTTATAGTGGGTTGCTAGAGTGACATAAGCTTAAACCCGAGTAAAGGGGTTGTTGCGTATGGGATAAAGGGGACTTGTTACTTTAATGCTATGGTTGGGTTTTACCTTAATGATCTTCAGTTGTTGGGATGCTTGCTAGAGTTCCAATCATAAGTGCATATGATCCAAGTAGAGAAAGTATGCTAGCTTATGCCTCTCCCTCATATAAAATTGCAATAATGATTACCGATCTTGTTAACAATTGCCTAGGACAATTCCGCACACCGACCCATCATTATTCCACACTCGCTATTTTTAATATATTGTAATATATTCTAACTTTATGTTAACAACACCTATTTTTATATTCTAGATATCATGCAATGTTATCCTCTTCATACCCATAATGTAGTTTATTTCTCGTTTCTAGATGGAAGCAAACGTTCGGTGTACGTAGAGTCGTATTAGTGGCAGATAGGACTTGAGAGAATATTGATCTTACCTTTAGATCCTTGTGGGTTCTACACTCCATACTTATCACTTCCACCTTTTGAAATTTCTATGATGATTCCTTGCACTTGGGGATTATCAAGCTCTTTTCTGGCGCCGTTGCTGGGGAGCAGTAGCGTGGGGTTGATATTCTCGTGTGTGCTTGTTTGCTTTCTTCACTAAGTAGATTTTGTTTTCCCTTTATTTTTGTTTTCTTTAGTTGTGGGTGAAACAAAAAAAATTAATTAGAATGAAAATACAAAAAAATTACTTGCCTCTTATGCCTAAAAACGTTTACAAAAAGAGAAGTGATTGGAAGGTTATGCATTGGAGAAGTGAGGGTCGACCTTGAACACTTGTGTTCATGCTCATGGAAACAATGTAAAATTTTCATGGAAGTTTCTCAAAAATAATTATCCCCTTGTATATATCCATTGTATTATAAAAATAATTTGCCAAGTTTTGGTTTTAGGATGATTAGATTGCTTGTTTGCTATGTGCGGTGCAAAAACAGAAACTTTGGCTGTAGTGCGTGAATTTACAATTTTTTACTGGAACGTCAAAAGTTTCTGAAATTCTTACACAGTAATGATATGCAATTTTTTTATTTTGTGCTAATGTTTTAGAATTTTTGGAGTTACAAAAGTACACTAAGTTTCCAGATTGCTACAGACTGTCCTGTTTTTGACAGATTCTGTTTTCTATGTGTTGTTCGCTTATTTTGATGAATATATGGGTTGTATCGGGTGGTATTAACCATGGTGAAGTTGGAATACAGTAAATATAATGCTATTATGAAATTGTAACTAGTTTACAGTAGTACCTAAAAGTAGTGATTTTCTTTATTATACTAACGGATCTCACAAGGTTTTTTGTTAAGTTTTGTGTGGATGAAGTGTTCGAAGATCGAGGAGTTATCAATATGAGAAGAATAAGGAGAGGCAAGAGTCCAAGCTTAGGGATTCCCAGGCACCCCAAGTAAATATTCCAAGGATACTCAAGCATCTAAGCTTGGGGATGCCCTGGTTGGCATCCCATATTTCTTCTTCAACAATTATCGGTATATCTTGGTTTTTGTTTTGCTCACATGATATGCGTCTTTTGTGTTTATTTATTTTTATTTTCCTTTGTGCACCATGCTAGTATTAGATAGTCCTCCATTGATTTATAGAATTCTTCATGCGCTTCACTTAAATCTTTTGAGTATGGCTTTATAGAATGCTCTTTGTGCTTCACTTAAATCTTCTGAGTATGGCTTTATAGAATGCTTCTTGTGCTTCACTTATATATTTTGAGCTTGGATGTTGGTAAATCTATATTAATTGTAGAATGCTCCATGAACTTCACTTATATCTTTTGGAGTATGAATAATACTATAATCGAAATTGGGCTTGGAAGAGTATCATTAAAATATCATGCCTAGCTAGGGCGTTAAACGATAGCCATACTCAAGAGATAAACATTATTGCCTACGTAGAACACACACCCACACACCCACACAGAGAGAGCGAAGTAGGGCTAGCCTTGTTCTTCTTCCTCCTCTATCCAAACATCTCAAGGAGCAAGCTTGTAGCTACCTTGTTGAGATAGTGATCAGGCAGAGACCCCGCAGAGCAGGACTAGGGGTGTTATCTCCTAGGAGAGCCCCGAACCTGGGTAAGATTCGCAAGCGTATGCGGTCTCGCTCACTCTCGCTTCTAGAGCCCGGTGATGTACTATTGTCCCTCTCCATGATTAGCCATCCCTTGGCATATGTCGCTCCACAACCCCGACATTTGGCGCCCACCGGGGGGCAAGGTGCACCGTCATCCGGAAACATGTTCTGTATGGGAACCCTTTTCCTTCCCAGTGAATGCAGCCAGCCCGGCACGCCGGATGGTGTTTGCGTTGACACGCTACATGGTGCAGAAGCGCTTGCGCAGTGAGCAGTCTCACCGAACTCGTCGATGGGATCCGTCTCTCCGACGAACCTGCGCCCGACGTGGGAGCAGCCCACTCCAAAAGCTGCCTCGCCGACCTCATTGGCAAGATCAACATCGCCAATGAGCCCACCTTCGACATAGAGTCTGTTGGCTCCATCGACCCGATGGTCATTGACTTCGATGTGGCATCTCCCGATTCCTTCCCCGCCAATGTGGTGGTCATCGATGACCTGCACCCTCCTGCGACCAGCAACGCCAGCACCAGCACCGTCATGGAGGTGCTGGTCATCAGCAACGATTGTGCCTTCGATGGGGCTGCTCACGACCCGCTGCAGGCAGCAGTGCGGGGCTTATCCGCGCCCGTTGCAGAGAACGCAGATGGAGCAACATTGGAAGCCTTCCGCGTCTTGCTCCTCGAGAGCGCCCAGAAGTTGGCGGCCATGAGGCGCCTCAGCGAAGCCTACCAACGCGAGATCGACCCCTTCGTCTGCGGCACGCCGGCTGCTGGCGAACCGAGCCGGATGGGCACCATTCGGCAGCGTGGCGCGGCCGTTGCCAGCATGCTGGGAGCCGACCACCCTGTCTATGCCACACCTTTGGAGAATCTGCGTGCTGCCTAGGCAGCAGCAGACGAACTGGATGACCTGGAGGGTGACGAGCGATGCTGCATGGTGGAGCGCATCCAGCAGCTCCTCGACGCGGCCACACACCAAGAAGCTGGCCTCCGCGTGGCGGAACCCGACCTGCACGCCGAGAACCTCCTCCCACGCCGAGAACATGGCGTGGCCTCCAGGACGCTGACAGGCAGCGCCCGCAACCGGAGAGACCAAGGCCGGCTGCTAGCCACAACCAAACACGCATCACCATCGAGCATGACCAAGACGGCCTCCCTCGAGCAGTCGAACAGCGGGGCGATCGTCTGCTTCCCCCGCGCAGGAAGAGGCGCGTCGCCCCGCCGGCTGTTGAGCACCCGACTCTCGGAGACCGGCTAGGCCCTCATGAAGGAGTCGGAGAAAATGACGCCCACCATCGGATCGACCGACTGGCTTGATCTCTGGCGGTAGAAGAAGAAGATGCAATCGGCCCGCCTTGTTTCGGCCCCCGCATTCGCGACGAGCCCTCCCCAAAGGGTTCTCACTCCCTCGAGACACTCCCAAGTACAACGGCTCCGTGAAGCCGGAAGATTGGTTGGTTGACTACTCCACTGCCGTCAACATAGCAAACGACAACAAGAGCATGGCTGTGAAGTACGTTCCGCTCATGCTCCAGGGCACGGCCCGGACATGGCTGAATAACCTCATGCCCTACAACGTCAATAGCTGGTTGGACTTCACCGAAGTCTTCATCCACAACTTCACCAACACCTACAAGCGGCCGCCCAAGCCCCGCCAGCTCTCTCTGTGCGTTCAAGGCCCGACCGAGTCCACCCGCGAGTACTTGACGTAGTGGGCCGAACTGGACAACTCCTGCGAAGGGGTGCACGAGGTGCAAGACATAGAGTACTTCACTGCCAGGTGCCGAGAGGGCACCCTACTCAAGCACCGACTCCTCTTCCACGAGCCAGCTACACTTGACGAACTGCTAATCATAGCAGACAAATACGCCACTACAATTGTTTGGTGACTGAGAATGTAGTTTGTTAGTCTTCAAGAAACTTTATGGTCTATACTTTAACATGTGAATAGCTTGTTACTTGATCATCAGAAGTCTTATTAGATGAGCTACTATTTATGATATATAATGATGCTAGAAAAAGTTTTTGGGACTATCATTCATCAAACTTATGCACTATGCTAGCATTCACACTTCATAAATTATTTCTTTTATCATTTACCTACTCGAGGACGAGCACAAATTAAGATTGGGGATGCTGATACATCTCCAATGTATCTATAATTTATGAAGTATTCATGCCATGTTTACAACAATTTTATATGGTTTTGGTATGATTTGATTAGAACTAACCCGGACTGACTATGTTTTCAGCAGAACTACCGTGGTATCATTTTTTGTGCAGACATAAAAGTTCTTGGAATGGGCTGAAAATTTACGGTGATTTTTATGGACCAAAAGAGACCCCCGAGGCATCGGAGTTGGGCCAGAAGAGTCCAGAGGCAACGGCAAGGTAGGGGGCGCCCTACCCCCAGGAGGGTGCTCCTGTCTTGCCGTTGCCGCGTGGACCCCCTTGATGTGAGACCGATGCAAAAAATTCCTATAAATACCAAAACCCCTAGAAAGAAACCTAGATCGGAAGTTCTGCCTCTACAAGCCTCTGTAGCCATGAAAAATCAATGTAGGCCCTCTCTAGCACCCTGATGGAGGGGGCCATCATCACCGGAGGCCATGGAGGAGGAAGCTGGAGGGGGCCATCATCACTATGGAGGCCAAGGACTAGAGGGAGAACCTCTCCCCATCTAGAGGGGATGCCATGGAGGAGGAAGCACAAGGGGGATACTCTCTCCCCCCCTCTCTCTCGGTGTCGCCAGAGTGCCACCGGGGGAATCATCACCGCGGTGACCGTCTTCATCTTCATCACCTTCCTCATCTCTTTTCGGTGGTCCACTCTCCCGCACCCCGCTATAATCCCCTACTTGAACATGGTGCTTTATGCCACATATTATGATCCAATGATGTGTTGTCGTCCTATGATGTTTTGGGTATATTTCTTTTGTCTTTTTGCTTGATTGATGATCTAGATTGGTTTGAGTTGCATGTTTTATTTTGGTGCTGTCCTATGGTGCCTTTTGTGCCGCACACACGTAAAGGATTCCCACTATATGGTGTTGCAATACGTTCATGATTCTCTAATAGTGGGTTGCTAGAGTGACATAAGCTTAAACCCGAGTAAGGGGGTTGTTGCGTATGGGATAAAGGGGACTTGATACTTTAATGCTATGGTTGGGTTTTACCTTAATGATCTTTAGTAGTTGCAGATGCTTGATAGAGTTCCAATCATGAGTGCATATGATCCAAGTAGAGAAAGTATGTTAGCTTATGCCTCTCCCTCATATAAAATTGCAATAATGATTACCGATCTTGTTAGCAATTTCCTCGGACAATCCCGCACACCGACCCGTCATTATTCCACACTCTCTATTTGTAATATATTGTAATATATTCTAACTTTATGTTAACAACACCTATTTTTTTATTTTAGCTCTCCAATATCATGCAAAGTTATCCTCTTCATACCCACAACATAGTTTATTTCTCATTTCTAGATGGAAGCAAACGTTCGGTGTACGCAGAGTCGTATTGGTGGCAGATACGACTTGAGAGAATATTGGTCTTACCTTTAGCTCCTTGTGGTTCGAAACTCCATACTTGTCACTTCCACCTTTGGAAATTGCTACGATGATTCCTTGCACTAGGGGATTATCAGCAGCAGGGTCCATAAGGAAACTAAGGGATATTAAGGCCTCTTTTTAATAGAGAACCGGAACAAAGCATTAACACATACTAAATACATGAACTCCTCAAACTACGGTAATCATCAAAAAGAATCCCAATTATTGTCACCTTGGGGTAGGCGGATCATAATACGTACTAGGTGCATATAACTTGCATGGTAGGATCAAGAACACAAATATATTGGTGAAAACATAAACGGTTTGGATCTAAAATCATGACACTCAGGCCCTAGTGACAAGCATTAAGCATAGCAAAGTCATAGCAACATCAATCTTAGAAGATAGTGAATACTAGGGATCAAGCCCTAACAGAACTAACTCGATTACATGATGAATCTCATCCAACTGATCACCTTCCAGCAAGCCTACGGAGATATTACTCACTCCCGGTGGTGAGCATCATGAAATTGGTGATGGAGGATGGTTGGTAATGACGATGATGACGAATCGCCCTCTCCGGAGCCCAGAACAGACTCCAGATCTGGCCTCCCGGTGAAGAACAGGAGGTGGCGGCGGCTCCGTATCATGAAACGCGATGAAACTTTCTCTCCTATTTTTTCTCCGGAAATAGGAATTTATAGTATCCAGATTAGGATCAGCGGAGCCACGAGGGCCCCACAACCCACCAGGGCACGCCTAGGGGGGGGGGGGTAGGTGCACCCTGGTGCCTTGTGTGCACAGGGTGGGCCCCTCCAACGGATCTTTGTTCCAAAATTCCTCATATATTCCATGAAAATTCTCCAAAAACTTCGTCCAATTCCGAGAACTTCTATTTCTGCACAAAAACAACACCATGGTACTTCTGCTGAAAACGTCAGTCAGGGTTAGTTTCATTCAAATCATCCAAATTAGAGTCCAAAACAAGAGCAAACATGTTTGGAAAAGTAGATATGACGGAGATGTATCAAGGCCATCATCGACAGGGGTGTCACCTTGGTAGATGTGGTCCATGTGATGTTGCAACGCTAAATCCAACATCTCCAGGTGTGACCTATGTCAATGTGGCGATATGAGACGGGGAGTGAGGCTTCGGTGATCCGCAACTTCTTTTGAGGAAAGGACCCCGACGGGATGTGGAAGATCCTCAACACCAAGGATAACAAGGTCCGGACTGAAGGGTACGATGTTGGCTACTATCGCGCGTGCCCTGCTTCTAAGTTTTTTTTCCTTTTTATGCTTTAATTCGCTCTTTAAGTTTCTGGCGCATCCTTGATCCGAATTCTCAGCTTTCCATGTCTATTTCGGAGGGCTGGCGCACATGCACCAGGTCGATCAAGTCTCCAGCTCCTCAACGGGAAGGACCTCTAAGCCCCATGCTAGAGGGGCTCCCGATCAAGGATCCTTATGTGGTCCCCGAGAATAAGAAGGGGAAGAATCCAACATCCTTATGTTTTTTCCTTTTACTTTTTTTACAAGGAGCAGTACGACCTATCGGCTGAGGAGAACTCTGCAAAGGGCATGCCAAGGCCTTCGCTAGCCTTGAGCTCATTAGAGATGGCGCCCAATCCCTCCCTTATAGAGATCAGGTTAGGAGAGATTTCATCACACCCTAATCCCCCAGCATCCAGTGCTGGGGTAGAGATCAACATCCCTATAGCCGAGGTTCATACCTCGGTTGTGGGGAAAATTACTGAGGATCAGGGGAAGATACTCCCCTTAATCAGGAAGAACTGTTGCTTAGTCACCTAGTTTCCCCGGCCCACATGACTCCAGAGCCACGGGGCTAACTAGAAGCGCTTCCTTCTTCATTAACCGATATGGGGCAGTGAGGACAACGCCTTTAGTGCTCGACCATGAAGTGGCCGAGTTGTTGGAGCGATGGTAACCCACAAGTATAGGGGATCAGTTGTAGCCTCTTTCGATAAGTAAGAGTGTCGAACCCAATAAGGAGCTAAAGGTAGAACAAATATTTCCTCAAGTTCTATCGACCACAAATACAACTCTACGCACGCTTAACGTTCGCTTTACCTAGAACAAGTATGAAACTAGAAGTACTTTGTAGGTGTTGTAGGATAGGTTTGCAAGATAATAAAGAGCACGTAAATAAAAGTTAGGGGTTGGTTAGACAAAGACACAACTAAGTTAGTTTTAGTAGAGAGCTTTTTGTCACGAGAAAGTTATTTGTCCCTAGCACTACAAAAAAGGACACATCCGTGACATTTTGGGCCGAATGATTTTTTTTCCTGTCATGCTTATGACACTTCTATGATGATAATTGTGACAAAACCCGGTATCATCATAGATGTGGTGGGATCCTACTTCTATGACAAAAAATCATGACAAAAAATGGGCTTTCCATCCTGGGCGGGCCGGAGACGCAGCTGCATGACATTCTTTGGGCCGTCCATGACGAAAAAAATCATGGTAGAAGCGAGAGCGAGGAAAATATCGGGGAGTTCCCAGTTATGGTGGGTGGTCGGGGCTGAGCGATGCATGGAGGTTTGCGCGTTTCTCTCATACACGTACGCGTGTGTGTGTGAGGCGTTGCGCTCTAACTGAACCCGAGCGAGGCGTTGGGCTCTAACTGAACCCGAGCGATTGCACTAGCTAGGTTACTGAACCCCAATTGATCCCTTGCTGTTAACTGAACCTGAGTGATTCCTTCTCTACTGATGCTAACTGAAGCCGATCGAAACTGCCTCTTGATGAACAGTTCCCGGTGGGGGTTGGATGAACAGCATCCCGTGGTAGTAGAGGTCGTTACGCTGGATGAACAGGACCCCGATTGAGGAGGCGTGGGGGTGGATGAACTGTAGCCGGTGGAGGGACCCCATACATGGAGGGCTGGTTGAATAGGACCCCATGGAGGGGCTGGTTGAACAGGACCCCGTGGATGGCTGGTTGAATAGTAGCCGGTGGAGGCTGGATGAACAGGACCCCGTGGAGGGCTGGATGAAAAGTAGCCGGGGAGGCTGGATGAACATGACCCCATGGATGAACAGTAGCTGGTGGAGGCTGGAGGAAGTCGATGGTGGATGAACAGTAGCAGGTGGAGGCTGGAGGAAGTCGATGGGTGGATGAAAAATAGCCCGTGGAGTCCCATTTTGCAGTACGCCACACTGCTCCCAATCAACAGGACCCCGTTTTGACCGTAGGCGCTCCAACACTAGTCCGTTTCCTCCGTTGCGGTACGCCACACCCCTCCCGATCAACAGGACCCCATTTCGACCGTACGCAGTCAAACACAAGTACATTTCCTCTGTTTTGCGGTACGCCAGACCCTTCCCGATGAACAGGACCTTGTTTCGACCGTACGCGGTCAAACAGAAGGCCCATTTCCTCCGTTCTACAGTACGCCAGACCATGTTTTGGCTGTTCCGTCCAGGCCAGTTGGCTCCCGATGAGCACGACATATTCCGTTGCCTCCCGATGAACACGACGCATTCCGTTGCCTCCCCATGAACACGACGCAGTTTCTCCGTTCTGACCCAACCGGTTGGCTTCCGATGAACAGGATTAGTCGCTGTACGCGTTAGAGACCCCGGCCGTATGTACTTACGTAGCCGTATTTACTATCTTGCAGTGTGTCTGTACGTACGTGTACACGACATAGATGGGACTGCCTGACATGTTACGTCGGCGCCTCTACTTCAACACGTGCCGCTCCTTCCTCGGCCACGGTACGTCGCTGCAGAGACACCGATCAACCGCTATGTACGTACACGTTCGCGTCCGGACAGATAACGCTACCTTCGCTTCAACCCGGTGGGTCCCGGCTGTCAAGGGGTAAGAAGGCAGTTCCTTTCATGCGAAGATAAAGCCGGTGGGTCCCAACTGTCAGGGGGAACATTTTTTTCGCTAAATATAGAGGCCCTTCCGGTAGGTCCGAGGTGTCAGGTGGGTGAATCATTATTTTGCGCGTAATAAGGAGGCACTTCCTTGCGTGCGGCCATGGACCCAGCTGTCAGCATCTCCACTTACAGTCCTCTTTTGATGACTGTCGTTCGTTCACCGTGTTGACGACGCCATACCGCCCGAGAGCACCAAGGTGGTGGACGACGGCGCGACCTAGGAAGGGAACGACCTGGAGCCGGGGAATATGCAACAGTGGATGCCCTCGCGGAGGGGAGTACGAGGGTTGACTGCTTCAGCTGCGGTTTCAGGCTGCCGTCTCCGGAGAATAACATGGGGTGTGGGTGAGTAGAGGGAAGGCCTGGCCAGTAGTAGTATGGTCGGGCAGTGAGGCCTGCACGACAGCACAGCCGGCCACGGGAGGCTGGAGCAGGCGGTATGGCGGGCGCAGGTTTGGGAGGCTGGAGCAACAAGACCAGAGGTTGAAGATGCAGCTTGGCCGTTGGATTAACATTGAACGGTCAGTGCAGCTAGAATTGTTTATTGACTAAGTTGACAAAGCCCTGCGTACGCATTAACTTAGTAGGCCCACAAGTCAGCGTACAAATCTAGTGGGTCCCAGCTAGCAGGGGGAATCAATTTTTTTCGCGTAATAAGGTGGCACTTCCTTGCATGTGAAGATGTTTTCTGGTTTTTTTATTTCTTCTTTTTTGAGTTAGAATAAAAATAAAACAATTTAGGATCTTGGGGACAATCTATATTTTCACGAAAAGGATCATAATAAAGCTGGCGGGTCCTAGCTATCAGGAAGAGGAAACTTTTTATTTCCGCGTAATAAAGGAAGCACTTCCTTGCGTGCGAAGATGTAGCTGGTGGGTCAAACCTGTCAGGGGGAGAAATTATTTGTTTTCGCATAATACGGGGGCACTTGCTGCGTTTGGCCTTGGGCCATGTGGGTCCCTACTTTCAGCCAATCCATGTACATGCCTCATCTGAGCCGCCCCCCTGATCCAACGGCTGGCTGGACACTAGTTACGCTGTGCCTTGCTGTGGGCAAGGCATTGGATCTCTGTTCCCGATGGATGTCGTTTGTTGACAAAGTTGACCACGCCGAGCTAAGAGAACCAACACAGTGAACGATGGCGAGTATTTCGAAGGGAACGACCCGGAGCCGGCGAAGACATAACAGTGGATGCCCTCTGGGAAAGATTTACAGCCCAACGGGGCGGAGAATAACAAGTTGACCTGGGTTGGGTATTCCGCAAAAAAAGTATAGCTAGGCTAGCCATTTTCACCTTGAAAAAATAATATCTGGGCTGGATATTTGGTCGGCATAAAATAATAGCCTGGGCTAGATAGGCCACAGCCGCCGAGTTGATACCCTGCTCCTCTGAACAAAAACAAAAACATCGTGATAACCCACAAGTATAGGGGATCGCAATAGTTTTCGAGGGTAGAGTATTCAACCCAAATTTATTGATTCGACACAAGGGGATCCAAAGAATATTCTCAAGTATTAGCAGCTGAGTTGTCAATTCAACCACACCTAGAAACTTAATATCTGGAGCAAGGTATTTAGTAGCAAAGTAATATGATTGTAGTGGTAACGGTAGTAAAAGGTAACGGTAGAAAAAGTAATATTTTTGGTGTTTTATAGTGATGATAACAATAGCAACGGAAAAGTAAATAAGCGAAGAACAATATATGGAAAGCTCTTAGGCAATGGATCGGTGATAGAGAATTATGCCGGATGCGGTTCATCATGTAACAGTCATAACCTAGGGTGACACAGAACTAGCTCCTATTCATCAATGTAATGTACACTACAAAAAAAGACACATCCGTGACATTTTGGGCCGAACGAAATTTTTTCTGTCATACATATGACACTTCTATGACGATAATTGTGACAAAACCCGGTATCATCATAGATGTGGTGGGCTCCTACTTTTATGACAAAAATCATGACAAAATATGGGCTTTTTGTCCTGGGCGGGCCGGAGACGCAGCTGCATGACATTCTTTGGGCCGTCCATGACAAAAAAAACCGTGGTAGAAGCGAGGGCGAGGAAAATTTCGGGGAGTTCCCGGTTACGGTGGGAGGTCGGGGGCTGAGCGATGCGCGTTTCTCTCGTACACGTACGCGCATGTGTGCGAGGCGTTGGCTCTAACTGAACCCGAGCGAGGCGTTGGGCTCTAACTGAACCCGAGCGATTGCACTGCAGGCTACATGTTACTGAACCCGAGATCGATCGACGGCTGTTAACTGAACCCGATCGAGCGATTCCTTCGCTACTGCTGCTAACTGA
>NC_041392.1:238966324-239013174 GCF_002162155.2 Triticum dicoccoides | reverse complement strand
CGTGGAGGGATGGTTGAATAGGACCCCGTGGTGTGGAGGGCTGGATGAACAGTAGACGGTGGAGGGGTGCCTGTAGAGGGGTGGTTGAACAGTAGCCGGTGGAGTAGCGCGCGGTGGAGGCTGGAGGAGGTCGAAGGTAGCCCGTGGAGGCTGGAGGAGGTCGACGGTGGAGATGAACAATATCCCGTGGAGTCCTGTTTTGCGGTACGCCACACCCTCTCAATGAACAGGACCGCCATTGCGACCGTAGCACTCCAACACAAGTCCGTTTAGTCCGTTTTGCGGTACGCCACACCCCTCCCGATCAACAGGACCCCCGTTTCGAATGTAGGAGGTCCGTTTCATCCGTTTTGCGGTACGCCACACCCCTCTCGATCAACAGGACCCCCGTTTCGATCGTAGGAGGTCCGTTTCCTCCGTTTTGCGGTACGCCAGACCCCTCCCGATCAACAGGACCCCGTTCCGAACGTAGGAGGTCCGTTTCCTCCATTGTGCGGTACGCCAGGCCTCGTTTCCATCGCCTGTTCCGTCCAAGCCCTCCCGATGAACACGACCACGCATTCCGTTCCGACTCAGCCGGTTGGCTCCCAAGCGTTCCGTTGCCTCCTGATGAATATGATGCATTCCGTTGCCTCCCCATGAACACGACACATTCCGTTGCCTCCCCATGAACACGACGACGACATTATTTCTCCGTTCCGACCCAGCCATGTACACGAGCCCTGGCCGTACGTATGCGCGAGTAGGCGTTCGAGACCCCGCCCGTATGTACACATATGTGGCCGTATTTTCTTTCTTGCACCCTGGCCGCTGTATGTACGTGTACATGCTACATGTGCGCCTCTACTACGACACGTACGCGCCTCTACTACGACACGTGCGCGCCTCTACATCCACCAGTATATATGTACGTACACGTTCGCGACTAGAATGACAATGCTACGTACGCTTCGACCAGGTGGGTCCCGACTGTCAGGCACTTCCTTGCCTGCGAAGATGTAGCTAGTGGGTCCCAGCAGTCAGGGGGGCGAATCGTTTTTTTGTCCGGACGCACTTCCTTGCGTGCGAAGATGTAGCTGGTGGGTCCTAGCAGTCAGGGGCAAATGTTTTTTTCGCGAAATACGGTGGCCCGTCCAGTGGGTCCCCGCTGTCAGGTGGAGGAATAATTTTTTTGCATGTAATAAGGAGGCACTTCCTTGCTGCGGCCGTGGACCCAGCTGTCAGCCTCTCCACGTACAGTCCACGTCCGATGGAAGCCGTTCCTTGACCACGTTGACCATGCCGCGCTGAGAGCACCAGGGCGGTGGACGACGACGAGGCCTAGGAAGGGGATGACGCGGAGCCGGGAAAGACGCGACAGTGGATGCCCATGCGTAGAGGAGTACGAGGGTGAGGCTGCCGTCTCCACAGAATAACAGGGGGTGTCGGTCGTTGACCACATTGACCAGGCTGCGCCGAGAGCTCCAGGGCGGTGGACGGCGGTGAGGCCTAGGAAGGGAACGACACGGAGGCAAGGAAGACATGACAGTTGTTTCCCACGCGGAGGGGAGTACGACTGTACGAGGGTTTACTGGTTCGTCTGCCGTCGCCAGAGAATAACAACAGGCGTGGGTGAGTAGAGGGATGGCTAGGCCAGCGATGGGAGTACGGTGGGGCAGTGAGGCCTGCGCGGCAGCACAACCGGCCGCGGGGAGGAGGGAGCAGGCAGTCCCGCCGGCGCTTGTTTGAGCGGCAGGAGCAGGAAGAGCAGAGATTGAAGAAGCACGACGGCCGTTCGATGGACATCCAACATTCACTGCTTGTGCGTCAACCTTTTTTTTAGGAAAGCCTCAAATCCATGGAAAACAGCATACAACCCATCTGCCATTATTTCTAATAATTTACAGCCCATTTGCTAATTCTTAAGGGTTTTTTTGGAGCCCATATTCTTTTTGTTAGCATTACAGCCCATATTGTGGTCATCGTTAAAAAATTATACGAAATTTTGCATATTTCGGTGCGGTCCGAACTGTTTTTAATCCCGAAATTTCGACTCACATTCAAACAGATTTGAAAAATAAATGTATATCAATATAAAATCCAACAAATTCTCCACGCATAAAAATTAATGTAATTTAAAATCTCGAAATGGAAAAAATATATTTGAAACTAATTGCCGGTTTGATGTGTTTTAAAAATGTACAACCCATTTCTCATTACTGATGGGCCATTTTCTCGGCCAGCCGAATGAAAGCTCTCCTTGTCTTGAAAGATTTGCAGCCCAACAGGCTGACAAAGCGACTTGGCAAATCACAAAAAAACTGGGCTGTGGCCGTGGACCCAGCTGTCAGCCTCTCCACGTACAGTACTCTTCCGATGGAAGTTGTTCCTTGACCATGTTGAGCACGCCACGCGGAGAGCACCATGGCGGTGGACGACGGTGAGGCCTAGGAAGGGGACGACGCGGAGCCGGGGAAGACGCGACAGTGGAAGCCCGCACGGAGAGGAGTACAAGGGTTCACTGGTTCGGCTGCGGTGTGCGGCTGTCGTCGCTGCAGGGCCTGGCCAGCGGTGGGATTAGTAGGGGGCGGTGAGGCCTCCGCGGCAGCACAGACGGCCACGGGAGGCAGGAGCATGCGGCACGACCAGCTCTGCTTTGGGCGGCTGGAGCAAGAAGACCAGAGGTTGAAGAAGCACTACGGCCATTGGATGGACATTGTACGGTCACTGGAGCTAGAATCATTCATATTGACTAAGTTGACAAAGCCCTTCGTCCCCGTCAACTTAGTAGGCCCACAAGTCAGCCTCCCACCAAGGTGGGTCCCAGCTAACCGGGGGAGTATTCATTTTTTTGTGTGTAATAAGGAGGCACTTCCGGTGGGTCCGAGCTGACAGCGGGGGGAACGTTTTTTTTGTGAAATATGGTGGCCCGTCAGGTGGGTCCTAGCAGTCAAGGGGCAAACATTTTTTTCACAAAATACGGTGGCCCGTCCAGTGGGTCCCTGCTGTCAGTTGGAGGAATCGTTATTTTCCGCGTAATAAGGAGGCACTTACTTGCTACGGCTCTGGACCCAGCTGAGACTCTCCACGTACAGTATACTTCTGATGGAAGTCGTTCCTTGACCACGTTGACCTTGCCGCATTCCGTTGCATGCATGCGTCCATGGGCGTGGTGCGTCCCCACCGTCAGCCTCTCACGTACAGTCATCTTCCGATGACTCTCGGTTGTTGACCATGTTGACCACACCATGTCGAGCGCACCCAGACTGGAATGACCCGGAGATGGGGAAGACGGGGCAGTGGAGTCGCAGATGGAGAGGAGTGGGAAACTTCACTGGTTCGGGTGCGCGGTAGCACAGCCGCGGTGCCGCCCACGGGAGACAGGAGCAAGAACAGAGGTTGAAGAAGGAGCACGACTGTTGGATTAACATCCAGCGGTCCAGCTCCTAGAATCATTTGTTGATTAAGTTGACAAAGCCATGCGTACACGTCCGCTTAGCAGGCCCACAAGTCAGTCACCAAATCTGACGGGTCCCAGCTGTCAACGGGATGAATAATTTTTTTCGCAAAACAAGGAGGCACTTCCTTCCGTGCGAAGATACAGCCGGTGGGTCCCAGCTGTCAGGTGGAGGAAACATTTTTTTCAGCTTAATAAGGAGGAACTTTCCTTGCGTGCGACCATGGACCTCGTGGGTCCTAGCCGTCAGGCTCTCCACGTGTAGTCCTCTTCCGATGACTCTCGTTTGTTGACCACACCGCACCGAACACAGCGAGGCGGTGGACGACGGCGAGGCCCCGGACGGGAACGACTCGGAGATGGGAAAACGCGGCAGTGGAGTCGTAGATTGAGAGGAGGAGAAGGGTTATAACTGGTTCTGTTGCGGCGTGGGGCTGTAGTCTGTGGAGAATAACAGGAGGTGACGAGGGGTGGAGGGATAGCCTGGCCGGCGGTGGGGTAGCGCTTCGCAGCGATGCGTGCTAAGCAGAGCCGCTACCTGTCGGAGGCCGGACTAGGCGGTCCCGACGACGCTGGAGGAAGAAGACGAGAGATTGAAGGTGCATGCCGGTCGTTGGGTATAAATCCAATGGCTGTTGATGACACAATCATTTGTTGACCAAGTTGACAACACCCTGCGTAGGCTTTGACCTATTGGCCCACATGTCAGCCTGCAAAAATGTGGCATATATTTAATCCATGTTTTCAAGAATGTACAGTCCATTTGCTGGGCTGGGTGAACAAATAATTTCGCGTCAATCAGGCCCATTTATATTTTCTAAGAAATCCCAGCCATTTGCACTTCCTTGAAATACACGTATTAGGTGGGCTCGTTATATATATAATGTTATGTTAGAAGGAGCAATTAATATCAAAGAATAAGCCGGAGAGGCACATTATATATATATATATATATATATATATATATATATATATATATATATATATATATATAATTAAGAAATTACCGAGTTATTGCTCAAAATAAAAATGAGCGCGTTATTATTAAATTGGTCCTTAAAATCTTCGCAAGCTTTTGTACGCAATCACCAGGATTTTCCTTGCCTGTGAGTCAAAAACAACCAGGATTTTCCTTGCCAACTTCCGTTAAACATTTACTTTTATAAGTTAATAACACGTGGGCTGTTTTTATAATGTATATATAAGTCTCTATAAAATATATGATAATAGTAATAATATAAATATTTCCCTAATAATAAAGCACGGATTGACTCTCTGGGTTCACCGTCACAATACGCTTCTTTCCGTGAATTTACGCTTTCAGTTTTTTTTCGTTAGTTTTGATCGATAGTCCGTCTAATTGCTGTGAGGCGGTACTAAAAACTTTGTCCATCCAATTGGTCCACGTCCACATTTCTAAAAAGTTTGTCCTTTCTCAATTTAAGTTTTCAGTTGTACAACCAAGTTCCTTCTTGATACCATGTAAATTTAACTATACAGAGCAAGTGATCTTCTTTTGCACTGCATGTATGCTTCTGTTCTTCATCCGTAATCCAGTGGTGTGGTGAACCTACCCACTACAGCACAATGTCATATTCTGCAATGTATTAACTATGAACAATGTCATATCACTCTACTATTATTTAAACTGTCTCTTTATTTGCCAATCTGAAATGGTATAAATTGACAGCACACTAATCATTGATACTTATGAGTTCTTGATCTGTAATCCAGTGGTGTCGTGAAGCTGCCAACTCCTTCACAATGTCATTTTCTGCCATGTCTTGACCTGAACAATACCATATTGTGTTAATGCAATTTTAAACTGTGTCACTTTATTCGTCAGTAAGAAATGTGATGAATTGTCAGCACTGATACTTTTATGTGCAAAACCTGTCATCTGTCTGCTTGTTTATCTTTTAGAGTGAGGAAGATATAAGTGTTGAACAAGCGCAGTATCATCATCTTGCTTAGCTGCTTGCACTGCAGCTCCCCAGCAGGGCTAACCTTTTCTTGAACTCTATTGAAGTGCTGTCGGTTTTGTATATTATTTTGTCAGCGTGTTTATTTGCACTGGTGGCGATCTTTGATGCCCAGTGTATATAATCTGCTATCTGCTTGTGCTTTATTATCATAGTGGCGAACTTTGATGCCCAGTGGATGTAATATGCCGTAATTTCTTTATTGTATAGTCTAGGTTTTTTCTTATTCACGATGCTGCGGTTATTTTACTGTATATATATCCTTTCTTCGCAGTAAACCGGCCAAACCGTAAAATTACGGTACATAATCGGGCCGTCATGCAATCACAATGTAGGTTGGGCCTGAAACATGCCGAACAGCTCACGGGCCGACAGCAGCCCGAAATGAACCCCCGCCCATGATTGTGCGAATCAAATCACGGGCTTTTAATAGGCCAAAATTGTCTCGGTCCTTGTTTGGCCCAATCAGATATCGGCTGCGAGCAGGCCAGATGCAAACCGGGCCGTAGTTAGGCCCAACTATATAACGGGCTTTTAACAGGCCGAAATTAATATAGGGCCGAAATGTTAAACGAGCCCTTAACAGGCCAAAACTAATATCAGGCCGAATTACTAAGTGGGCCTTTAGAAAGTGGGCCCAAAAGCATAGTGTCCAGTTGACAGGCCGAATCTGATATGGGCCATAATTGAGCCCAAAGCCTCTTAAAGGGCCGGACCTGATCTGGGCCGTAATTTGGCCCAGAACATGGTAGGCTTTTAGCGGGCCGGATCTCATATGGGCCACTATTAGGCCCGGAGCGTGGCAGGCCATTAATGGACCGGATAAAATAAGGGTCGGCATTTGGCCCAAAACATGGCAGCCAGTTAATGGGCCGGCCTACTAGAGTCCTCAAAATCTTGTGGGCCTACAGCTAGGCCGGCCTACTAGGGTCCTCAAAATCTTGTGGGCCTACAGCTGGGCCGGCCCATTAATGTCGGCGAAATATCGTGGGCCTTTAGCTGGGCCGGCCCATTATGATTCGTAAGAATCTTGTTGGCCTTTACCTGGGCCGGCCCATTATGGCACACAAAAATCTTGTGGGCCTTTACCTAGGCCGGCCCATTATGGCCCACAAAATCTTGTGGGCCTTTAGCTGGGCCATCCCATTATGGTCCGCAAATTCTTGTGGGCCTTTAGCTGGGCCGGCCCATTATGGTCCACAAAATCTTGTGGGCCTTCAGTTGGGCCGGCCCATTTAAACTTGATGGGCCAGTCCATGTGTCAACATATCATAGGCGCGTCTTGCCCATTGGATGAGTGACACTTGTGCCAACGCGGACCTGACATGTGTCTCCTCCAGCCAATGATGATTTTACACATGGAAAATCCCCATTGGTCGGGGTTGTTAACGGGTTATCGGATCAAAAACCCGACCCGATAGCTTAACGGCGTTCCGTTACCGTGGATGCCACGTGTCGGTCACCCTTGACGAAAGCACTTCTGTGACGCACGATTTATCGTCATGGAAGTGGACACTTCCATGATGATAATTTTGGTAATGTCATGGAACACTTCTACGACAGCACAGGTATGACTATCTTGATTCTGTCATAAAATCGTCATGGATGTACATGCATGACAGAAAACGTGACCTACTGTGACAAACACGTATCATCACGGAAGTGTATTTTTTGTAGTGGTAGGCATGTATTCCGAATATAGTCATACATTGTCGGTGTCAAAACCGGCGGATCTCGGGTAGGGGGTCCCGAACTGTGCGTCTAGGCCGGATGGTAACAGGAGGCAGGGGACACGAAGTTTTACCCAGGTTCGGGCCCTCTCGATGGAGGTAAAACACTACGTCCTGCTTGACTAATATTGATGATATGGGTAGTACAAGAGTAGATCTACCACGAGATCGGAGAGGCTAAACCCTAGAAGCTAGCCTATGGTATGATTGTTGTTGTGTATGTTGTCCTACGGACTAAAACCCTCCGGTTTATATAGACACCAGAGAGGGATAGGGTTACACAAAGTCGGTTACAATGGTAGGAGATCTGCATATCCGTATCGCCAAGCTTGCCTTCCACGCCAAGGAAAGTCCCTTCTGGACACGGGACGAAGTCTTCAATCTTGTATCTTCATAGTCCAGGAGTCCGGCTGAAGGTATAGTCCGGCCATCCGGACACCCCCTAATCCAGGACTCCCTCAGTAGCCCCTGAACCAGGCTTCAATGACGACGAGTCCGGCGCGCAGATTGTCTTCAGCATTGCAAGGCGGGTTCCTCCTCCAAGTACTTCATAGAAGATTTTGGACACAAAGATAGTGTCCGGCTCTGCAAAACAAGTTTCCACATATTGCCATAGAGAGAATAATATTTACACAAATCTAATCTACTGACGTATTCCATAGTGCGACACACCACGACCAAGCCTTTATCCGAGTCGTTTCATTATCCCACCTCAGTGCGTCATGCGAGGCGGTTTCCTTGGCGCGTCTTGTTAAAGCAGAGATCGTGTCCCCTTATTCCGGGATTCTCATCAATACGGGCGTGGGTAACCCAACCGCGCCATTGATTACGGCGCTTGGAGATAAGCGAGTTTTACCAGGCTGGCGGGGACATGTAGTTGCGTCTACCCATATAAGGGGATAAGGATCCACCTTCTCACCTATGCCTTCTTCCTCCCTTGCTTATCCATTCTTGCGCTCGAGCTCCAGCGCCCAAGTCCGCACTCCCCACCTCAACCTTCTCCAGCCATGTCCGGAGCGGGAGGCAAGTGGATGGTCTCCTCCGTCACGGAGGGACACATCAAAAAACCGAGGAAGGCCGGATACTTGTCTAACGACATTGCGTACCGGCTTCCCAAAAAGGGGCAGCTCATCCCCACCCCTAGGCCCAATGAGAGGGTGGTGTTCCTCCCCCATTTCCTCCGCGGACTGGGCTTCCCTCTTCACCCATTTGTCCGGGGCTCATGTTCTACTATGGCCTGGATTTCCACGATCTGGCCCTGAACTTTGTCTTCAACATCTCGGCGTTTATCGTCGTGTGCGAGGCTTTCCTCCGCATCCGCCCCCATTTCGGCCTATGGCTCAAGACTTTCAATGTCAAGCCGAAGGTGGTGCGCGGCAACCAGGCGGAGTGCGGAGGCGCCATGGTGGGCAAGATGGTCAATGTCTTATGGCTTGAGGGCTCCTTTGTGGAGACCCTGAAGGGGTGGCAATCGGGGTGGTTTTACATCACCGAGCCGTGCGACCCCGAATGGGTCGCAGCCCCCGAGTTTCGATTTGGACCCCCTACGCGGCTCACCTCCTGGAAGGAGACGGGCCTGTTGTGGGGTAAAAAAGGAGAGCTGACCGGACTCCAAACATGCGTCCAAACCCTGGTGGACAAGAAGCTCAAACTTGTCAACGTAGTCCAGGTTATGCTCATCCACGTGATCCTCCCGTGTCAACAACAGGCTTTCAACCTGTGGGAGTTCGACCTGGTGCGACACCAAACTCTGAGCAGGCTCTTTGACACGACGTACGAAGATGCCTGGAAGGTGCTTTTCAAGGGCGCCGAGGCCCCCACATCCGCTACCGAGGATCGCGGATTCAGTATGCAGCGTCACGCTCATGCGGTAAGCTATTTTTTCCTTTTACAGGGTATCAGTTTTTCATAGTTTGACTCCATGTGGGATCTAAGCTCCCTTACCTTTGACATGATTGGTAGGTGACGTCCGGACAGATCAACTGTCCGGATCCTTTGCTCGAAGGCCCAGCGGACGCTCGCTTGGCGAAGCTGCTGGTTCCGGCACCCTATGTGGTGCCGGAGAAGAAGGCCGTGAAAAAGGCCATGGGGACTCGAAAGAGTGCCCGACGCCAGGAGGTGTCGGATCCATCATCCGAGAGTTCCGAGGCACATTCCTCCCGTGAAGACAAGGAGGAAGAAGAAGAGACCTCTCCCCCTCCAGCGGGAGGAGAGAAGAAAAGGAAGGCCGCCCTCTCTGGGGAGGCCGGAGGGTCCAAGAAGGGGAAAACCCTTCCTCCGGACTACTCCAGCAATGCCGACGACGGCGGAGAGGAGTAGCCGTCCAGGGCCAAGCCCCTGGCAAAATCATAAGTATCCGGATACCAGAGCAATTCATAGTATTCATTTATTGCACGGCTTTCCCTTATGTCGAATATGTTTAAGCAGCCCACCCAAAGACCGGCTCGACATGTCGTCGAGCGGCTCACTGGACTTGTCGGATGTGAATTCGCTTCCGACGGCTTCCTCCCCCCGCCCTATGGACGACACCGAAGTGTTGTCCCAACAGGTTCCAAGCCGGGAGGAGGTGGTCCTGGAGGCGCCGCAAGGCGACCTCCCGGACTCCAGGAGTAAAGGGGATGAAACCCCCCAGGGCTCCAAGTCCGGCTCTAGGCCGGACACCGCTCCGGAACCTTCAAAGGTTCCAGAGTCCGGCGGGGGACCTCCTTCCAAGAGGAGCAAGCCCACCATGCTGGTGACCCCCGTCCAACCGGAGGCGCCGGACAATATGTAGGAGGCGCTCCAAGGCGCCTCCATCGACGAGGAGCACCGCACCATTATGAGTGCGGTGGTCCAGAAGGTTCAGTCCGCCAAGAGCGGACTGACTGAAGCTTGTACTAGCTTTTTAACAGGCTTTGAGGTAAGTAAAGAATGTGTGAATAATATTACCGCATAGACAGTAGCCCCTGATGCTCTGTTTGGCGTTCGGGAAGAAAAGCCGAATAGAGGATCAAATAAAATTTGCAGGAGTCTAACAAAAAGGAGTCAATATGCGTATGCAGGCTTCTCTACTTGAGTCCGCCGCACTGACTCCGGAAGTGGACACGCTAAAGCAGAACCTCGAGCGGTCCGAGCAAGAGCTCAGGCATGCCAAGAAGCAGCTCGAGGACAATGAAGGTAAGAAATACCTTGTTTAAATATATATAAAAAGGTGCAATTGCAAAAAAATGACAGGATTATCGTGGCTATTGTAGGGGCCACGTCTGAGGTGGCGACCCTTAAGCAAGCACTGCTCGAGGCCGAGAAGAAGGCGGCCACGGAGCGCACCGAGCGGGAGAAGTATGAGGCCCAGGTTGGCAAGGTGCGGCAAGAGCTCCAGGTTCTCATGAAAAACATGAGAGTTTGGAGCTTGACTCAAAGACGCGAGCGTCCGAGCTCACGGCGGCTATTGAAAATGCCAAGTCTGCCAAGGCCGAATCCCAGAAGACCCTCCAGGAGTTGGATGAGGTGAAGAAGATAGCGGCGGGTAAGGCATTCTTTATGCAAAGCAAACACATAAACGTGAGTTACTTGTTACTTACCCGAATCCGGAGCTCTCCAGGAGCGTTCGCAGATCTTCCCCGGAGTGTGTCCGATGCCGCCACATTCTATCGAGCCAAGGAGGGCAGCTTGACAGAGAAGGTGTTCTGCTCTCAGTATGCTGAGGCCGGACACCCCGTGCCCCTGAGCGACCAGCTGAAACAACTGGTCGAGCTCCACAAGGCGGCCGAACAGGCCATGAAGGGCCTCCTAGTTTGGCTGTGACCTGGAGAGGCTCTGCCTGGGAGCTATTTCGGGCTAGTGCGGCGGCTGGTGGAGGCCTGTCCAAGGCTCGAAGTCATCAAGCGCTCCATCTGCATTGAAGGTGCTAGTAGGGCCCTTGCCCGTGCCAAAGTGCACTGAGGCAAGCTGGATGCTGAGAAGCTTGTGAAGGACGGGCCACCACCGGGGAAAGAGCATCGCAAGCCCGAGAATTATTATAAGGATGTTCTGAAGGGTGCCTGCCTTGTGACGGATGAATGTTCTAAGGATGTAATTTTTGAGTGAAACTTGCTCGTTTTGTCGTGTGCGTCGAAAACTTGTTCATATGCGCTAAGCAATGCTGTTGGAATTTAAAATATTACCTTCTGTGTGGCTGTTTATCAATTTTGAGAGATGGCGAGTCGTTGGCTTCTGCCCCCGTGCCGCTAGTGCTGGGGTGTTCGGGGATAAACCTGAGTGCTCTTTTTCCCATGTTTGGGTCCTTCGAGGGAGGCGCTCAGCCCAACGAACAAGGCAATCAGACTATAATGCGTGAACACTCTCATTTAGCCATAGAATTCTGTAATTTTAAATTTCGGCGAAGCCCCTGGTATTCGGAAGACCGAGTTCGGGGCGCTATCCACGCCTTGGCTGGATAGAGCCGACTCCTCGCTCTAAGCGGCATAAGTCTTTAGGGACTCGAAAAACCTCTCGAACAGCGACCAGCTCTCGCCTCATCATGACAGTCAGTTTTAGCTTTCTCCACTTAGGTGCTCAACCCAGCTCAACTGGGGCACAATCGCAGTGGTTCTCCTAGTGCTACCTTAGCCGATATAGCGGAACGTAAGGCACCAAAACATAGGAGCCAGGCAAACCCAACTATTGACCCAAGACATGATTCGGACCCGATGCATATAATGCTATAAGTTCGGGGTGCCGCACTTGTTAAAGTGTTCAGACTTCTCACACCATATTGAGGGGTACTAGAGCCCCTGGCGTATTTTGGCCGTACCAAAGTGTACGGGTGCAACATGTCGTTAAGGAACATATATTTGTAAAAAAGTAATGCAAAAATAGACAAAAGCTATGCATTGTTTATTAAAAAAGGGCTGCGATCAAAGCAGAACGATACAAATAATGCGATAAACAAAAGGTTGGACTATTTTAACATGTCCGTTGCAGGGGCAAGCTGCGGAATAGTATGCGAAACAGGTATACTGCTCGTGATAGAGACCACCTGGGAGTTCCGTAATGCGGCGTGGCTTGTCTGCTTCCCTGGTTCTTGCATCGTTTGTGCGGCAATTGAACTGCCGAATAGGCCTTCCGAAGGGTGGAGTCCTGAAAGTAAGAGAAAATTAAAAAATCGGCAGCCCCTGGTGCGGTTTAAGCCGTGTTTCGGGCGTGCCGTGATGGTGACCCTTCCCCTGTACCCATGGTATTTCTAGAGCGTAGTTATGTATGCGAAGTACTGGTGTCGCATTTTTGCGAGGGCTGGGGTTGGGGCCGCATTGCTACGCCTGCTCGGATCGTGCCAGGTGGTCTTGTTGTAGGTTACTCCGGGCGCGCTTGACGGTGTCCGGTCGTTTAATGGCCGGACTGGAGAACTGCCTGGAGAGGCTGCTTTGTACTTCCACTGCAAGGGCCGCCGTGTGCTCCTCCGTTCGGAGGGAGCGTTTGGTGTTTCCATTGACCGTAATTACTCCTCGAGGGCCTGGCATCTTGAGTTTAAGGTATGCGTAGTGCGGTACCGCATTGAACTTGGCGAATGCGGTTCGCCCGAGCAGTGCGTGATAGCCAGTGCGGAATGGGACTATGTCGAAGATTAACTCCTCGCTTCGGAAATTATCTGGAGATCCGAAGACCGCTTCAAGTGTGACTGAGCCTGTACAGTTGGCCTCTACACCTGGTATTACGCCTTTAAAGGTCGTTTTGGTGGGCTTAATCCTCGAGGGATCTATGCCCATTTTCCGCACTGTATCCTGGTAAAGCAGGTTCAGGCTACTGCCGCCGTCCATAAGGACTCTAGTGAGATGAAATCCGTCAATAATTGGGTCTAGAACCAATGCGGTGAATCCGCCATGACGGATGATAGTGGGATGGTCCCTTCGATCAAAGGTGATCGGGCAGGAGGACCATGGGTTGAACTTTGGGGCGACTTGCTCTACCGCATATACATCCCTTAACTCGCGCTTCCGCTCCCTTTTGGGGACGTGGGTTGCGTATATCATGTTCACCGTCCGCACTTGTGGGGGAAAACCCTTCTGTCCACTGTTGTTCGGCGGCCGGGGCTCCTCATCGTCATCGCTATGCAGCGCCCTGTCTTCATTTTTGGCGTTTAACTTGCCTACCTGCTTGAACACCCAACAATCCCTGTTGGTGTGATTGGCCGACTTTTCGGGGGTGCCATGTATCTGGCACAAGCGGTCGAGTATTTGGTCCAAACTGGACGGGCCCCTAGGATTCCTTTTGAATGCCTTTTTCCGCTGACCGGATTTAGAGCCTCTGAATCCGGCATTAACTGCCGTATCCTCAGCATTGTCGCCGTTAATGTGGCGCTTCTGCTTGTTGCGACGCGACCTGCCACTACTGTCCCTGGTATCCGAATTACCAGGGTTCTTGGTCATATTATTGCTACGAGCAAGCCAGCTGTCTTCTCCCGCGCAAAAGCGGGTCATGAGTGTCGTGAGTGCTGCCATAGACTTCGGCTTTTCCTGTCCAAGGTGCCGGGCAAGCCACTCGTCACGGATATTGTGCTTGAAGGCTGCTAGGGCTTCAGCGTCCGGACAGTCGACTATTTGATTTTTCTTTGTTAGGAACCGTGTCCAGAATTGCCTGGCCGATTCCTCTGGCTGCTGAATTACGTGACTTAGGTCATCGGCGTCTGGGGGTTGCACATAAGTGCCCTGGAAATTGTCGAGGAATGTGGCTTCTAGGTCCTCCCAACAACTGATTGATCCTGTTGGCAAGCTGTTAAGCCAATGCCGGGCTGGTCCTTTAAGCTTGAGTGGGAGGTATTTGATGGCGTGGAAATCATCGCCGCGGGCCATGTGGATATGAAGGAGATAATCCTCGATCCATACCACAGGATCTGTTGTGCCATCATATGATTCGATGTTTACGGGTTTGAAACCCTCGGGGATTTGATGATCCATTATTTCGTCTGTGAAGCATAGTGGGTGTGTGGCGCCTCTGTACTGGGCTATATCACGACGTAGCTCCAATGAGCTTTGTCTACTGTGTTCGGTCTTGCCGAATTTGTGGTCGGCGTGACGGTTACCGTCTCGAGTCGTGGGGCGCCCACGCGATCCGTAGATCGATCTTGTTTGCCTTGTCTTGTCCTCCAACATATCTCGCAGGTCCGGCGCATTTTCCCGTGCCTTGGTACGGGGTGCGGCTTGAGTGGAGGGCCGAGAGGCCTCTCTGTCGCGGCCACGAGGTGGCCGATCGGCCGTATCGAGTGCGGGTGATGTAGGTTTAAGTGCTTCCTCCTCTAATCGAGGTAGCAACCTGCGATTTGGGTAGCTCTTGGAGGGGCGTTTGAGTTTATGCTCTTCGGCCACAAGGACTTCAGTCCATCTATCAACTAGCAAATCTTGATCAGCTCTAAGCTGTTGCTGTTTTTTTCTGGAGGCTTCTTGTCGTGGCCATAAGCCTGCGTTGAAAATGCTCTTGCTTGACGGGATCCTCTGGCACGACGAATTCGTCGTCGTCGAGGCTTGCCTCGTCTTTGGAGGGAGGCATATAATTATCGTCCTCGACCTCTCTATCTGCCGCTCTCTCACGACGGCTGGTTTCTCCATCCTCCTGTGCTAAATCTTGCTGGAGGAGGTTTTCTTCGGCACTTTCCAGAGTATTATTATCTCCCGTGCTGGAATCACCGTATTTGTTTTGGCGGGATTTTGAGCGGCGCCGCTGACGCCGGCGCTTAGGCTGTTTCTTGGAGCGGTCATCCTCCGCTGTTCCATCGCCATCTCCTTCTTTTGGGGTGTCCACCATGTATATGTCATATGACGAGGTGGCTTTCTAGGGCCTGATAGGCGCTGGTTCTTCATTGTCTCCTTCATCAGCGTCCATACCGTTGATGTCTTCGGAGTCGAAGTCGAGCATGTCGGTTAAGTCATTGACAGTGGCTACAAAGTGGGTGGTGGGTGGGCTTTGATTTTCTTCATCGTCCGAATCCCAACCTTGCTGACCCTAGTCTGGCCAGGGCTCTCCTGATAAAGAGAGAGACTTTAGTGTCTTCAGAATATTGGCGAAAGGCGAGTGCTGAAAGATGTCCACGGCAGTAAACTCCATAATCGGCGCCCAATCGGATTCAATCGGCAGGGGGCGAAGGGTTTGGAGTCCGGAGAGGAGTCCGGCTCCTTGGAGTCACGAGTCTCGCAGAGTGCGGGGCTGGTGTTCGGCTCGATCACAGTTGGGATCGCAGCCCCCGAGGCGGCGTCCAACTACCTATCCTCGATCGGCGCAGTTGGCTCCGAATTAAGGGTCGAAGGCGATGCGGGTGCGGCCTCCAGGGCACTGTTCGGCGGCAGAGCTAGATCATGCTCGTCGTGATAGTGCGGCGCGCTCGGCAGTGGCTCGAATCCGTCGAAGATCAAGTCCCCGCGGATGTCAGCCGTGTAGTTTAAACTTCCAAATCTGACCTGACGGCCAGGGGCATAGCTTTCGATCTGCTCTAGATGGCCAAGTGAATTGGCCCGCAGTGCGAAGCCGCCGAAGACGAAGATCTGTCCGGGGAGGAAGGTCTCACCCTGGACTGCATGGCCATTGATGATCGTAGGAGCCATCAAGCCTGACGGCGACGACACAGAGGAACTCTCAATGAAAGCACCAATGTCAGTGTCAAAACCGGCGGATCTCGGGTAGGGGGTCCCGAACTGTGCGTCTAGGCCGGATGGTAACAGGAGGCAAGGGACACGAAGTTTTACCCAGGTTCGGGCCCTCTCGATGGAGGTAAAACCCTACGTCCTGCTTGATTAATATTGATGATATGGGTAGTACAAGAGTAGATCTACCACGAGATCGGAGAGGCTAAACCCTAGAAGCTAGCCTATGGTATGATTGTTGTTGTGTATGTTGTCCTACGGACTAAAACCCTCCGGTTTATATAGACACTTGAGAGGGCTAGGGTTACACAAAGTCGGTTACAATGGTAGGAGATCTGCATATCCGTATCGCCAAGCTTGCCTTCCACACCAAGGAAAGTCCCTTCCGGACACGGGACAAAGTCTTCAATCTTGTATCTTCATAGTCCAGGAGTCCGGCTGAAGGTATAGTGTGGCCATCCGGACACCCCCTAATCCAGGACTCCCTCATACGTGCTTATGGAAAAGAACTTGCATGACATCTTTTGTCCTACCTTCCTGTGGCAGTGGGGTCCTATTGGAAACTAAGGGATATTAAGGCCTCCTTTTAACAGAGTACCGGACCAAAGAATTAACACATAGTGAATACATGAACTCCTCAAACTACGGTCATCACCGGGAGTGGTCCCGATTATTGTCACTTCGGGGTTGCCGGATCATAACACATAGTAGGTGACTATTGACTTGCAAGATGGGATCAAGAACTCTCATATATTGATGAAAACATAATAGGTTCAGATTTGAAATCATGGCACTCAGGCCCTAGTGACAAGCATTGAGCATAGCAAAGTCATAGCAACATCAATCTCAGAACATAGTGGATACTAGGGATCAAACCCTAACAAAACTAACTCGATTACATGACAAATCTCATCCAACCGATCACCGTCCAGCAAGCCTACGATGGAATTACTCACACATGGTGGTGAGCAGCATGAAATTGGTGATGGAGGATGGTTGATGATGACGATGGCGACGGATTCCCCTCTCCGGAGCCCCGAACGGACTCCAGATCAGTTCTCCCGAGAGAGCTTAGGGCTTTGCGGCGGCTCCGTATCGTAAAACGCGATGAATCCTTCTCTCTGTTTTTTTCTCCCCGAAAGTGAATATATGGAGTCAGGGTTGAGGTCGGTGGAGCGTCAGGGGCCCACGAGGCAGGGGGCGCGCCTAGGGGGATAGGGCGCGCCCCAACCCTCGTGGACAGGTGGAGGCCCCCCTGACGTGGATCTTCCTTCCAGTATTTTTTATATATTCCAAAATAATTCTCCATTGATTTTCAGGTCATTTCGAGAACTTTTATTTCCGCACAAAAATAACACCATGGCAATTCTGCTGAAAACAGCGTCAGTCCGGGTTAGTTCCATTCAAATCATGCAAGTTAGAGTCCAAAACAAGGGCAAAAGTGTTTGGAAAAGTAGATACGACAGAGACGTATCAACTCCCCCAAGCTTAAACCTTTGCTTGTCCTCAAGCAATTTAGTTGATAAACTGAAAGTGATAAACAAAAACTTTTACAAACTCTATTTGCTCTTGTTGTTGTAAATATGTAAAGCCAGCATTCAAGTTTTCAGCAAAGATTATGATCTAACCATATTCACAATAACATTTAGGCCTCATGTTTACTCATATCAATGACATAATCAACTAGCGAGCAATAATAATAAATCTCGGATGACAACACTTTCGCAAAACAATCATGATATGATATAACAAGATGGTATCTTGCTAGCCCTTTTTGAGACCGCAAAACATAGATGCAGAGCACCTTTAAAGATCAAGGACTGACTAGACATTGTAATTCATGGTAAAAAGAGATCCAGTCAAGTCATACTCAATGTAAACTAACATTAATGGATGCAAATGACAGTGGTGCTCTCCAACTGGTGCTTTTTAATAAGGGGATGATGACTCAACATAAAAGTAAATAGATAGGCCCTTCACAGAGGGAAGCAGGGATTTGTAGAGGTGCCAGACCTCGGTTTTGAAATAGATATGAATAATATTTTGAGTAGTACACTTTCATTGTCAACAGCTGCTTCGGTATCACCGAGTTTACAAATTGGTTGATCCAAAATGATTTCTGTGGAAAACTAAAACTAAATTTTTGACTCATCCTTTTGCAAAAACCTCTGCATTTTGTGATGCTCATCCACTCTATCTCATCTATAATCTATTCACAGGGTCAGTTGTCAGAGATTGCAATATGTCTGATCAAAGTGACAGCCAGAACAAGTAAGAGGAGCAGGTTCACTTGAGTGAGGGCACTAGTCCCTTTAGCAGCTCAGATGATGGCAGCAGGAGCACACAAAGCAATCTGCCAAAGGCTGCCACCAGGGCTAGCAAGAAAAGAACTTCAGAGTTAGAGGATGAGGACTATGTGGCTGAGGAAGAAGAAACCACCTCAAAGAGAAAAGTCCTAAAGAAGGAATATGGCATAGCTGCTGCCACCAAGCCAAGCATGAAGCAAAAGGTTCCTGCCAAGAGAATTCCAATGTCTAAGGCCAGAGCATCTACTCAAGAGACTTTGGGATCTGCACCCGAAGAGCAGGTTGTGGCAGAGTAGAAGGAAAGAGAGGGTCAAGAAGACCGCTGCTAGAGTGCTTGGGAGATCCTCAATCATGAGAGATTCTGAAGAGGAAGAGGAAGAGGAAGAAGATGCTGCACCAGCACCCAAAGCTTAGAAGCTTATGGGTGATGCCATCAGGGCAGGGGCTGTTCCATCTAAGCCTAAGTCTGCTCCAAAGGCTGCTGCTCCAGCTCCAAAGCCAAAACCAAAGAGGAGCACCAGGAACATCCCTGCTGAGGAGAAGAACAAGGCCCCAGTGCCTGAAGCTGAAATGGAAGAAGAAGATGATGAGTCACATGTCTTGAGGAAGTTGAAGCCAAAAATTCTAGATCACAATGATGCTCATCCAGTAGCTGAGAACATGAAGATCAGGAAGGACTCAGGATTGAGGCTATGGAGAGAGTCTGATCCATATGCCACCGGGAGAAGGACTGCCGTGGACTATAGGTTCCATACAAAGGAACAACGGGACTTCTATGAGACGGTCTTGCTTGACAAGAAGCCCATAGTGTGTGACATGAGATGGGTCAACTGGGACTACATCAAGGAAAACAAGGATCACTATCCAGGTGTATATGACAGTTTCAAGTCTTGTGGAGTTGATGAGTTTGTGGCTCAGAAGCTCACAAAATGGAATGATGAGCTTATCATGCAGTTCTACTCCACAACTTACTTCTACCCAGATGGAAGGATTGTCTGGATGTCTGAAGGTACTAGGTACCAGTCCACGGTTGCTGAATGGGCGAAGTTGATCAATGCTCCAAAAGAGAGTGAAGATGACTTGAATGTCTATGCCAACAAGAAGAAGGATCACAACTCCATGGCACACATGTACAAGGAGATCCCAGATGCTTCTCTTGAGACACACAAGTTTGGATCTGTACATTACCTTCTGTCAGGCTTGCCAACCATCAACTGGATCCTCAGGCAGACTCTCTTGCCAAAGTCAGGTGATCACAAGATGATCAGAGGCCATGCAATAAACTTGCTTCATATCTTTGATGTCCCACAGAAGTTCAAAGTCATGAGCCTTATAGTTGAAACTATCAAGAGGACAGCTGCATATCAGAAGAGGAGTTGTGGGTATGCCCCACAGATCCAGGAGCTGATTAACTCCAAGATGGGCACAGGCACATATCTGCTGGACAAAGAGCACATGCCCATCTACCTAGAATTTGAGACAACACTGTGGTGATGGATGAAAATGAACCATCTTCTGTGCATGCACAAGCCAAGAAGGAGAAGGCAAAGGCTGAAAAGGCTGCAAGGATGCCAACTGCTGAAGAAGCATCTCAGTATCTTCTGAAGAGCAAGCAAGATCAGCTTGGCTACTTGATTGCCTCCACTCTAAGGATTGAGAAGGGACTGGCCACCCTGACTCAAAACCAGGAGAGCTTGGAGAGGATCGTGGAGCAGAAGTTCTATGAATTGGATGTGAAGGTAACTGAGATCCAGTCTGTTGTGGAGCAACTTCAGGATGATATGCAGGAGAGGAAGGGCAAGACAACCACTGATGCATTTGCCAGAGTGCCTAGAGCTCAGAGATCTGCTGCAGTGCCTGTTCCAGACACCAGAGCCACTTCATCTGCACCTACTCCATCAGCTCCAGCACCTACTCCATCAGCTCCATCTACTTTGACTGAAGCCTTCGTTCTTGGAGTTATCCGGACACCACCACTTGAAGACCAAGCCCGAGAGTCGATTTAGTGCTATGCATTTTCTAGGAACTTTTTGGTAACTTGTTGCCGAAGGGGAAGAAAAATGTATAGATCATAGGCTTCGAGAGAGAGCGTTGCCTTTTATTCTCTCTTGCTTTGGTGGTTGAACTTTATTTGCTTTTCTTGTTTGAGATACTTTTTATCTATGTGATACTTGGATGATCATGTGTTTGATCATACGCTACTTTAATGCTTGTTGGATGACATTATCATTTTATCCCTATATGATCACTCACTTTGCTTGGTGATGAGTGCATGTATTTAATTATTATCATTTGAGCGCTCCACCAAGATGTATGTGACATGGAAGAGTAACCCATGAGCCTAACTCTTTGTGCATTTGCAGTCCAAAGCAAATCATAAACTATGCACAAATTTAGGGGGATCTCTTTCTTTTCACATACTTCTCAAAGCGACAATGCTTTTCACTCTTATTATCATTTGCCAAAGCTTTGATCTATATGTTGTCATCAATTACCAAAAAGGGGGAGATTGAAAGTGCAACTATCCCTAGGTGGTTTTGGTAATTCCTAACAACATATAGCTCATTGAGCTAATGCTATTCCAAGATTAATATTTCAGGAAAAGCTCAATGAATGGCATAGCATGGATGAGGAATGTGGACCCCTCAAAATACTAAGGACAAAAAGATTGGCTCAAGCTCAAAGCTCAAGACTCTACATTTTATATTTTAGTGATACAAGATTACATTGAGTCTATAGGAAAAGCCAATACTATCAAGGATGGATGAGGTGTTGTTTAATGAGATTCTTGCTTCATAGTGCTTAGTGATATGCTCCAAAACCCTCAACTACCTTCCCACATCCACATATGACCTAAAACCAAAGTCAAACTCGGCCCCACCGATTCTTTCTATCCGGCGCCACCGAGTTCAAATGTCATAGCCACTGCCACAAACCCTAGGCAAATCAGTTTCACCGATAGGGATTTCGGTCACACCGAGATGGGGTTGTAATCTCTCTGTTTCCCTTCGTAACGTTTCGGTCCTACCGAGATGAGCGATCGGTCCCACCGAGATTGCAATGTAAACTCTCTGTCTCTCTTTTGTAACATTTCGGTCCCACCGAAGTGAGCGATCGGTCCCACCGAGTTTACCTGACCAACTCTCTGGTTAGCTTATTACCAAAATCGGTCTCTCCGAGTTTGTGTAATCGGTCACACCGAGATTACGTTATGCCCTAAACCTAACCATATCGGTCCTACCGAGTTGCATCTCAGTCCCACCGAAAATCCTAACGGTCACTAGGTTTGCTAATCGGTCCGACCGAGTTTCTCAATTCGGTCTCACCGAGATTGGTAAATTGTGTGTAATGGTTAGATTTTGTGTGGAGGCTATATATACCCCTCCACCCACTCTTCATTCATGGAGAGAGCCATCAGAACATACCTACACTTCCAATACACATCTTCTGAGAGAGAACCATCTACTCATGTGTTGAGGCCAAGATATTCCATTCCTACCATATGAATCTTGATCTCTAGCCTTCCCAAGTTGCTTTCCACTCAAATCTTCTTTCCACCAAATTCATATCCCGTGAGAGAGAGTTGAGTGTCGGGGAGACTATCATTTGAAGCACAAGAGCAAGGAGTTCATCATCAACACACCATTTGTTACTTCTTGGAGAGTGGTGTCTCCTAGATTGGCTAGGTGTCACTTGGGAGCCTCCGACAAAGATTGTGGAGTTGAACCAAGGAGTTTGTAAGGGCAAGGAGATCACCTACTTCGTGAAGATCTACCCCAAGTGAGGCAAGTCCTTCGTGGGCGATGGCCATGATGGGATAGACAAGGTTGCTTCTTCGTGGACCCTTCGTGGGTGGAGCCCTCCGTGGACTCGTGCAACCGTTACCCTCCATGGGTTGAAGTCTCCATCAATGTGGATGTACGATAGCACCACCTATCGGAACCACGACAAAAACATCCGTGTCTCCAATTGCGTTTGAATTCTCCAAACCCTTCCCTTTACATTCTTGCAAGTTGCATGCTTTACTTTCCGCTGCTCATAGACTCTTTGCATGCTTGCTTGAATTGTGTTAAGATTGCTTGACTTGTGCTAAGATAGCTAAAATCTGCCAAAGACTAAAATTGGGAAAAGGATAGATTTTTAATTGGTCAAGTAGTCTAATCACCCCACCTCTAGACATACTTTCGATCCTACAGAAAATAAACTAGCATGGATGATACAATGAAAAAGTATGAGCACCAACAACTAGCAATGAGTGTGTGAACATGAATGTAATGTCGGTGAGAAATACGTACTCCCTCAAGCTTAGGAATTTGGTCTAAGTTGGTCTATGGCCACGGCTGGCCTGGCGGATATCCAAAGTAATAGTTGGGGTTGTACTATGATGTAGCGACCAGACCTCAAACAGTCCAATCTCTGTGCTCCGGTGTCATCCCTGGATCAGTAGTGCTGAAACCACACAATACTTGAAGGATTTATAACAGAGTAGCAATCACACACTTATTACATCGAGTGTCTCAAAAGAGAACTTATTACAATAAATATGGCTTAAGGCCATCTAATAACGATAACAGCGGAAGGCTTGGAAGATAAGTGAGTCCATCAACTCCAACGGTATCACTGAGTATAGAACCACGACCTAAAGGCACCTTACTCGTCGTCTGAAAAGTCTGCAACATGAACGTTGTAGCCCGAAACGGGTCAACACATGGAATATGCTGGCAATGTAACACATAGAGAGCAATGAAAGAGTAAGACTATACTACATGCATATTTGGCTGGTGGAAATCTCTATGGTTACAGTTTTGCGTAAAGCCAATTTTTCCCTACTGCAAAGGAATACATTTTATTTAACTATCATGGTAGTTGTTAAACATTGAGAGTGTAGACACCCTCTCAATCCCAATTAAGCATCATCATAAAAACCCAACAAAATTAATTTAGAGTAACATGATGAGATTCACATGATAATCCAAGTACTAGATACTCAAGATGTCCATAACCGGGGACACGGCTAACCATCATTAGTTTATACACTCTGTAGAGGTTTGCGCACTTTTACCCACAAGACTCGATCTCCTCCGTTGGGATTCTCGCACTGCATGATGTTTGAGAAATGGATGACCGAGACATAGTCTTCCAGAAGCGCTTGCACCTTACGAATGGGTAGACCGTACCAACCTACATCCCCTATATCTGCTAGTCTACCACTGTAAGAGTTTGCACAACTTAGTCAACTATGCTAGAGCCCATTGTAGCTTGTGGCTGCACACGGAAGTTTCTAGTATGAATAATCTCATGATCCCTTTGAGCCTGGGTGGCGGTCCAAAAGAAAAACAGGCAATCGCTGGAATACCCAGGTGCCTCAATCCACCCAGATGTGTGTTTAAGTTGCCACCTTAGATAAACCATTAATTTAACAATCTCTCATCTGTCATGGATACACTCACCCAATCCACGTATACTGGCATAGCATGGCATAATAAGCAAATGTAGAAGTAACTCCCAAAGGTTTGATAATAAAACAGGTAATAGGTACTACCTCATCTACTTCCCAAACCCACAATTTAATTAGATCCTAATCATGCAATGGTGTGAGGATTGATCTAATGCAATAAAACTGGTTAGTAGGAGGTATGATCAAAGTGTTACTTGCCTTGCTGATGATCCGCAAAACCTAGCGATTCAAAGTAGCAAGCGGCGCACTCCGGGTACTCTATCGCAAACAAACAAGCATACATTAAGTACTCATCTAATACATAGGTAAAACTCGAATAAGAGATCTAACCAGATAGTTCAACTTAAGAACTCCGCTTGGCAAAAAGAATCAAATCAAACGAAGCAACGAAAGACAACGGCGAAAGAAACAAGCTTCATTTACTATTCTGGATCTAGGTCAAATTTTATTGAGGCAAACACTTGTTTGAGTTGGTTAAACAGAAAGAGGGTTTCGAGATGAAACTCCAGGCGCTTGAATCACCTGATTCCGATAAACGAGCGAAAAGTTAAACTAGAACGAAAATCGCGATCAGAAATAATCACGGAATAATCCGAGAAAAAGAAAAACGACGAACAGAATAACGAACAAACGTTTGTTTTCTGGAACTAAACGATGAACGCGTTCGTTAAAATGAACGGACAAGCGAACGCTCGCTAAATAAATAAACCGGAAAAAACCGATCTATTTAAAAAACGAAAACTAGGGTTTTCTAGAAAAAAACCAAATTGGTTTTTCTCAGAAAACCGGGCGGCGGGGCGGCTACCTCGGCTCGGTCCGGTGAGGCTTCCGGTGGGCAGCAGCGGCGGCGGGGCGGTGGCAGCAGCGGCGAGGCTGCGTGGGCGGCGGCGGGTGGCGACTCAGGGCTCCCAAGGGGCCCCGGGGTGGCTACTTAAGAGAGGGGGCGGCCTTGCTTGGGGAGGGGGTAGGCGGCGGAGGCATGCCCGGCTCGGTCTCCCCGAGTCCGGCGGCAGCTCAGCGAGGGAGGCGGTGGCCTGGCGGGCCGGCCTGGCTCGGCTGGGCCTTTGGCCCAGTCGGGCGTGGGTTTTTTTAAACAATTTCGCCGAAACTAAGAAAAATTCTAGAAAAATAAATAAAAATCTAAAATTGCCAAAACAAATTTTCACCGTCTAAATAAAAAATTTAGAACAGGATGAACATTTTCTTGGCCCTAAATGCAATTTTTAAAAACGTGCAATTTTTCCTAAATTCAAATAAAACCACGAAAACCTCCAGAATAAAACCTTATTTGATTTTTTATTTAAATCCTCAGTATTTCTTTATTTTGGGAAAGTCATTTTATTCCCTCTCTCATATTTTTATAATAGAAATAATTGAAGGTAAAATAAATAAAATCAAATGATCCTATTTTCAAAATTTGAGAAAACTCAAATATGAAAATAACAAAATCCCCAACTCTCTCCGAGGGTCCTTGAGTTGCGTAGAATTTCTAGGATCAACCCAAAATACAAATAAATATGATATGCAGTGATGATCTATTGTATAACATTCCAAATTGAAAATTTGGGATGTTACATGTGAAGAAGCCTCAGATTGCCACTGGTTGGCGATCACCTCCGGATCCCACTAGTAGTCAGAGTGTCGTGGAGGATCAAATTGTGGTTCCGGCTCTGGCTCTATAGCTGATGTAGGGTTCCGGTAGGCGTGAATAGCCTCCAACGGAACAAGGTACTTGCCTCCAGATAAATCAAACAAGGAAGGAGCAGGCAAGGTAATAGTCTCAGGATGATTTTTACCAAATATTAATTTGTACTTAAGCGCCTTTTCCCTATTCTTAACAATAAAATCATGTGCTACCATACTCTTATAATCTAGATGAACATGAGGCAGCAACTTCTCTTCCTTCTCATAATGCCTAATAGGTATGTTAAAGTGTGCAGAGAGGCGCGAGGCCAAGATGCCTCCAAGGACGGGGCCCTTAGTACGGTTAAGATTTAACCGCTTTGCAACAATAGCGCCCATACTGAATGTGTCATCATGAAAAGGCATGTCACAAAATAACAATATTAGGGGCACTCAGGTTTCCACAGTTTCCGTGACCAATTAAGCATCTACTAGCAAATATTGCGAAGTAACGTAAAACAGGAAAATGTATGCTAGTAATTCATGCGTTGGAAACCTTCCTCGTTTCCCCTACAGTAATGGTATCAATAAACCCATCCACATCATCACGATGCGGTTCCTCTATGCTGCCCTCGAAAGGGATCAAACAAACCCGACAAAAATCACGAAGTGACATCTCCTTATGCTCATCATATAAATAAAATTCCACCGTAGGTGGTGAGCTCCTAGCATGGAAATGAAAGTTTTGCACAAAGATATTGGTGAGTAAGAGATACTGTTCACGTTGGTGATGGAGGAAGGCGGTGAGGCCTGCATTCTCAGCCAATTCATAGAAATCATCATAAATCCCAGCTGCTCTCAAGAAATCATCACAAGGCCATTCACATGGACGAACCTCCGCGGTGCGAGGAAAATGATATTTGGGCCTCTTATCCTCCTCACTTTGCTTATCCTTCGAGCCTCGGCTCGATGAGCCCCTCAAAAATCTCTTCATCTTTTTCTAAATTTTTCTGAAATTTTTAGTAACTTCAAAATAAAAGTGAACCAAACTCAACAAAATTGATAGCAACTACTCCTACAAGTGCCTAGAGACAATATCATGCATCAAAACTACTCCCTCCGGTCCTTTTTACTCTGCATATTAGAATTCTCTGAAGTCAAACTTCACAAAGTTTGACCGTATTTATATGAAAAAATATCAACATCTGCCATGCTAAAGTTATATAATATGAAACTTTAAGTCATGACACATCTAGTGCTATTGATTTCAGATTGTGAATATTGACACTTTTTTCTACAAAGCTGATCAAACTTTATGAGGCTTGACTTTAGTCAAATCTTATATGCGAACTAAAAAGGACCGGAGGGAGTACTTTTGACCACATAAATTTGACATGCAAGCACAAGAACAGGGTCACCTAAGCAGAAAAAATATGCAATGAATAAAGCACTAGAACAAAAACTAATTGGACCATTGGAGGAGTCACATACCAAGGAACAATCCCCTAAAGCAGTTTTTTGGATGGAGCTTTGAGCAAGGAGATCGAAAATGGCAGCAAAATGAGCTTGGACTCGGGTTTGAGCTGGTTAGTGATGTTTGTGGGAGGAAGAAGGAGTGTGTGTGGTAGCTGGAATAAGTGGAGGGGAGCCACCATGGGCTCACGAGGCAGGGGGGCGTGCCCAGGGGGGTAGGGCGCGCCCTCCACCCTCGTGGCCAGGTGCTTTCTCCCCCTGTTGTGTTCTTAGTGCCAGATATTCTCAAATATCCCCGAAAAAATCATATTTAAATTTCAGGGCATTTGGAGAACTTTTATTTCCGGGGTATTTTTTATTGCATGGATAATTCAGAAAAAGACAGAAATTACTATTTCTGCTTTATTTAATATAAATAACAGAAATTAAAAAGAGGGTACACAGAGTTGTGTTTTCTAAATTCATCCATCTCATGCTCATCAAAAGGAATCCACTAACAAGGTTGATCAGGTCTTGTTAACAAACTCATTCCGAATAACATGGAACCGGAGAATTTTCGAATAACACTAGGTTACCTCAACAGGGATATGCACATACCCAACAATAAGAATATCATATTTATTCTTGACAGTAGGAAGAGGAAATTCAAAACCTCCAAAAATAATCGATGGAGTTTTTCCAATAGAGTTTATACTATGAACTTGAGGTTGTTTCCTCGGAAAGTGTATCGTATGCTCATTGCCATTAACATGAAAAGTGACATTGCCTTTGGTGCAATCAATAACAGCCCCTGCTGTATTCAAAAAGGGTCTTCCAAGAATAATAGAAGAATAATAGACATACTATCGTCCTTGGGAATATCGAGGATAACAAAGTCCGTTAAAATAGTAACGTTTGCAACCACAACAGGCACATCCTCACAAATACCGCAGGTATAGAAGTTGATTTATCAGCCATTTGCAAAGATATTTCAGTAGGTGTCAACTTATTCAAATCAAGTCTATAATATAAAGAGAGAGGCATAACACTAACACCGGCTCCAAGATCACATAAAGTAGTTTTAACATAGTTTCTTTTAATGGAGCATGGTATAGTTGGTACTCCTGGATCTCCAAGTTTCTTTGGTATTCCACCCTTAAAAGTGTAATTAGCAAGCATGGTGGAAATTTCAGCTTCCGGTATCTTTCTTTTATTAGTAACAATATCTTTCATATATTTAGCATAAGGATTCATTTTAAGCATATCAGTTAAACGCATATGCAAAAAGATAGGTCTAATCATTTCAGCAAAGCGCTCAAAGTCCTCATCATCCTTTTTCTTGATGGTTTGGGAGGAAAAGGCATGGGTTTCTGAACCCATGGTTCTCTTTCTTTACCGTGCTTCCTAGCAACAAAGTCTCTCTTATCATAATGTTGATTCTTTGATTGTGGGTTATCAAGATCAACAACAGGTTCAATCTCTACATCATTATTATTGCTAGGTGAGCATCGACATGAACATCATCATTAACATTTTCTCTAGGTTCATGCTCATTACCAGATTGTGTTTCAGCATCAGAAATAGAAATATCATTGGGATTCTCAGGTGTGTCATCAACAGGTTCACTAGAAGCATGCAAAGTCCTGTCATTTTTCTTTTTCTTCCTTTTAGAAGGACTAGGTGCATCAATATTATTTCTCCGAGAATCTTGCTCAGTTCTCTTAGGATGGCCCTCAGGATACAAAGGTTCCTGAGTCATTTTACCACCTCTAGTCATAACTCTAACAACATTATCATTTTTCTTACTATTTAATTCATTGAGCAAATCATTCTGAGCTTTAAGTACTTGTTCTACTTGAGTGGTAACCATAGAAGCATGTTTACTAATAAGTTTTAGTTCACCTTTAACGTTAGCCATATAATCACTCAAGTCTTCAATCATATAAGCATTATGTTTCAATTGTCTACCAACATAAGCATTAAAATCTTCTTGCTTAACCATAAAGTTATCAAACTCATCTAAGCATTGGCTAGCAAACTTAGTAGGAGGGATTTCAGCTTTATCATATCTATAGAGAGAATTTACCTTTACTACCTGTGTCAGGTTATCAAGACCATGTACTTCTTCAACAGGCGGCAAATTAAGACCATGTATTTCTTCAATACGAGGTAAATTCTTAACATCTTTAGCTTTAATACCTTTTTCTTTCATAGATTTCTTTGCCTCTTGCATATCTTCAGAACTAAGAAATAGATTACCCCTTTTCTTCGGAGTTGGCTTAGGAGTTGGTTCAGGAATTGGATCAGGGATTGGATCAGGAAGTGTCCAATTATTTTCATTGGTCAACATATTATTCAATAAAATTTCAGCTTCATCTGGTGTTCTTTCCCTGAAAACACAACCAGCACAACTATCCAGGTGGTCTCTGGAAGCATCGGTTAGTCCATTATAAAAGATATCAAGTATTTCATTTTTCTTAAGAGGATGATCAGGCAAAGCATTAAGTAATTGGAGAAGCCTCCCCCACACTTGTGGGAGACTCTCTTCTTCAATATGCACAAAATTATATATTTCCCTTAAAGCAGCTTGTTTCTTATGAGCGGAGAAATATTTAGCAGAGAAGTAATAAATCATACCCTGGGTAATACACACACAACCAGGATCAAGAGAATTAAACCATGTCTTAGCATCACCCTTTAATGATAACGGAAATAATTTAAGGATATAATAGTAGCGAGTTTTCTCATCATTAGTGAACAGGGTGCCTATATCATTTAATTTAGTAAGATGTGCCACAACGGTTTCAGATTCATAGCCATAGAAAGGATCAGATTCAACTAAAGTATTTATCTCAGGATCAATAGAGAAATCATAATCCTTATCAGTAACAAATATAGGTGAAGTAGCATAAGCAGGATCATATTTCATTCTAGCATTCAGAGTTTTTTGTTTCAGCTTAGCTAATAATTTCTTAAGATCACTCCTATCATTGTAAGCAAGAAAGTCTCTAGCAGTTTCTTCATCCATAACATAACCTTCAGGAACAACAGGCAATTCATATCTAGGGGGAGAATCTTCATCATCACTTTCATCAATATTATTAGTTTCGATAATTTCATTCTCTCTAGCCCTAGCAAGTTGTTCATCAAGAAATTCACCAAGTGGCACAGTAGTATCAAGCATAGAAGTAGTTTCATCATAAGTATCATGCATAGCAGAAGTTGCATCATAAATAACATGCGACATATCAGAATTAATAGCAGAAGCAGGTTTAGGTGTCGAAAGCTTACTCAAAATAGAAGGTGAATCAAGTGCAGAGCTAGATGTCAGTTCCTTACCTCCCCTCGTAGTTGAGGGATAGATCTTGGTTCTTGGATCTTTCAAGTTCTTCATAATGATAAGCAGATATAAATCCCAAGTGTCTCAAAGAATAGAGCTATGCTCCCTGGCAACAACGCCAGAAAATAGTCTTGATAACCCACAAGTATAGAGGATCGCAACAGTTTTCGAGGGTAGAGTATTCAACCCAAATTTATTGATTCGACACAAGGGGAGCCAAATAATATTCTCAAGTATTAGCAGCTGAGTTGTCAATTCAACCACACCTGGAAACATAATATCTATAGCAAGATATTTAGTGGCAAAGTAATATGATAGTAGTGGTAACGGTAGTAAAAGGTAACGGTAGCAAAAGTAATATTTTTGGTGTTTTATAGTGATGATAACAATAGCAACGGAAAAGTAAACAAGCGAAGAACAATATATGGAAAGATCGTAGGCAATGGATCGGTGATAGAATTATGCGGGATGTGCTTCATCATGTAACAGTCATAACCTAGGGTGACACAGAACTAGCTCCAATTCATCAATGTAATGTAGGCATGTATTCCGAATATAGTCATACGTGCTTATGGAAAAGAACTTGCATGACATCTTTTGTCCTACCCTCCCGTGGCAGCGGGGTCCTATTGGAAACTAAGGGATATTAAGGCCTCCTTTTAATAGAGTACCGGACCAAAGCATTAACACATAGTGAATACATGAACTCCTCAAACTACGGTCATCACCGGGTATTGTCACTTCGGGGTTGCTGGATCATAACACATAGTAGGTGACTATTGACTTGCAAGATAGGATCAAGAGCTCTCATATATTGATGAAAACATAATAGGTTCAGATCTGAAATCATGGCACTCGGGCCCTAGTGACAAGCATTAAGCATGGCAAAGTCATAGCAACATCAATCTCAGAACATAGTGGATACTAGGGATCAAACCCTAACAAAACTAACTCGATTACATGATAAATCTCATCCAACCCATCACCGTCCAGCAAGCCTACGATGGAATTACTCATGCACGGCGGTGAGCATCATGAAATTGGTGATGGAGGATGGTTGATGATGACGATGGCGACCGATTCCCCTCTCCGGAGCCCCGAACGGACTCCAGATCAGCCCTTCTGAGAGAGTTTAGGGCTTAGCGATGGCTCCGTATCGTAAAACGTGATGAATCCTTCTCTCTAGTTTTTTCTCCCTGAAAGTGAATATATTGAGTCAGGGTTGAGGTCGGTGGAGCGTTAGGTGGCCCACGAGGCAGGGGGCGCCCCCCACCCTCGTGGACAGGTGGAGGCCCCCCTGAGGTGGATCTTCCTTCCAGTATTTTTTATATATTCCGAAATAATTCTCCGTTGATTTTCAGGTCATTCAGAGAACTTTTATTTCTGCACAAAAATAACACCATGGCAATTCTACTGAAAACAACGTCAGTCCGGGTTAGTTCCATTCAAATCATGCAAGTTAGAGTCCAAAACAAGGGCAAAAGTGTTTGGAAAAGTAGATACGACGGAGACGTATCACATCGCTCAAGAAAAACTCTGCTTACACCTAAAAAAACAAATACTGCTCGAGCTGCTGGGTCCCAACTATCAGCCGCTCCTTGTGCAATGCTCTCATTTATTGACTATATAGGTTGACAATGGTGTGGGACCGTGATGTCAGGAAACCAGGAGGAAGCAATAAAAATTATAGTTGTATATAATGAGGAACTTGCGTACATACGGATATGGCCCTAGTGGGTCCCTACTGTCATCCAGTCCAAATAAAGCCATCTCCTGATTCCTCATGTTCGTTGACCATGTTGACAATGCTCGGCGCCACGGCGAGCGCAACAACTCGAAGGACGACGGAGAAGGCCTCGCGGGCCCTACGGATGGTCTGATACAACGCCCGCTGCTCATTCAGGAAGCTAGGATCATTGGGCACCTATGAGCACCTTCGAGAGACCGAGACGACATGAAACGGTAAGGCCGCGCTTGGGAGCTCTGGATTGTTTCACACCTGTATTAAGATACAAGTGTAATTTACTCCTCATCGGAAACAACACGTAAAATATAGGCGTAATGAAACCGAGGGCCCGAGGTCTGTAACGAAAACCGGCGAGTTACACGTGTAATTTGAGAGACCAGTGTACTCCCTCCTTTCCGGTTTATAGGGCTCAATTCAAAAAATCTCACCAACCAAGGTAGATGGTGAGTGGTGGAATAGTTTTTGTAGTTTGCAAAAGCACCCAATTAATGCTCTTGTTTTCCTCAAAAAACTGTGTTTACCAATGCATTAATTGCAATACATGCATGCATAAAGTACATGCATCGGTCAATTTTCTCTTAATACTTGCATGCAATGATTTAATGCACCTTGGAATCTGAACATGTGATGGGGAACAACCAAATTGAGCCTTATAAAATGGAAAAACTAAAATTTGAGATAAGCTCTATAAACCAGAAAAGAGGGAGTATATTTTACTAGTCGAGATCGACCAACCAAGCGCTTCGCCCAAGACCATCTGCTTTTATTTACAAGCATTAGTTTTACAAGCGGTTTTGGTTGGAAAACGATGATCCAATCACGGCCTGGGATGATGAGTTGGTCGGAAGATCATATGGTTTCACCTCTAACCTACCCGAGTTGTCGTATAGGCTATGAATGAAACATAAGACAACGAACTTCTTAAGCACAGAAACAAAAGAAGAGGATGATCTTATTAACATGCAAATCACATGCATTGATCAACATGCAAAACAATATGAAGCATTATCCTCAGGAGGCACGGTGAACAGCTAGTGATGCCGCATGTCACAACATTCCAAGCTCAACTTTGCAATCAAACTCACAAGGCCTGGCATTACATAGACAACATTCAGAACAAACTGATAAAATACCTTACATAAGTCAACATTCATGTGACTATGCATCTTAGCAGAGTAAATATTTACTTCTGAACTGAAGACCGGAATAGGAAAAAACGGTCGATGTTGGTCACAACAAAGGGCGTCAGACTCAAAAATATCAAATGCATGTCTTCTAGCTAACATCAATGAGCAAAATTTGACAAGGTTTTCCAATTCCAATATATTAAACTAATGTCTTCTTGCTAACATCAATGATTAAACTTTGACAAGCTTTTCCCATTCAAAATATGTAATGCCTATGATTTGTGGAACGGGCAGGGTTTGTCAACAGTTTGTCATCTGATAGTCCGGTGGCTCAAGGTGAAAACGAATGATTAGAGAACCATTTGATGTATTGTGCATGATGAAGTATTATGGAGGACACAAACCATCTGAACATTTTGTGCAGTTCCAGTAAAATCAAGCTGAGCATCCTTGTGGATTTCGTATTTATATGCTGCAAGAAAACAAAGACACATCAGCACACACATGAATATTGGCCCCAGTGTCAACCCACCAATTGGTGGACTAACAAACTAAAAGTATGGTAAACAGATTACCATACCTAGATGCCCCATAATTGTTGCTTAGAGTGACACTGACAGACTTGGAGTCCTGTCCTGGCTTCTTGTACTTGTTTGGTGATATATACGTCTCCAATGTATCTATAATTTTTGATTGTTCCATGTTGTTATATTATAAATCTTGGATGTTTTATAATCATTTTATATCATTTTTTGGTACTAACCTACTGACATAGTGCCAAGTACCAGTTCCTGTTTTTTCGTGTTTTTTACATCGCAGAAAATCAATATCAAACGGAGTCCAAATGCCACGAAACTTTATGAAGATTTTTTATGGACTAGAAGGAACATGTTGGGCCCTGGTTGTACCTGGGGGAGTCCCGAGGAGGGGACAACCCACCAAGCCACGCCAGGAGGCCCAGGCGCACCCTGGTGGGTTGTGCCCACCTCGGGTGCCCCCCGGACCGCTTCTCTGCTCTATAAATACTCCAAAAATACTAGAACCCCAGAAGCATCGACAAAATATTCATCCAGCCTCCGCAGAGTCCAGAACCACCAGATCCAATCTAGACACCATCTCGGATGGGGTTCACCACCTCCATTGGTGCCTCTCCGATGATGCGTCAGTAGTTCTTTGTAGACCTTCGGGTCCGTAGTTAGTAGCTAGATGGCTTCATCTCTCTCTCTCTTGGTTCTCAATACAATGGTCTCTTGTAGATCCATAATGTAACTCTTTTTGCGATGTGTTTGTTGGGATCTAATGAACTTTGAGTTTATGATCAATCATATCTTTTTATATCCATGAAAGTTATATGAGTTTCTTTGATATCTTATAGCCTCGTATTTCTTCTCCGATATTTGGGTTTTGTTTGGCCAAATTGATCTATTTATCATGCAATGGAAAGAGGTGCCCGATAGTGGGTTCGATCTTACGGTGCTTGATCCCAGTGATAGAAAGGGAACCGACACGTATGTATCGTTGCTACTAAGGATAAAACGATGGGGTCTATCTCTACATAGATAGATCTTGTCTACATCATGTCATCATTCTTATTGCATTACTCCGTTTTTCCATGAACTTAATACACTAGATGCATGCTGGATAGCGGTCGATGTGTTGAGTAATAGTAGTAGATGCAGGCAGGAGTCAGTCTACTAATCTTGGACGTGATGCATATGTAATGATCATTGCCTGGATATCGTCATAATTATTTGAGGTTCTATCAATTGCCCAATAGTAATTTGTTTACCCACTGTTTGCTATCTTTCTCGAGAGACGCCACTAGTGAAACCTATGACCGCCAGGTCTTCTTTCTCATATATTTGCTTACGATCTACTTTTCCTTTGCATTTTTATTCAGATCTATTAAACTAAAAAAATACTTTGCTGCACTTCATTTTATTTACGATCTATTATTTCAATCTACTACAAATTTTTGGCATCATTACCCGAAAGGGATTGACAACCCATTTAACACGTCGGGTTGCGAGGTGTTGTTATTTGTGTGCAGGTGCTGTTTACGTTGTGTTGCTTGGTTCTCCTACTGGTTCGATAACCTTGGTTTCCTCACTGAGGGAAATACCTACCTTCACTGTGCTACATCATCCCTTCCTCTTTGGGGAAATACCAACGTAGTCCTAGCAGACAGGAGCTTTCTGGTGCTATAGTCGGGGAGCAATCATTTGGGCACTTGTTTGCCTAGTGTTCCTCCGAACCACAAGTAGAACACCCATCTCTCTTTTTATCTTTCTTCTTACCCTTCTTAATGACTGACGTTGGCAGCTCCATTCAAACAGATAGTCCGGTGGCTCAAGGTGACAACGAATGATTAGAGAACCATTCGATGTATTGTGCATGATGAAGTATTATGGAGGACACGAACCATCTGAACATTTTGTGCAGTTCCACTAAAATCAAGCTCAGCATCCCTGTCTGCATAAATACAGAAAAAGCATGATGAATATAATAGTGGTACTAGTTGATTAAACATACGCTTACAACTATAATCATCTTCATTATCTTTAACAGGAAAAGATAGCAATACAATAGCTTGAATTAAACATTTATTCAAAACAATACAACAATATAAGTAGCACAACATAACAAAGCACAATCATGTGGATGAAGGCCGATACTGACCTCATTTGTTACAGATACGTCGGCAACTGACTTGGTCATACCTTTCCTTGTGGAGTGAATTGCCCATGCTCTCTGCAGACTAGTCATGTCACCGGCGTCTACTAATACTCTGTAAAGCTTCTCGATCATTCCTTGTGTAATGTAGCGCAAAAAGTGACTGCTTCTTTCTGCAAAGTGGTAGGACCAACTGGACCCACTAATGCAGCAGTTTGCCTTAGACACATTGTCTCCTTTTGTGCAGTTCAACTAAAATCAAAGTCGAAATAAAACCGAGCAGAAATTTTGATATCCCTGTAAGCAACAATAGGTATAAGGGAAACAATTACTGAGAAATAATGGTTGATGACTTGTACTCCCAGAAGAAAAATATCTACTGATCTACCTTATCTTAATGGGAAACAAAGCAGGAGAGTAGCAATTCTCAATCAGTGTGATTCATTCATATTAACCGAGACATTATCTTAACAATGCTTTGTTTCAACATGTATAAAGAACGACAAAGCAGAAAAGTACCATTCCTAAAACAATGCGACTGATTCATTTTAACAGAGATATTATCTTAACAATACCTTGGTGAAACGTGTAGAAAGAACTACAAAGCAGGATAGTACCATTTGTAAAACTCTGTAACTAATATATAATAATAGAGACATTATCTGAACAATACATTTCTTAAACATGTACTCTGGCCGATCCCTAACAGAAATGGTACTCCCGCCGATCCCTAACAAGTGTTGCAGTTTTGATCTAAGATTCAGTAGTTAATTCTAAGAGCAACACTGCTTAATTTTACCAGCGGCGTTAGATTAACAAAAAGCATAAATAGTTCCAAGGGAGAGTGGGCGCAACAACACCATGTGCTTCCACTACTTATAAAGGGGGTGATGCAGAGTTTTGGTGTAACAAAGAAACAAGCATCATGTTTGGGTTGGAACAATTTTTGCTCACCTAATGGTAAAAGACAGCAGTTCAATAGCTTCAACTCAACATTTATCCAAAATTGTACCAATACAAGTAGTACAACATCTCAAAGCACACTGCAACATCATGTGGATGAAAGTCAGTACTGACCTTTCTTGACCAAGATTTGAAACAACTCGCGAGGAAGACCTGAAAGAGATCGCAACACATATATGGAAATCCGGTCTCCTTTTGTGCAGTTCCACCAAAATTAAGCAAAGTCGCCGGTGTGACATTCAAGTCGAACTGCACAAAACACTCTTAAAACAAAAGTGTTCCACATAGCGAAGCAAAATGTCGCAATAGCAACAAGTTGAATAGATATCCCTGTTTTAACAAAGGCAAAAAAGGAATCAATTACTGGCCAATAAAGGAGGATGAAACACGCGGCCACAAAAATGGTACTACCGCCGACCCCTAACAAGTGTTGCAGTTTTGAACTAAGATTCAGTAGTTAATTCTGAGAGTGGCATTGCTTAATTTTACCAGTGGCATTAGATTAACAAAAATCATAAACAGTTCCAGGGGAGAGTAAGTGTAACAACACCATGTGCTTCCATCTGCTTATAAAGGGGTTGATGCAGAGTTTGTTGTAACAAAGAGACAAGCATCATGTCTGGGTTGGTCCCATTTTTGTTCACTACTTAATGGGAAAAGATGGCAATACAATAGCTTCAATTCAACATTTATTTAAAATAGTACCAATACAAGTAGCACAACATCTCAAAGCACACTACACAATCATGTGGATGAATGCCTCTACTGACCTTTCATGAGACGAACAAGATAAAATAAAAATCTACCAACACGAATAGGAAATCCAATCTCATTTTCTGCAGTTGCGCTGAAATTAAGCAAAGTTTCTAGTGTGACATTTAAGTTCGCCATAGCAACAAGTTGAATAGATATCCCTATTTTAACAGAGGCAAAAAAGGAAACATTTACTGGCCAATAAAGGAGGATGCAACATACGGCGACAAAAAGAAGCATCTAACTTATCTTGATGGAAAACAAAGTAGGATAGTAGCATTTCTAAAACGGTTGCATTGATTCATATTAATAGAGATATTCTCTTAAAACAACATTCGTTAAAAATGTAATTTACTTTTAACAGTGGCATTGCTTCAATTTTCCAGCACCATTGTTAGATTAACAACAGCAAAATAGTTGTATGGGACATGGGACATGCCAGCACCATGTGCGTCCACACTTATAAATGGGTGATGCAGAGTATGTTGCCAAGCAACATATCTACGTTGGTCCCATATTTGTTCTCTTTGAACCTTTTTCCTATGTGAGGGCAACAAATCTAGTCCTGCACAAACTACCTGACCCCCTAGTTTCTTTCCCTTTTCAAAAAGAGATCGGTTCCTTACAGATGTGTACTGGGTTACCCCCTTTTTTCCCTTTTCGACCAACAAAGCGGCTGGATAGCCATTCTATACTACTTTTCCTCCCTCCTTTCCTCATTGAACCACGTCCTAGATTCATGCTCCACCCCACCACACCCTTCTTTCCTCTTTGAACCAAGACCTAGATTCGACTACAAAATCGAAAAAGATCTGCATGCAGCTAGAGCAATGACAGTTTCAAACAAAGTTATACCTTAGGGTCGTCGGGATGTGGCTAGGCGTGCGGTGGGAGGCCGGATCTGCCCACACTATGTACGGCAGCGAGGAAGAAGGGGTCGGTGGCCCTCCCACATAGGCGCTGGGTGAAAGAGAACAGCACAGCCGGCGGTGGATTGCCTCCCTCACCGAAGGTGATAGAGTGAACGTTGCACCTCCTCCCCTTCCCGATGCGACGGGATCCAGACGGCTCTTCACCAGCTATGAGGGGGAGAGAGAGACAGAGGCCAATGCATTCTTGTTTAGATATGGTGAAGAGGGTGAGATACTATGAATATAGCAAACCCTAGCAAAGGAACGTTGAGCCTCCAGCGTGTATATATATATATGTAGTGCGACGAGAGTGTGGAGAGTGCAAACCCTAGCGAACAAGCGCTGAGGCTCCAACTTATATAGTAATACATATATAGTACGGACTGAGCTCTGATGCCTTAACTACACCTGCCTTTGGCTGTATGACAGGTGAGCCAGCCACCTGTTGGGCCCACCTGTCATACACCCAAAGGCAGGTGCACTAACTAAATGAAGTTGCATCCATATAGTACTCGTGTATACTACTAATATATAGTGGAGTGGTTTTATTATTATCCCCATAACAATCGTTTTAAATTGTGTAAGTACAAAACTAAACTCTTTATTTAACGTACCGATGAAGAAAACTACTACTTACGATGAACTAACGATCCACGCGTCCTGGTTGCGCTTCTTGTCCTTCACGTGCGGTACACCACCCACCGTTAAGTGAACAACCACTCATGCGCCAAATTATCGGAAACGTGTGAGAGTGTGTACAAATAAAGAATTTTAATTTCAATTATCGGAATGGTTTGAGAGTATGTACATTTTTCCCTCTCTCAATAATTATGGCTTGTTGTGTTCGGCCTAAACTTGGTCAAACTTTACAAAGTTTGACTTCAGTCAAATCTAATATGCATAGTAAATAAAAATGGAGGGCTACTATGTCCAGCCGGGTTTTTAGCCCACACCAGTTTTTAATCAAAGTCTGACCACATATTTAGTTAATAGCTGGACAAATAAAATTATAGGGGAGCCGAAGACAAAGTTGTGAGAAGGCTTAGAAATCAATACAAAACTTATGCTCTTAGTACCAACATAGACCCTTCTTTGAGGAAACATTTGGTTCATAGCCAATTGTGTGATAAAATTGCACCAACATGAAAGACGACTGCATCTCCAACGCAACCAAGGTGAACTGATGAAGGATGTCATCTTTGTGGGTAATAAGCAAAGAACACAGATGGAAGACAACTTGTTTTTCATTGAAAATCTATCAGCTTCACCAGCCGATGAAACCATGAGGCGCAACCATGAGCATCGATAGGTCATCGTGGTGATGCATCATCCATTTGGCATCAAGTTTGGGTGAGGCGGCTATGAAGTTAGAAAAATCCTCACTGTGGTATGTTTCTTCTCAGTAATCAAGCTCGAGGAAGGAAGAACCACGTGGTAGAGGACAGTGCAGCGGAACAACAATGGCCATCCAATTTTGTGCAGTTCCACTGAAATTGAGGAAGACATGCCCGGGTATGGAGATACGCATCACTGTTTGCAAAAATATTAAAAAGGGATATAATGTTGTTACTTTGTTTTGGCAGTGGTACAAGATTAACTGTGACATCTCAATTGTCAATAATAATTACTGAAAAGTACACCAACAAACAGAAGCATCATGATTATCTTGATGGGAACTAAACCAGGATACCCGAGAAAAAAGCATTTCTTCATTTAACCAGTGATAGTATTGGATTAACAAACAGAAGCATCTATGCGACTACTATTTTTTACTTTTTGTCGAAACAACATGTATACCTCCATCGAGGCATAAACCAAGACAACTTTTCGAGTGGCATTTCCTATATAATAGTAAAAAATAGTACATGATGTTGGACCAGCCGACGAACCCTAGCTACTATACATGGGGAGCTGGGGAGTAGTTGCATAGAAGAAAACAAGCATGCAGCGACCTGGGGAGCTGGACCAGTACAAGAAGTTATACCTCAGGTGGGCGAGATGTCGCTTAGGCGGGCGGGCGGGATCTGCCCACACGACGGTAGCGAACAAGGGCGCGGAGGACCTTCATCCGTGCCAGCACCGACTCCGAGAGGACGGTGCGCATCGGCTTCCTCCATCACCGACGGCGACAACGTCAATGCTGCACCTCCTCACCTCCCACAGCGGACGGGGTTCGACCAGATCTGTGACCACCAGTGAGGAGAGAGATAGAGTGGACACTATCATCTTGTTTTGATATGGAGAGGGTGAGAGAGCGAGACGCGAGAAACTCTATCAAACAAGAGGCTATATATATATATATATATATATTAAAATGGAGTAAAAAAATCTCTCCATAGCAGTGGTTTTAAATAGAATACACGTGTTCCCGAAAAAAAGAAACGAAAACTAGCGGGCAATTTTTTTAACATACGAAGAAAGAAAACTCAATCAAAAACACGCCCCCGCTTCCAGGTCACGAGAGTCGTCGCGCACACGCACATAGACATAGACATGCATATCTGTGTTTACGTAAAATTCCATCTCTATCTCCATCTACAATCATATTTGTCCAACTGGCATATTATTTATGTTGTTAATTATATATGCAACAATATTAATGTACAACATCTCTTGTTTGCGGGCGTCTGGACTGCTGCCACACTCGCTCCTGAACAACCTGAACCCTCTTCATCACCTGCGCGTGCTTCCCGCCCGAAATGGCCAGTGCCACATTCATGCCCGGCCAGAGCGGACACGACCTCTCATTGGTGCCGGCATTGAAGTGGCGCGCCTGCCGAGAGAGCGTCGCCCACGCCGTTTCCCGGTGCACGCGACTGCTCCGCGTTCAAAGGTCGCAATAGCCAGCCACAACATGCATGTAAAAAGTTCTTGGGAGTCTGTGCTACAGCTAGCTGTCCCCCTCCTCGTCAATCTCTTCCAGTAGTGCTAGTATTCCATGGCGCGATCCATCGACAAGCAGGCGGGAAAGTTATCGTATACTCGGTTTGCGGTGAGTAGCATGCCGAGCGACCATGTGGGGTGGAGCCGTGGAGGAGGGTGAGACACGAACGCAACAGACGTGATTTAAACGTTGGCTTTGCTCAATGGCGCGATCCAACGAAACGAAACGTTGGTTTCTCCCCGTTTCATTTTTTCTCTGGAAAAACGGAAAATTTCCTCTCCATTTTCATTCCTACTCCAAGGTTGCCCCGTTACAACATTCCATCAAATACAAAGGAAAACTGACACACATGATGATGCATCTCAATGAGTCACATATCATAGCCAATATTTACTTCACAACTAAAGACAAAAGTTGTGAGCGTGTGTACAAAAGAAAAACTACTGATGGGGTCACTACGACTTAAACCCTAAACATGATTTAATTTCCTGGCTAGGTAGAACCTGTCGAAGGAAAGACAGCTGGCACCCTCGGATCATACGATGCTTTTGTGCAGTTCCACTAAAATAGAGCTGAGCATCCCTGATGGCAAAGATATTGAAGAAGTGTGATTAGAATAATAGTACTGACACTAGTTCATGAGACATAAACTCATCACAAATAGAAGCCAGTAGAAGTAGAGAAAGATCGACATGGAGATGGAGCTACGTGGGGAGCTGCGACAGTGGAGCAAGCTGGCTCCAAAAGGAAGATGTACCTGGAACGTCAGTCTGTAGCTAGAAGGGTGGTTGGGACACGACATCATCCCATACTGCGGGACCCCCAATTGGGACGCACCAACTATGGGTTTTCTCCCTCACCGATGTCGACCGCGTCTACGCAGAACATCGTACCCTTCCCCCAACGGCGGGATCGGGCCGGATCTGTGACCAGCAGTGTGGCCACCATCGTTCTGTGCTTGTGAAGAGAGCAACCCAAGCAAGCAGGCTTGTAGCTTAGGCTCCTGCTAGTGTATATATAGTGGTTTTCTTTTTCTCTCCATATCAACCATTTTATATTGCGTACGTGTCATTGAAGAGTGAAATGATGGTTGTTTCTTCTGAGTAACTTACTGTGTGATTTGACTGCTCCTTAGTGGCCCCTACACGTACTCCCCCTACGTGTATGACCATTCCTGAGTCTCACTTGTACTTATCTCTATTTTCTTGCATGACACATAGAAAGGATGCGCATAGAGGAATTTTATTACTGCATGTTGTTATGTAGTACTACTAGTACCTACTCCCTCCTTCCGGTTCACTACTAGTACTCCCTCTGTCCTGGCTTATTGGTCCCCTTTGTACTCAATTCATGGGCTCGTTTTCCTCAAGAAGTTGTCTTTACCAATGTATTAATATCAGGAATGCATGTGTGAACAATGAATGATTAAACCTCGCATGCAACATTTTGACAAAGCAATGACTTATGAACATGTGAATGTGAGGGACTACAACCTCGTGCATGCATGCAACAGTCACACGTACACATGGACGCAAAAACACGCGCGACGCCCTAATGCATGCATGTTTGAGCACATAAGGAACACACATGGTCATGCTCAAGTGCTCAACCTACACGTGCATGCACACACATACTCAGCCAGGGCTAGCTAGTGACCGTATAAACACTGGAAAATGTATATATTGAGCGCAATGAGCATATTATGAAGTCCACTGACCGTGTTTTTTACAAATATACAATGACAGATAGTGTATTTATCTCATCTGAAAGTAAGCCATATTAACTGGAAAGGAGGCAGTATGGACTAGCATTACTTTGTTGTGTCCCGTCAACTTGCCGAACGAGGAGAAGCTTGCAGGACGGGAGAAGCTTGCATGCAGTGGCTCGCGGGACAAGGAGAAACTTTTGACTAATGCAGGCCCTCCCTTGCTCAGGCGGTGGACATGCAACGGTTAATTCGTGGTCAGATTGCCAGAAGCATACACTGTGCTAGTACCATTATTGTTCGACTTCCTGAAGAGGCGAACAACCAAGCGCAAAGTTTAACAGTACTAGTACTTACTACTATAGAGGTGTGTACTACTACTAGGAACTGGATGGAGGAGTGTCTGCACTCTTATTTTATTTTAAAATGTGATAAAGCAATCTTCAACATGTTTGGTTCTCTTTGAGGGTTCTCGCATGTGATAATGGAAGTTGATTGCATGGAGAACTTGCCACAATTCTCACTTAATTCTGCCTCATATCTTGTTACAAATATGAGCGATCGGTAATATTTTCTCTTTTTTTGTTATTGAGCATGTAAACAGGTCAGCAAACCTTGCGGCGCATCTTTGTGTGAACCGTGCTTGCTGCACTTTGAATGTGACCGAGAGCTGGCTTGATGAAACACCTCGCTTCCTTCTCTTTTTTTGCGGGGTACCTCGCTTCCTAGTGAAGAGTCTCTTGGCTGGTCGTCCTAAGAATGCTTATATATGAATAAAGCTCTCTCATTTACCCGCAAAAAAGATTAAGCCATATTAACCGGAAAGGAGGGAGTATGGACTAGTACTACTTTTTGGTGTGTCCCATCAACTCGTAGAATGAGGAGAAGCATGCAGGACAAGGTGAAGCTCGCTTACGCCCACTCTGTATACCTCAAGCCTGGTGACTCGCAGGACGAGGATAAGCTTTTGACTAATGCAACCTACCCTTGCCCAGGCGGCGGACATGCGACAGTTCATTCGGTGTCAGATTGCCAGAGGCATACACTGTAGTACCATCAGTGTTCGACTTCACGAAGAGGCGAAGAGCCAAGTGCAAGGTTTAGTAGTACGAGTAGTACTACTACTAGAACTGCATGGTGGAGTGTCTGTGCTCCTATTTTATTTTAATCTCTGATAAAGTACACATTTATTCGGGAGAAGTGCGGAAAACGGCAGCCCGATAGTAGTATTAAAAAACATCGAACATGTAATGATGATATCGATCAACCATGCTCGGATATATCTTGGCCTCTGTACGAACCCGTCTGTGTGTTCTTGCTCCTCGCCACTCTCAAGGAATGGAGGGTTGGCCATTTTGCCGTCAATTTAGATAGGTTTGCTCACACTCCGGTCCCACATGTCAGTGATATGCCAAGAGGAAGTGCATTGAACGACTGGCCATACGCGTACATGGTTTGGCACCTTCATACTACTCCTCCCTCCGTCACAGTTTACAGTGCACGCTTCATTCTCATGCATTTCTCTCCATGCATTTCCACCACCAGAGAGACTTTAGACGCGTTTGGTTTAATGCTCAGTTAATTAGGCGGTGGTAACCGCAGTCAAGTCCACAATTTTCTCTCGATGTACTACGTGTGTACGCAGAGTGGAGTAAGTGCATGCATGTGTGTACCCGGGGTGGAAGCACTACATGCATGTGTGTACGCATTATTTCCTCTAGTAATAGACGCCGTACTATAACTACCAATGCTATTTTTCAGGCTGATCGCTAGTCGCCTTCATCCCAGAGATTGTTTTTTAAGCATGATCTATAAACAATGACGGAGGGAGTAGTATGAGCGGATTCAAAGAAGAGCGTACTGATGGTTGCTTCTTCCGAGCAACTTATAATGGGAAAGGTGTGGCTTATGATTTGACTACTCATTACTCACTATTAGTGCGGCGCAACGACCGGGCTGAGTCTCCCATGCGGTTGTGCACTACTCCCTCCGTTCTTAAATATACTATGGAGTATTTGTCTTTCTAGAGATTTCAACGAGTGACTACATATGAAGCAAAATGAGTGAATCTACACTCTAAAATATGTCCATTTGAAATTTGTAAAAATACAAATATTTAGGAACAGAGGGAGTATAATTTTGTGCCTGGCACATGGACCCGGATGCTGAAGAGGCTTTTGGCAATGCTATCAAGCTTCCAGCATTTGTTTACATAATTGACATACTATACAAATAATTTTCCAGCGACATGAAATTGTACAATGCTCTGAGCTTTCAGCTTTTGTTTCGTGTGTCTTGCCATCCATGCTCTTCCGGAATTTTTTTTAAAAAACTAACTTCCTTGCTAATGCATCTCAATGATTAGCAGATTAGAGCTAATATTTACATCACAACTGAAGACAAAGTTGTGAGAAGGTGTTAAATTAAAATTGATTCATGCTTTCATTGGCAGCAACTTCCCCCCCAGCTCTGTCTAAATCAACAAGGCATGTTGGGGAAAAAGTAGCTGTCTGGAGCATGCAACATTCCAATCATTTTGTGCAATTCCACTAAAATAGAGCTGAGCGTCCCTGTTCCAAAGATATTAAGTGTGATTACAATAATAGAGGACTGTTGATGAAACAATAAACACACAAATAGAAGCCGGTCACCTTTGGAGCCTCTCTTAAGACTAACTAGTTGGAGAAGATTAAGCAAATAGTTGGAGAAGATTAGGCTCCGAGTTGGATGAGGAGGATAGAGCAAAACCAATCTCCCTTTGTGCAGTTGAACTGAAATGTAGAGACGTTGCCCGTGTGACATTTTAGTACAACTGCACAAAACACTCTTAAGAAAAAAGTGATTTATGTAGTTCACCAAAAGGTCGCAATAGCAATGAGGTGAAATGGATAGCCCTGTTGGCAAAAAATAGGTAGAAAGGAAACAATTACCGGCCAATAACAGTTGATGACACATACGACGACAAAAAAGAAGCATATTCCTTGTCCTAAGGGAAGATAACAACACGGTTGTGTTTGTCTAAAATGGTGTGAGGACGGGATTGCAAGATGGAAAGTACGCCGAACGAGCTACGTTTTGGGCAAAGAACTATGGAGGATCCACATGCAAGATTTTCCACATGCAGCGATGTGGGAAGACAGGCAGTGGAGCAAGGCCGGAGGGGATACCTGGGGGTCGTCGGGATGTAATTAGGAGAGCGGCGGCGGGCGGGATCTACCCATACTGCGGCAACGAGCAGGTGGCATAGGCCCAACCGCGCCGGAGCTTGGTCAGAGAGAACGGTGGGTACCACAGATCGGGACGTGCTGCCTCGGTGCCGTCGAACGGAGAAACAATGCACATCCTCCCTTTCCGCCGGTGGACGGGATGCGGCCGGATCAGTGACGAGTGGTGAGAGAGAGAGGCCACCGCCGCCTTGTGTGAGGTACTCTAAAGAGAGACAAACCCCGGCAAGCATGCTCCATTGTATATAGTGGAGCGGACTGCCTTTTTCTCCATAAATATCGTTTTATATTCTGTGTACGTGCCATTGAGCGATATAACATTATTTAAAAATAACGCGCCAACGCATCAAGTCGAACTTTGTTTTGTGCACGCGTGGTACACGACCTCCGTAGGTAAACAACCGCTACACATGCTCAAATTAGCACGCGGGCTGCCATTTCGTGCAGAAATGAGCTCCACCGTGTACCCGCGCGGGTGTGGCTGGGCATGAAGCGTGAGTACGTGCACATATTCTCTTCATGTACATACACCGCCTACGTGGGGTTGTATGAGAGAGATACAAATGTGGAGAGATATAGTGTGTGGGTTCGTGAGTGTTTCTTGGGGGCGTGAGAAATAGACAAGCAATATGTGTCGATGATATTTCAATCAAAAAATGTAACATATGCAATGTGTGTGAAATAGAGGCCCGAATATATCATATATATAGGGGCGATCCACGAGAAGAGAGTGGAGGTATCATCGGTGTGAGGTATCCATAGAATCAAAGAGAGGGATGATGATGTGTGTGTGTGTGTGCGCACACATGATCGATAAAGAGTGCCATCGAATTTGTGTGTGCCCACGTCAAATATATAGGGTGGTTGGCCTATTGGAATGTGAGAGGGGACATGTGTAGTTTGTCTCTGTGGCATGGATACCTACCTACAACGCTCGACTATCGGTGT